>NC_140075.1:66086952-66686952 GCF_964194135.1 Talpa europaea | reverse complement strand
GGAACAGAGACCCGGGGCACGAAATTAGGGGCGTGGGTTCCCCACGACGGTGGGGCACAAGGCAGACACAGCACCCCAAAGCCGTTGAGGTGTACCCTACCATCCCCGCTCTGCTCCCTGTCCCATGGGGTGGAAAATCAGCTCCCCAAGGGCTCTAGGAGAGATCTCTGGCACCACCTAGCGACTTGAAGCCAGCAGAGGCTCCTGAAGGAGCTAGTGGCCAGCTGGGGAGTTTGCCCACACCGGGCCCCTTCCGAACAAGTAGTCTGAGCCCACAGGGAGAGCGAGCACCCACAGCCGGGGCAGACCAGGTGCGCAGAAGAGTGTGCCTGAGACCAGACACGCAGGGAGTGTGTCCCACATCACCATTTTAGAACAGGGACATTTCTTCAGTAAAGACTACCTGCAGAAGGCTTCCTCAGGAGCCAGAGGTGAGCGGGGTAAGCTCGCCCACGCCAGACCCCCTCTGGCCTGCAGTCCAAGCCCAGAGGGGAGCAGGAACCCACCGCCGGGGCAGACCAGGCGCACAGGGGAGTGTGTCCCTACATCGGCATTTTAGAACAGGGACCTTTCTCCAGTAAAGACTGCTTGAAACTGACAGATGACTCCTGGAAGAACCAGAGGGGAACAGAGAAGCCCACCCAAGATGCCGGCCAGTCCCAACTACACAGTGTCCCAACGCATACGGCAAATTAGAAAACAGACAGTAGGGAAGAGAAGAACCACACGCAACCTAGCAACTCTCCAGAGAAAAAGCACACCACAAAAAGAAAGCCAGCCCCCAGATTGCAAAGACAATAACTTGGAAGAATTTCTGAGCCTTCCAGAAAGAGAATTTAAAATTGCCGTGATTAAAAAACTAACAGAAGTCATAAAGGAAAACAATGATAAGGGAAAAATAATCAACGATCAGAAGAATGCAATTGAGTCCCTAGAGAGGGAAAACGATGGTCAGAAGAAAGAAATTGAGTCCCTAAAGAGGGAAGTAAAAGAAATGCAGGAGATCAAAGAATTAATGGAAGAACTAAAGAATTCTGGGAAAAGCAATGAAAGCAGAATAGATGAAATGGAAGAACGAATAAGTAATCTTGAAGACACAGAAATAAAAAGAACCAAAACAGAAAAGGAAAGAGAAGTACGAAGGAAAAAGAACGAGGAAAGACTTTGGGAACTATCTGACTCCATGAGGAAAGGAAATATAAGAGTTATAGGAATACCAGAAGGAGAGGAGAGAGATGTAGGAACAGAGAAAATATTCAAAGAGATAATTGAAGAGAACTTCCCAAATGTGAAGAAGGAGCTGAAAATTGATATACAAGAAGCAAGAAGAACACCAAACTTCCACGACGAAAGGAAAAATACAGCAAGACACATAATAGTAAAGCTCCCAAGAATCCAGGACAAGGAAAAAATAATGAAGCTGGCAAGAGGGAAGAAACAGATAACATTCAAAGGAAAACCAATCAGGCTGACATCAGACTTCTCCGAAGAAACACTACGGGCAAGGAGAGAGTGGAGGGACATAGTCAACAGACTCCAAGAAAACAGATGCCAACCAAGAATACTCTATCCCGCAAAGCTCTCCTTCCTCTTTGAAGAAAGAATATGGACCTTTCCAGACAAACAGAAACTCCGGAATTTCATTGCAACTAAACCCCCACTCCAAAAAATACTACAAGGAGTCCTAAAGCCAGAACCTCAGAGGGACGAATAACAATGAAAGAAGGCCAAAAAAAAAAGTTATTAAAAGAATAAATAAATAAAATCAAAGGAAAGACAAACACAATGGCAAATACAGATGTTAACATATCAATAATAACTCTGAATGTAAATGGACTAAACTCTTCAATAAAAAGACACAGAGTTGCAGCCTGGATTAAGAAACAAAACCCAACCTTTTGCTGTCTCCAGGAAACACATTTAGCTACAAAAGATAAAAATAGGCTCAAAGTTAAAGGATGGAAAACAATCCTACAAGCAAATGGACCAAAAAAGAAAGCAGGAACAGCTATACTTATATCAGATAAAACAGATTTCAAACTCAAAAAGATAAAAAGAGACCCCAAGGGTCACTACATTATGATCAAGGGGACAATACTTCAAGAAGAAATAACACTCATTAACATATACTCACCAAACGAAGGAGCACCAAAATATATCAGACAACTGTTGTCCTCTCTGAAAACAGACATCAGAGAAAACACATACGTAGTGGGAGACTTCAACACACCACTATCAACAATGGATAGATCAACAAGACAAAAAATAAGTAAAGAAACTAAAGCTCTAAATAAGGACCTAGAGCAATTGGGCTTAACAGACATCTATAGAACACTAAACCCCAAAAAAACGGAGTACACATTTTTCTCAAGCGCACACGGATCATTCTCCAGGATCGATCACATACTGGGGCACAAGACAAACATCAACAGATACACCAAGATTGAAATCATATCAACCATCTTTTCTGACCATGAAGGCATCAAACTAGAAATAAACCATAAAAAGAAGGCAAGGAACTTTCATACCTCATGGAGATTAAAAACCACACTACTGGAAGACCATTGGACTAATGAGGAGATCAAAGAAGAAATTAAAAAATTTTTTGAATTGAACGACAAGGAGGACACCAATATTCTAAATGTATGGGATGCAGCAAAAGCAGTAATAAGAGGAAAATATATAGCAATAGAAGCTCACATCAAGAAACAAGAAAGAACGCAAAGAAACAACCTAATCTCGAAGCTCAAAGATCTAGAAAAAGAACAACAAAAAAACCCCAAAACCAGTAGAAGAAAAGAAATAATAAAAACCAAAGCAGAAATAAATGAAATTGAAACTAAAAAAACAATCCAAAAGATCAATGAAACCAAGAGCTGGTTCTTTGAAAAAATCAATAAAATAGACAAACCCCTAGCCAGGCTCACAAAGGAAAAAAGGGAGAAAGCACAAATAAACAGGATCATCAATGAAAGAGGAGAAATCACAACGGACACAGCAGAAATCAAAAGAATAATCAGTAACTACTATGAACAGTTATATGGAAACAAGTTCAACAATCTAGAGGAGATGGACAAATTCCTACAACTCTACAATCACCCAAAGCTAGATAAAGAAGAAATAGAACACCTAAACAGACCAATTACAATTAGCGAAATTGAAATGGTAATAAAAAACCTCCCCAAAAACAAAAGCCCAGGACCTGATGGATTTACAAATGAATTCTACCAAACATTCAGAGACGAATTAGTGCCTATCCTTCACAAACTCTTCCAAAAAATTGAGAAGGAAGGGACAATACCAAACACGTTTTATGAAGCCAACATTACACTAATACCAAAACCGAACAAGGACAACACAAAAAAGGAAAACTACAGGCCAATCTCCCTAATGAACACTGATGCAAAAATCCTCAATAAAATTTTAGCTATCAGAATCCAACAATGTATCCATAAGATAATTCACCACGACCAAGTTGGATTCATTCCAGGGGCACAAGGATGGTTTAACATCCGAAAATCAATCAACGTTATCCAACACATCAACAAAAAGAAATATAAAAACCATATGATAATATCAATAGATGCTGAGAAAGCTTTCGACAAAGTGCAACACCCATTCATGATAAAAGCCCTTGAAATTCTTGGGATACAAGGAACATACCTCAACATCATAAAGGCCATCTATGACAAGCCAACAGCCAGTATCATTCTCAATGGTGAAAAGCTGAAAGCAATTCCATTAAGATCTGGAACAAGACAAGGATGTCCACTCTCACCATTGCTTTTCAATATAATACTGGAAGTCCTAGCCAGGGCAATAAGACAAGAGAAAGACATCCAAGGAATCCAAATAGGAAAAGAAGAAGTCAAACTATCACTATTTGCAGACGATATGATATTATATATAGAGAACCCCAAAAACTCCACAGAAAAGCTAATTCAACTCATCAATCAGTTCAGTAAAGTGGCAGGATACAAAATCAACACGCAAAAGTCAGTAGCCTTCCTATACACAAACAATAAATCTGAAGAAGAAGAAATCAAAAAGACCATCCCTTTTGTTATTGAAACAAAAAAAATCAAATATTTGGGAATAAATCTAACAAAAGAGGTAAAGGACCTATACAAAGAAAACTATAAAACACTGTTAAAAGAAATAGAAGAAGACACAAAGAAATGGAGAGACATCCCCTGCTCATGGATTGGAAGAATAAACATTATTAAAATGGCCATCCTTCCAAAAGCAATATACAGATTCAATGCTATTCCAATCAAAATTTCAATGTCATTCTTCAAAGAAATAGAACAATTATTGATGAAATTCATATGGAATCACAAAAAACCCCGAATAGCCAAAGCTCTCCTGAAAAAAAAAGAAGGGAATGGAGGCATCACACTCCCAGACTTCAAACTCTACTACAAAGCCATAATCATCAAAACTGCATGGTATTGGAACAAGAACAGACATACAGACCAATGGAATCGAATAGAAAATCCAGAAATAAACCCACAGATTTATGGTCAACTAATCTTTGACAAAGGAGCAAAGAATATGCATTGGAGCAAAGAAAGTTTGTTCAATAAATGGTGCTGGGAAAACTGGGTCGCTACATGCAAAAGAATGAAGCTTGACCACCACCTCACACCATACACAAAAATCAACTCAAAATGGATTAAAGAACTAGACATAAGACCTGAAACCATAAAATATATAGAAGGAAATATAGGCGAAACACTACGTGATTTGCACATCAAAGACATCTTTACAGACACATCACCCAAAGCAGTGATAGTGAAGGCAAAGATAAACAGCTGGGACTACATCAAATTAAAGAGCTTTTGCACAGCAAAAGAGACAATAACAAAAACAAAGAGAAACCCCACCAACTGGGAGAACATTTTTGCACCCAACACTAATGATAAAGGACTGATCACAAAAATCTGCAAAGAGCTGATGAGACTCAACAACAACAAAGAAAATAATCCAGTCAAAAAATGGGCAGAAGAGCTTAAAAGAAACTTCTCTGAAGAGGAAATGCAAATGGCCAACAGGCATATGAAAAAATGTTCAACATCACTTGTCATCAGGGAAATGCAAATCAAAACTACCATGAGATACCATCTTACACCAGTGAGAATGGCACATATTAAAAAAACTAGCAACAACAAATGTTGGCGAGGGTGTGGAGAAAAAGGAACTCTTCTGCACTGTTGGTGGGAGTGCAAACTGGTCCAACCACTGTGGAAAGCTGTGTGGAGATTTCTGGACCTACTAAACATAGAGCTTCCATATGATCCAGCAATTCCACTCCTAGGTATTTACCCAAAGGACACAGAAACATCAATTCCAAAGAACACCTGCACCCCTATGTTTATAGCAGCACTGTTTACAATAGCTAAGCTTTGGAAACAACCCAAATGCCCAAAAATAGATGACTGGATCAAGAAGATGTGGTACATATATACCATGGAATATTACTCAGCATTCAAAAAAGATAAACACATGCAATTTGCAGCAACATGGATGGCGCTGGAAGGGATCATGCTCAGCGAAATAAGCCAAAAAGAAAAAGAAAAATACCGGATGGTCTCACTCATAGCAGGAATCTAGAAAACTTAAATAAGGGACCAGGAAAATGAATAACTATAAGATAGTGAAAATCAAAATCAACAAAAAACTATGAACCAGAGACACTTTTAGGGGGGCGGGAGGGGAGGGATTGGGGTCAGAATGGGGGGGCTGCAATTGTATGGGGAATATAACAATAAAATTTATTTATTAAAAAAAAAAAAATAAAAAAAAATAAAAATATGCATCATATAATATAAAAAAAAAAAAAAAAAAAAAAAAAAAAAATGAAAAAACTAGGCCTCCCCAGTGGTGCAGCAGTTGAGCGCTGGGTTGCAAAGCTGCCCGCAGCCTCTGCAGCGCCGGTTCCATCCCCGGCTGCTCCCCGGCCACTGGAGGAGGGTCCCACATGGCGCGCAGATCTCTCTTGCCGCCTGCTGCTCCCCTCAGCAGTGTACTTCGGTCCTTCTGCCTGCTCTGCTCCCCGCTCTGGCTCTGGTGAATTCTCTCACCCTCCCGCACTTCTGACTGTACCCAGTGCTTGTATAAATAAATAAATAAATAAATAAATAAATAAATAAATCTTTTAAAAATATATACTTTTTAATTTATTCTAAATTTCCTTTTCAACTCAAATAGCTGTCTCTTAGGATAGATGTTATAAAATATATAATTATAAGTACAAACATGAAGAAAAAGACTAAGGAAAATCTACTTGGAACAAGAAAAATTTGAGCAAAAGTCACCTAACTTTGATTACTAGTACTTAGTGAAATTGTCCCCTTACCTAATTTTATATTTATACCATCATCAATCACTGTGATCAAAAGTTAACTTCATTTTTGGAAGCTGCCCTGGTATTGCAGTCAGATTCCAAGGTGCTCATTTTTCCAGCTACTCAGGGTTATTGTCTCTTAATCCCTCCCAGGAATTACCTTCAACTGAAAAATGCTGCCCACCCAAAATATGGCCCCTCCCCAAAGTGGAATAACTCAATTGCAATGATTTTTAACTTAACCGTACAAAGGTCTTGCCTCTGTTTGGAATATCTTTGAACAGTTGTCCCAGCTTAGGAGCTTCTCTGTTGAAACTGCTGAAACTTTTTTCAACTTGCATTTCAATCATTGCCTCTATCCAATCCTGCTTCTCTTGCTGCCTAACAGATGTTATTCTTAAGAGTTGTCCTCAGTAAACCTGCTGGTACAGATCTGTGTCAGTCTGTTTCCTGAGGAATGAGCTTAGGACATTCATAAGCCCAAAAGAGAATTGTAGCTTATAATGAAAGTGTTTTATTTGTATTAAGAAAGCCTGTATTTGCAATAGCTAAGCTTTGGAAACAACCCAAATGCCCAAAAATAGATGACTGGATCAAGAAGATGTGGTACATATACACCATGGAATATTACTCAGCATTCAAAAAAGATAAACACATGCAATTTGCAACATGGATGGCGCTGGAAGGGATCATGCTCAGCGAAATAAGCCAGAAAGAAAAAGAAAAATACCGGATGGTCTCACTCATAGCAGGAATCTAGAAAACCTAAATAAGGGACCAGGAAAAAGAATAACTATAAGAAAGAAAAAATCAAAATCCACAAACAACTATGAACCAGAGACACACTGTGGGGGGAGGGGGACAGGGAAAGGAGAGATTGGAGTCAAAATAAGGGGGTTGCAATTGTATGGGGAATATAAAAATAAAGAAAGTTGGGATCTTTATTCTTTTAAAAACATATAACTGGTCTTATTTGGACTTGACATGCATAGTAATTTTAATATAATTTAATTTCAATATAAGTTTCCAGAGAAATTCCAGAAATAGTAAATATACACTCTACCCAGCTTCCTCTAACTTAGCATCTTACATTACAGTTGAACATTATTATGTAAATATTTAATTTATTCATATTTCCATTAATTTCCTCTTTCCTCAGTATAGCATTGCATGGAGACAACAGTCATTTTTAATAGATAATAAGACACACCAAAATGTGTATGTATATGTATATAACTTAAGAGTAGCAAATACAGAAAAAACATATTTAAATCTGCGTAAAAAAGAGTATTGCTTCTGATACTTACTGTGTGTCTTTATGCATATTTCTTCACTTCTCTGGATCACAAACATCTATAAATCAGAAGTAAATTTGATGGTATATTGGATCTTTCTTATTTCTTACGTTCTGTAATTCAGTGCTTTTCAAGATGACTGGAAATTTTGCCAACTATTGTAAAGAAAAACTTATCCCTCGACAACTACATTTGGAACAAGCTTTCTCACTAATGTAAATGAAATGGGCATACCTTGATAACCTTGGTAAAGTTTTGTTACAATTTTTTATTGTTAATTTGATTTTTTTAATTATCATATGAATTCCCTTGAGCTACTACTAAAGTGAAAGATTAAGCTAGCACAAGGAGATAGTGCATTGATGAAGTAAAGAAAAGATATTTTAAGTAATTCTTAGGAAAATTTAGTATAGAAAAAGGCTCTGAAAGGTCCATAGCTCATTCATTAAGTATATTTATGTTGGGTCATCAAAGAAATACCCTGGTTTAGCATCTGGTGAATAGAAAGTCTCAGAAGATACCACATTCTGATCAACACTTAATTTTTTTTTTGTAAATATGAATCTAGCTCAGTAGGTCAAAATGAGAGTAATTACTATTCTGAAGAGCATTAATTTCTTGAAAGTAAATTATGCTAATCTTTAGGCATTTTTTTTCAGAGGAAGACAGAAAATACTTAAAGAAGTACAGTACATTTTAATCCAAATCCCTTATATTATGAGTTACTTAATGAAACACTACTTATAATAGCTAATGGTAATTTGTTAATAAACAACTGAAATATGAACATAAAGTGATATTACAAACTTTGTTTGCAAAAGAGAGGCTGTAATATAAAGTGATTATTCAAATATATTCAAAAATTATCAATGGATTTTTAAAAGTATTTTCATCTGAGTAAATTATTTAGAAAAATGATGTAGTATATTTACTGATTAAATCACAGTAGAGTTTAAAGTTTAACTTTTTAACAGTATGTATTGTTTTCCCGATTTTCAAGAAAAATTTAAATATTGATCCTCTTACCAAGTGAAACTTTTTGGAAACTTACATTTTGTCCATTACAAGACATTAATTTTTAAGGAAGTAAATACTTTGGATACAAATCTGCTAAAAGCTTTCTCTCATTTGGAAATGGGCATGAGGTCCATGAATCTGGTGAAATTTGATTTATTTAAAAAGGGTGGTAGTATTAAAAACAGGCACAAGGTCCAAGAATATAATGAAATTTGATTTAAAATTGAGTAGCCAACCTATTAATAAAATCTATACTGAAATTTTTTAGGTGCAGTAAGTTCTGGGGGGAGTGTGTGTGTGTGTGTGTGTGTGTGTGTGGTGATGGGGAGATGGGCTGTGAGGTGGTTGGGAGCTGTGCGATCTTTCAAAGGCATGAGGCCCTTTGGATATTTCAGCATGGAAGAGAAATGTAGTTTTACATTATGTCTCTAGTTCTTCCTAAGTAGAAGGTTTGATTTATTTTCTGAGAAATTGCAGTCCGTGGGAAAGGAATAAGACTTGCAGCTACTGCTCTAGCA
The DNA here is from genome assembly GCF_964194135.1 of Talpa europaea. Lineage (NCBI taxonomy): Eukaryota > Metazoa > Chordata > Mammalia > Eulipotyphla > Talpidae > Talpa > Talpa europaea. The sequence goes on along the minus strand of NC_140075.1, from coordinate 66,677,776 downwards.
TAGTCAGACTTTGTAGTTCAATTATTCAGATCAAACCAAAAGTCTCTTTGTGAGATGACTGGCCCAAATAATTACTTAAGCATTACATAGAAAAAAATATTTGGCTACCTCAAAAGGGTAGGTGACATTCAAGTCTTTGATATTTGGCTTTGTAATCCATGATATTATTATTTTCTGAACACATTTGCTTTCCTAATTGTATTTTGCTTGGATTCATATTAAAAAGTTTGTCTTCCCTGAACACACACCAGCTGGGTGGTGGGAGGAAAGGGCCTCAGAGCTAAGCAGGCAGTGGGGCAACATAGCTCTAAGATTCAAAATTAGTCATGAATTATTCACAAAGCAGATAATCTACCATGGGTAAACAAAAGGTACTGGAATTCTAGGACTATTTTATTCCCTGGTCTAATTCTTAAACTACTGAATTTTTCTTAACATTTTTTTGCACTGGTTAACAGAAACACAATAAGATATTTAAGGATTTTTAATTAAAATTGATAATTTTAAAAGTATTTTGTTTCGTGATTATATTTCCTTTCTATTGAAAGAAGGTTTTCTCCCACTATGGAGAGCTGTGTGGAGATTTCTGGACCTACTAAACATAGAGCTTCCATATGATCCAGCAATTCCACTCCTAGGTATTTACCCAAAGGACACAGAAACATCAATTCCAAAGAGCACCTGCACCCCTGTGTTTATAGCAGCACTGTTTACAATAGCTAAGCTTTGGAAACAACCCAAATGCCCAAAAATAGATGACTGGATCAAGAAGATGTGGTACATATACACCATGGAATATTACTCAGCATTCAAAAAAGATAAACACATGCAATTTGCAGCAACATGGATGGCGCTGGAAGGGATCATGCTCAGCGAAATAAGCCAGAAAGAAAAAGAAAAATACTGGATGGTCTCACTCATAGCAGGAATCTAGAAAACTTAAATAAGGGACCAGGAAAAAGAATAACTATAAGAAAGTGAAAGCCAAAATCAACAAAAAACTATGAACCAGAGACACTCTATGGGGAGTGGGGGGTGGGTAGGGGAGGGATTGGGGTCAAAATAAGGGGGTTGCAATTGTATGGGGAATATAAAAATAAAATTTATTTAAAATAAAATAAAATGTAATGAAAATTTTAAAAAAAGAAAAAAGGTTTTCTCATATGTATCTACAAATAGCAAATAACATCTGAGGTTAATATTTTTGGAGGATCTAATAGCTTGTAGATATTGGATTCTTATCTAATATGTCAGTCCACTAGGAAACAGTTACTTTTCCTTCTGTGTTTCAGTTTCTTCCTCTATATTGTTCATGAAAATAGCAAAGACTTTATTTAAAAGAAGTGGTAAGAATAAGATAACATAGGTGTTGATATCGGTAAACAAAAGGTATTTATGGTACCTTTGTTTTATTCTTTTATTTGCTTGACTTTATTCTTTTATTTGCAGAATTTCAATGCCATAGTGCCAGATTAATTATTGCTATAATGACAGTGGTCTTGGTACAGACAGCACATTGAGAAAAATTCACTTCCTGTTCTGGGGAGAGTGTAAGGCTAGTAGTGTACCACAGGCACATTAGAGGAATCTCAGAAGCACAGTCTACTGTTTTTTTAGTGAGTTACTCCATTTAAAAAAAAAAAAAAAGATGATTGCTTTCATCTAACTTTAAAAAATTGTTTGTTCTTGGGGGGCCTCACTGGTGGCCTAGGCGTTAACTCTCAGCACTATCACTAGTAAGGCCTGAGTTTGATCCCCGCCAGGAAGCTAACCCACATATGGCACAGCAGGCTTCTCCTGTCTCACTCTCTGCTCCACTCAGCAGTGTATTTCAGTAGCTCCACCAGTTTGGCTTCCCACTCTGTCACTGGTGAATCCTCTCACCCACCCCCACCTCTAGCCTACACCCCACTTCTTCTGCACACACACAAAAATATTTTTATTCTAATAACTGAATGAATATGTAAATATTCATTATGTAAATATTCTTATGTCATATACTTGAAGTCTGCAGAACACTTCCCTTTTATGGACCATTTTAAGGGAATTTGAAATTAAAATTATAGTTTGCTGACAGAACATGTTTAGTTTTGTGTTTAACCTATTTATCCATTCTGAGTGTGCATGTGTATACACACATACACACACACACATGCAAACACACTACAAATTTGGATAAATACTTCCTTTGAAACCCAACTCAACTTCCCTCGTCCTACACTAATTCCTCCTAGTACTGAGCATCAACTTAAATATTTTATTTATGTGAACATGAAATACTACCTTTTCTTTAACACATATCCCATTATAAGGTGACAGTGTCTTATTTAATTACATGATATGCATATCATCCATGGCCATCAACTTGACTCTGTTGGTTATACTGTCATCAAAATCTCTCTCCTTGGGCCTTCCTGGTGGTGCAGCGGTGGAGTGCTGGGTTGCGAAGCTGCCTACAGCCTCTGCAGCGCCGGTTCGATCCCCAGCAGCCAGGGTACCACATGGCGCACAGACCTCTCCTGCCACCCACTGCTACCCTCAGCAGTGTACTTCGACACTCTGCCTGATCTACTCTCTGCTCTGGCTCTGGTGAATTCTCTCACCCTCCGGTACCTCTGGCTGTACCCAGTGCTTGTATAAATAAATAAATAAATCTTAATAAAAGAATCTCTCTCCTTGAATTAGGATATCATATTCTCTTGATTTTAATTCTTTTTGCTACTCCTTTCTCTCTTCCATTGAGCCTTTATTTTTGATTCAACCTTGATAAATGTCTAAGAACGTAGGTCCTGTTCTTTTATTACACCTTACCCTTTGGAGAGCTTGCTTCCTCACCTTCAGATAGATGTTCTTGCAGAGGAGACATATTCTAACCTATGGGTAACTACTGATGTTTCTAGTTCCACAAAGTCTCATAGTTCTAGGAATCTTGGAATCACTAAAGGTGAATGGCAACATCAAATATGACTTGTGATTGTAGAAAATAGCTGTGCCTAAAATCTGCCATACGGCCAGGTATCATAAGAACAGAATCTTAAGTATTTTTTATTAACCACCCAAGTCCTCAGAACTGTGAAAAAAATACTTAAGACCTTTCCTTCAACTATACACACTGGTTCATTGTTGTATGAGCTCTTTTATTGCATTTTCTTTTCTTTCTTTTTTTTTTTTTTTTTGGAAAATAAGTCAGCTAAATAAGACATTTGTATAAAAGATTAATAATAACCAAGATTTGTGTTTTGTCCACAACATGGCCTATTAGGGTGAGTGTCATGAACCCCTCTCCTAAATGCAGCTGTAAAAAACAACTAAATTTTGTTGTCAGGAAATTTGACTAGTTCATTGTTGGCAAGGAGCAACTGAACAATGGATATCTTGCTCTGAAGTTGTTGGTTTGCTCTTAAGGCAGAACAGGGAGAGGGAAGAAAGTTGCAATCAAAATGGCAGCATACCATTCAACCAGACATAAAGTGGACAAAAGACCTAAATAGACACTTTTCCAAAGAAAACATACAGATGGCCTACAGGTTCTTGAAAAAATTCTCAATATATATTAAGGAAATACAAATGAAAACCATAATGAAATATTGCCACTCCTGTGAAAATTACTGCTGTGAAAACTGGGAATAACAAATATTGACTAGGATGTGTATGAAACAGACTCTCATCCTCTATTAAAGGGAATATATATGGAAAATGGTATGGTGATTTCTTATTCCATAAGAAAGTATGGAAATACCATATGATATGGCAATTTTCACTTGTAGGCATATACCAAAGAATATGAAAACATAGAAAAGATTTATGCACTCCTGTGTACATAGCAGCATTATTCATAATAGTCAAGTCATCAATGTCAAATACCCACCAACAGATGACTTCAAATACAGAATTTTAGGATTTGGTCATCTATCTCTTTCATGAGAACACTCTAAGCTATACTAAGCATTAGCTATCACCGTACTTTTTTGCAGTTTATAAGTACTTCCATTAATATATATATATATGTATATAGTCTCATTATATAACAGAATATTGGAGATTAAAGTCAGCTCAAAAATGATGAACTAATTCAAATGTCTCAATATATAGTTAGGAAATTGCAGCCAGGGGAAAATCATTTTTCAACTTCATGTGGCTAGAAACTATTATACTTATATCCAAGTACCCAATAGGCAGCAAAGCACACTTTCTATCATGCTTCCTTTTCCTTTAAGGCTTTAAATATTAAAGTGAAAGTTTTGCCTACATCAAATATTTTAGTGTCTAACAATACCGATCATTATTAGAACCCACTGTTTTTTCTAAATAGAGAAAAGCAGAGGAGGTCAACTACTCTAAGTCTCTTTTATATCTAGAAAAAAATGTTATATGGCCATATATAATGCAAATTAAAAGTAAAAGAAGGAGCTGAAAGCTGGTGTGTATAGAAATTGGGAATGAAGATTTCTTTGCCTCCAAAATTCTGGAAAGAGCACACAGTTGCTTGATGTATGTAGGAATTCTTTGACAATCTTGCTAATGTGCAGGTTCTAATCATTAGATCTAAGATGGTGCCTGAGATTCTGTACTTTTATTAAGCTTTCTGTTGATGTAGATAATAGAGGTCTACAGACACTACTTTAAGTAGATTGGCCATGGGTTTGTGTGCCTGTGGGTGCCCTCTGCTGGCAACATCTTTTCAGGCAGCATATAGGGAGTTGACCCACTCCTATTTGTAATCCATAAGAGAAACAAGATTTCAAGATTAGGGTAAAAGAAGATTTTCTGTCATGTTAACTTTTGGATAAAATTGACTAGTCCAAAGTATTCAATATTTAGTCAAATACCAATGTTGATATTGCTGTGAAATATTTTTAGATGTTTTTAGACATTTAAGTCAGTAAATTGTGATAAAAGTAGATTATACTCCATAATGTAGAGGGTATCACCCATTAGTTGAAAGTTTTAAGAGAAAAGGTTGAAGTTCCTTGAAAAGGGAAGAATTATGTCTTCAGTCTTCAATTAGAGACTACAACATTGGACTTCCAACTCAAGACTACAACATCAACTCATGCTGGAATTCGCAGTCTATTAACCTGTTCTGCATTATTTCAGAATAGCTAGCCTCTTAAAATACATCTAATATATAGATTAAATATATAGATAGATATATCTCCTGTTGGATATGTTTCTCTAGAGAGCCTAGACTTAATGTATGTCAACAATTAGAGGATAACTAATTTCCAGGATAATACTATTATCTTACCAAGTACTGACTGACAAATATGAAAAGGTAATATGGAATCAGCACTATAGATTTTGATTATTCATTTATTAAATATATTTATGTATACTGTGCCGGCTTTCTTTCAGGTCCTGGGGGTATAGAAGTAAGGAAGACAAAGTCCCCATCTCCATGTCTTGTTTGTACAACAAATAAGTAGATAGTATCATTAAGAAATATAAAGTAGAGAAAGGTGAAAGTAGGTAGCAAAGGACTTTTTGAGAAGGCAATATTTGAACAGAGATCCTCCACATGAATTCACATGTTTACCCAACCTACAATATTTTTATGCACGCAAACATATTTCACATGATTTTCAAGTTGCTAGGGGAAAAGGATAAATAGTATCTGACTTTAGAAACTTACCCATGGATTATAAAGCTCACACACATCCTCAAAAAGAAGAGGGTATCTTATAAAAATGATAGCAGATGATAAAGCATGACGTGAAAAAATAACCAGAGTATAAACAAAAGTTAGACTGGATAAATCCTTTAAACCAGATTACCAGTGACAGAAATATATAGTGTGTGTTGGGATCCAAACTTTAAAATAAGTTGTTTTTTGAACCTACTAAATTACCTAATTTATTTTGCTTTCGGCAGTATTTCTTTGAAGATCTAATTTCAGCTCTCATATAACAAATGCTATCTAGCTATTGATCCTTCCAACTTTCAAGTCTCAACATTTGTTCTTCTGTTGTTTCTTTATGACTGGTAGCTATTAGGGCTGTCATTACACAGTTCTACTCTGATACCCATATGAAGTGAAGTACATAAAAGAAGGCATTGTTTAAGGGGTTAGAGTTGATGCTGGTTGGCCAAAATTGTAATCTCTCCTTACCTCAACCTATTCATTAAGTATATATAACAAGTTTTGCACATTTTTTTGTTTTTATTCATCAGAATGGAATTTACCTTTTACATTAAAAAGAAAGTATGAAGTTAGGTATTATATATATAGCTATTCATAACAAAATGACTAAATCTTAAATAAAAGCTTTGGGGGTATTTTAAAATTTGAAAGTGAATGTATTTTGTGTGTAACAATTCTTTGATAAACTTTTAATGAAAACTGAGTTAAAGAGAGGTGGAAGAAAACTAATATTTGTTAAGCTTTTTATGAATTCTCTCATGTAATCTTCAGTGTCTTAGAAACCCCGAAATATGGGTCTGTGATAACCATAAATTATGTGTTCTATCTCTGTACCTCACTGATTTCCCTAATTTGTGTAAGAAACATGACTGTTTTCCTGTGTTCACTCTAATTCCTCTCCAGTCAATAAAAGAATGATCTTTAGAAAATGTCTATCTCAATCATAAGGTCTCTTATGACCAGGATTTAAGTCCTTCCCCTGGCTTTCTTTTGTCACAAGTTTAAAGAGAAAACTCTATCATGATCCATAAGGCCTTGCATTCTTGGCCCCAGTGTTATGCTCTAGCCTCATATTATGCCCATCTACAACTTTCTGCCTCAGTCTTGGGCTGGTCATTTTTTATGATACCACCCACCTGAAACAGGTGTTCACCTGAAATAGTCGTCCCTTTACTGTGAATCTAATTATCATCCTTCGGATCCTAGTTCAGATCTATCTCATCAGGGCAGGTAGGTGAGAAATGGGAAGGGAGTGGTGTTAGGAGTTTGGTGGGAAAGGCCAACCTTGTGTGGGACAACAATATGAGTTTAACATCACCACCGTTCAAAGTTGTCGGTCTCTAATCTCTATTTCTCAGTATACTTTGCAAGAATGTCTTTCTCTGTCCCTTAAATAATCAAGTTCCTTGGAATTCTTTCCTTGGCTGTCTTTTCGTCTTTGCATGTAATGATAACCCTCAACAAATATTAACTATCAATTGTCCGCTGATATAGCCCATTCAACGCTCATTGAATAAATAGTTACCAAATATCCTCCAGATTATAAATCCTATATTCTGTGTTAATGGTACAAAATTACTTAACAAAGGCTTGTCAAAAAAAAAAAAAAGTCAAGTGGGATAAACAGCCAGATTAATACAATTTATAGTGCATGTGGTAAGCACTGTGATGGAGATGTGTATAGGTTATTGTGGGATGTTTAAACTTGCTCAGAGAAATAAGTGCCTCCTTTCTCAGATGACGAGTTCTAAAGAAGGACGAGGTTATATATGCGAGGGAAAACTTCTAGGTAGAAAGAACATAAAAGAAAATTTCTTGAGAACCAGGCACAACAATATTGCTTGTAAGTTCAAGTCTGGAAGGTGTGATTTAAGTCTAGAAGGTACTGAAAGTTAGTAGAGTGTGGGAAACCTTAAATTCCATGTAAATAACATTAGCATTTATTCCATAAGTAATAGGGAGTTGCTGAAAGATTGAAGTACAGCAATTCTTTGATTAGAATGCATTGTAACTGCAAGACTCTCCCATTGTGGGAATGGTGACTATGAATGCATAGACAGTAGACAGGAAAACTCAAATTATAGACACAGTAATGAAGTGGAGATACTGAGCTATAATGTAAAGCCCCATAAACCAGAGCATGGAACACAGCATTTCTTTTTGTACCACTATGAGACAATAAAACCTCTGCTAATCAAACTATAACAATATATTGATTGTTGTTTGCTGCAACATATCCTGACTTCAGAGATGTTGAAATGTAAAATCTGCATCTGTCGTTGATTAAATACAGAACTTAAAAAAGATTTTAAGAGGAAAAGAGAATGAAAGAAGTCAAGATTCAGGCTTATAGCGTAAGTGATAGAATGGAAATTGATCCAGGCAGATAAGGCAGAAAATATAGGATCTGAGCTCATTTAGCATTTAAAAAAACGGTTTCATATTGGACTGGTCTAGAGATAGAGACATGGAATTTATCCACAGATAAGTAGGCTATGCTTGAAATATGATAGAGGATGTAATCTTACAGGAAATGACATAATGCTTTATAGCAATTATATAAGGACCAAACTAAAGGAGATACAGGGAAAGAAAAAGGGGAACAAGAAGAATCAAGTGTAGTATCATGAAAGATAAAAGTAAAGTTTTAAGAGAGAACATGATCATTAATATTCACTGGAAAATGTTATCAGGGAAGACAAAAGACTGAATTGTTTATTGGGTTTGATAATGAGTGACCTGAACAAAAATTGTCTGCAGAATGATGGGGGCAGATGCAAGGTTGCAGGGATTGAAGGATGAATGAAGCATGAGCTAAGTATGCGTGACAGAGAGAAAGTAGAATTTGCCAGAAGATGCATGATGAAGGAAAATAGTTTTAGGGAAAGAGAATTGAGAAAGTGTTTAGGCTAAGGGAAAGGAACCACTAGAAGGAAAGAAAGGCTAAGAGAGGAGGAGAAAGAAACATCTGCAGAAAATGGATGAATGGTTCAGATAAATCATTCCCAAGTAGCTTTAATTTTCACCCTAATCTAGGAGTAAGGTCAACTATTATATTGTCATTGGGAAAGACTTCTAGTTATCATAAGTGAAAAGCATTTTCTACTTAAACAGCTTTTTATTATCCAGGTAATGGTTTACAACACTGTATATGATTTAGGGGACTAGGTTCATACCTCCTCAGATGTCTATCACCACCCCACCTCAAAACACTGTAGTCTTTACCATGGACTTATTGTTCCTATTCCAGTCCTCATCCCCTATTAGTAACTTCAATTCTGCAGTCAGAATTCTAGGATTTATTTTGGTTTAATTTTGTCGGTTCTTTTGTGTTATTTCTCCGTATTCTATATATGACTGGAATCATCTACTTTGCTCTTTTTCCTTTTGACTTATTTCATTTAGCATAATCCCCTCCAGTTCCCTCCACATTGTCTCATATGACAAGAATTTTTCTCATGTTTATATATAAGGTTAAATTAGCCAAACTCCAAATATCAAATACATAGCAAAGATAAAGGAACTACTCTGATAGCGCTGCATCAGGCCAATGTGCATTTTTGCTTTCTGAATGGTGGATTTTGTTATGTTTACAACTTACATAAGTCAAATGTGCTACCAAACCACCAGCTAGAACAACAACCAAGGCTGGTGACTGAAGTGGTAGTAAGAAATAAGTGGTAGGCATATCAAAAACAAAAAACAAAACAACAAAACAACAACAACAAATGTTGGTAAGGATGTGGTGAAAAAGGAACTCTCCTAAATTGCTGGTGGGAGTGCAGACTGGTCCAACCACTATAGAAAGCTGTCTGGAGGTCCCTCAGTCTACTAAAAATGGAGCTACCGTAAGACCCAGCCATTCCACTCCTAGGGATCTAACCAAAGGACACAAGGACATTGATTTAAAAGAACACCTGTACCCCTGTTTATTGCAGCACTATTTATAATAGGTAAAATCTGGAAACAACCCTAATGCCCAAAAATAGGTGACTGAATCAAGAAGATGTGGTATATATACAGCAATCAAATAGTATATTACTATTCAGCACTCAATAAAGAGAAACTCATGCAATTCACTGTAACATGGATGGAGCTAGAAAGAATTATACTCAGTGAAATAAGTCAGAAGGAAAAAAGAAAAAATATCGGATGGTTTCACTTACAGGAGGGATATAGGGTAACCAAATAAGTCATCAGGGGAAAAATAATACAAAACACAGCACAACAAAACAAAAACAGACAATTATAAACCAGAGACATCCTGCAGGGGAGGAGGAGGGAGAGGGATCAGAGGGAGGGAGGGAGGGAGGAGCACAGGGGACTGTGGTGATGGTGCACAGGTGCATTGGTGAAGGAAATTCTTTATTTATTTTTTACATTTATCATTTTTTAAATTTTTTTAGACAATATTTTCTTCCTCCCACCCCCTCAGATATAGTCCCCATAGAATTTCTTTCCCCAAGGCACCCATGCACCATCACCACAGGACTACACCTGGGGAAGCGGGGAGCAAACATTGTTTAACAATGAACAATGATGTAAAAAGTATATATAAATTAAAAAAATGAAAAACAAGTGGTAGGAAGAAAAAAAATGATAGAATGGTGGAGGACATTGAAAATGACTCATAACTTTTAATTCTTTTCATGTCGCATTTTACTACACAGAGTTTCAGATAAGATAATGCAAAGAATACAATTATTTGACTTCCAGAGAGCACTGAGAAATGTTCAGCTGTCTACTGGAGCAATAATGGGGACTTTTAAAATTGCAAAAAGTCAGCTTGATCTTTTGACTTTCTATTATGAGATATGAGTAATCAGAGTTATTCACAAATTCCAAGAATAAAATGATAAAATGAATTTCTTAAATATAGTTAAAAATATTCTGATTTAAATGTCTTAATTACCCATAGAAATTTGCTAGAAATGGAATTCTCTTGAAATCTTCAAGACAGATATCCACTCTGATATTCTCTCATGTGCTGAGAAGTAAATTCTTATTTTATATCAGATAGCAAAGTTTACATCATCAGCAAAAACAATTTTAAGTAAATAGCTACTGAATATCAGTGAACACATTCATAGTTTATTGTATATAAATTGTTCATTAAAAGTGATGGTTTTCCTACATGTTTTGATAATTTATAATCACTTTTATTATTAAACTTAACATTTTATGTGCAGTAAGAATATTTTGGAATAGTCTTCAACATTAAAATGTTTTATAAACAACAACTAAATATTAATTGCAACAATAGCTACCTAAGAAAGATAAAGACTTTTTTTCTACATGTAATAATGACTGGGTTAGAAAGTATCTAAACGGTTAGAGATATTGGTTAAAGGACCATGCTTGAGAAGTTGCATTATTTAATCTATTGAAGTTGACAGCTGTGTATTACATGAATGTATAGTTATGGACTTTTGAACACTTATTATTTGCTTACTAGTCTATAATGGCTTTGAATGGTCCCCTATGTAAGTATATATTTAGTCATTTCAAAAAATGCATATTATTATTTGGTAGACTTTTTATCAAAGCATGATAAGAGAGCTGTTCACGTTTTCTCAGTACTATTCTGAGGCCTTGGCAGGTATTCACAAGTGAGTCTCAAGCATGTTATTTACTAGTATGAGGTTTGAGAATTTGTGTGTTTACAAAATATGCACTGCTGACCCAGTATAAACTCTACTGAAGTTTTTTAGATTGTTTCACCTAGGAAATCAAAAAGTGTGATTCCTATTTTATTCAACCCTCTCTTTACCTTTGACCTTGCCCTAAACAGTCTTCTTGGAAAAAAAATCTAATCTTGACAGCAGTCAATTACTTAATTGCCACCTCATTTCCTGCCTTCCCTTTAACTCTGATCTCAGAGAGATGTGTACACCTGTAACACTGGCATACTGTTTCCCAGTTCACAGTTTCTCTCTTCTGAAGTCCAGTCTTTCAAGCTCTAATGACAGAGTCCCTATCGCCATATATCTTTTCAGTTTCTAAGCTGGTTTTATAAGACTAAATATGCCTACCTAACAGTCTCCTCTTCTATTTAACTTATTTTTCCTTTGTTTTTTATTAGAATCCACAGTCTCTATATCAGACCGTAAAAATCCCCCAAAATTTCTATTAGCTTATTTGCACTAATAACTTGGTTTCATTAAAGAAATGAAAAAAAAATGTCATCAGTTTGCAAGTGCACCTAATATAGAATTTAGAGTTGTTCATAACTTCACAAATCATCTAATGAGGTCTTTTCATTTCATAGATAAGGAAAGCTAAGGAAAGCAAAATCAAGTGGCCTTAACCCTACTATTGGTAAGTGACTTACTAAGACTAAAATCCAGTAAGACTTAGTAAAGAAGTATAACTTCACTGTTATCTTGTATGTGGTTATTTTAATATAAAACTTTGGATATGCATTATTTTCATAAACTGCTTTGTATATGATCAAAGATAAATTTGATTGCTAATGACACTTCCACATCCTTTCTTGTGATTGGATTCCTGCTCTCTCCCACCCCACAACACACTTAAATTTTCATTGTCCTTTATGGCACGAGTTAAAAAACAATAAAATCCAAGGTATATTAAGGAACAATGCATAAAATATATTTGGTGAGCCTCTGAAAATTAAAAGCAGCAATAAAAATCAAGTAAAACATTTGGAGATGATGATGAAGGAAATAATGCTTTAGTTAATTCAAGAAGAAATCTTTTGTATTTTCTTTGGGCTCAGATTCTTCTGTCAGTGACTCTTTGATATTTCCATAGCACCTTTGTTGGTGTTTGTTCATGGGCAATCACAAATCTTACCTGTGAGCTGGTCGTGTTTGAAAATAATAGGTTGACCTTTCTTTCCATTCTCTGTCATGAATCACAAAATCTTTGTATTTTTTATATGAATTTCTGTTTCTAGGAGTTAAACCAAGATTTAAGAGATTGGAGATTGTACACACCCACACCCACACATACACTGAGAGAGATGGAGATAAAGATTGGGAGGGACAAGCTGACTTGATTGATTCCCAGAATAGGCTATTTTGCACATACATGGCCTATAACAGGACAAATTAATATGTAATATTAAACAAAATCTTAAATTACATTATTATTAGCTATGCCACCAAACTTACTTTTCACTTATTTTCTATTAATTTTAATATCTAACAATATATAATTTAGAATCAAATTTTACGTTTAACATCTCCACAAATTAATATTGCTACACAAAATAAGCAGCATAGTAATTTAAATTTGTGTTGCTTCCTCATACAAAACCATAAAAAAAACAGCATTTACTAAATGCAGTGGAAATACATGATTGGTGTGCTCAAGTAAAAGTTTTGGAATTTAAGAAGCACTTAGTTGCTGCATTAGGCCATTTAGGATGTTTCAACGTCTCAATTGACTGTAATTCCAATCTGCTCAAGTGCCCTGTTAATGACCTTCCATCTCCAAGTAAGCAGAGGAATTCAATGTTTATACTTAAAAAAAAAAAATCTCTACCACAAACATATTGAAGGACAGGTTCTTTTCATTCCATCTTTACTATGGCAGGAGAGAGTAAAGTGTTGCCACTACATCAATTGAGAGAGACTAACCTTCAGTGACTCTTAATGAAAGCCCTCATTGAAAAAACAAAAATCAACAAATGCAGGTATAAGAAAGCCACTTAAGTGTTTTCCATTTCTTATTGTCTAACACGGAGTAATTATATTTGTAAAGTCTAAACAAGCAGTGAAATTTACCCACATTTACACTTTAACTTTGGTGACATGTAGTAAACAGATAGGTCTCTGGGCTTCCTGTAGAAATGTCACACCAATATGTAAATATATTCCTATTTCTGTGCAGAGTGAAAAAATCCTAACATCTGGGGATACTCTTTCAGTCCCCCACACCTAAAATAATTTCAAAACCCAAATAATGCTAATATCTATTAGAAGTGGTATCAGAGTAAGAAAGCAGGAAAACTTGTTTCAGCTCTTACTAAGATAGTGGAAAAAGGCTAGACTATTAAAATCTCATGTAAGTCTTTGTGTTTCAAAGACAAGTTGTGATATTGCATTTAAATATATATATATATTGCATTTAAATATATTAGCCTTATATGTTAAGCTTAAGTCATCTGATGTCACCTTTCTTTATACACAGGCATTTCATATATCCTAATATATTTATTCTCAAATGATTTGCTTCCGGCAGTGTAGAATATGTTCCATCTAACTTAGAAAAAAGTATTTCACTTTATTTTGTACAAAGTAATTTTGTATTCAAAGAAGCAAAAACCCTTGTAGCAAAACATCAGTAATAATGACAAAGTCCCACATTGTCTTAAGAAAATATCTATTCCTTAACAAAGCATGTGGAAAAAAAGAGAAATGAAAATGTCAAAGAAAACATAAAATTCTTTATTTTTCTATTACAGTATTTATATATGGATTTAAACACTGGTATATTGAAATGTCTTTATAGTATAAATATTGCTTTGACTGTAACTCAAAATTATCATGTCACAGCCATTCTCTCTATTCATTTTCCACTAAGGAGGGAAAGCAAGAGGAAAGAAAGAAGCTAAGGAAGGAAGGGAGGGTGGAAGGAAGAGAAGGAGAGAAAAAAGAGAAAGGAAGGAAGGTACAGGGAGGGGAAGGAAAAAGATCCTTGGAGAGAAGACTAGATGAGAGCAATAAATTATCTAAACCGAATTATCAGAGCAGAAGAGGTTCACTAACTCAGTGTTTTCATTGCCCTGAACATATAAAAATATATCTTAAAAAGTACAAAACAATGAAGAACTTGTCACATGAGGTTTTACAACAAATGAATGCTACTTTAAGAACAAAAATAAGAGCAGTATGTGTTAATCGAGTGACTGGATAAGGGTGAAGTTTTGGTGCAGAGAACACTGGGAAGGAGAAATGAAGCAAAGCAGTGTCAGATCTAACTAGGGAATTAGATTTATAGTAGAAATACTAAAAAATACCTTGCATGTGAGGTTTCTGGGGTGTAGATTTTATCTTCCAAGTCATGGGGAGCCAAGGTGATTTTTCAAACTGAAGAGTTATTCTTGGCTTTGATCCTTCTGTCTGAAATGCCCCCAGTAAATAAATGTCATGAAGAGAGTGTCTGTGGTCTAATAAGTTTAATGAATATTTTTTAGGAAGTGGGTATTTTGATAGTCAATGTGAGATTTTCAATAGAATTGGAAGAAGAAGAAAAGGAAATATATCTTAGTAGGGAAAGTGGCTTATACAAAATTTGATAAAAGTGGGCACATTTGCATTCAAGCAGGTAAAACCAGAGGTGACTTGAGTGTTGTGGTCACACTCTAAAATGTAATGGATAAAACACAAACTGTGGAGGTAGTGAGATTTACAGTATGTCTGCACTAACATATGTTCTAGCTGAAGAATCTTGAGTGTCATATTAGTTGATTTGAGATGCATGCAACAGAAACTTTCTTGACTTATTTATGCAAAAGAGATAGAAAAGGAGTAAAGAGGGAGAGGAGGAAGTTATGAATATGGGACGAAAGAGAGAGAGAGAAGGGAAAACAAGGAAGAAATTCATACAAGAATTTCTAGTAGCTAAGTGATTGAAATTGAATTTTTCTCCAGTAGCAGAAACCTGGAATCACTGGTGGCTTTGTAGCATGAACTAATAAGCATTCTTTTCATATGCTGCCATTTTTTTAAAAATTTTTTTTAAAGAGGCACGTATTTTATTCATTTATTTGTTTGTTTGTTTGTTTATACATGCACTGGGTACAGTCAGAAATGCGGGAGGGTGAGAGAATTCACCAGAGCCAGAGCAGGGAGCAGAGCAGGCAGAAGGACCCAAGTACACTGCTGAGGGGAGCAGCGGGCGGCAGGAGAGGTCTGCGCACCATGTGGGACCCTCCTCCGGTGACCTGGGAGCAGCCGGGGATCGAACCAGCACCTCAGAGGCCGCGGGCAGCTTCGCAACCCAGCGCTCAACCACTGCGCCACTGGGGAGGCCCTATGCTGCCATTTTTAATCTCTTTATTATTACTCTTAAAATTTGTAACCAGGAAGAGTATCCAATAAGTCTTGCCTAATCCTTTGGCTGAAGTGAAATCTTCTAGGCTATGAAACTGGAATGTAATTACCAGAACATGAGGGAATGAATACTGGATGATAAAACTAGTAAATGTCTACAAAACAACTTATCTTTTACCATAAATGTATCAGTAGCATCTTTTCACATCACAGTTCTTCTCTAACTGCATTTATTTGATTGTATAATATTTTGTTGTGTGGGTATACCATTATATATATATATATATATAATCTTCTTCTGTGTCACAATTACATCATTTCCCATTTTAATTTGTATAATTTGTATAAAAAATGTTGTAAGTTGCATATACCTATGATATTTATCATCTACTTTCCCCATAAAAAATATCCTGAGAAATGAAATTACTGGATTATATTTATTTTGCCATTTTAAGGCTTTTGATATATATTACCTAGTTTCATTCAGAAAAGTTTTGTCAATTTAGTCTTCTGTCAACAATATATGAGTGACCATTTCCTTATACTATTGTCAATACTTTGTATTATGATTTTTAAAATAGTCTTTGACAACTTGATAGGTGTAAATGGCATGCCTTTTTTGATTTGCATTTCTTTGATAACTAGTGATTTTAAACATTTTATACTTGTTAGTCATTTTTCCTTTCATTTTGTGCATTTCCTGTTTGTGTCTAGACATTTTTTATTGGAGTATATATTAATTTTGGTTTCAGATGTGTAGACTTAGAAATAAAAACAAGATGATAGAAAGGTAGGAACTAATAAGTAGGTGGCCATTTTCTCGTGAACTTATAAGAGGGGACAAAAAAGAAATGCAAATTTTAATTTAGCATACAGCAGTTTAGGTAAGGCCGAGAGCAAATATTTTCTTACGTGCATTAAAAAAAAAGACCAGGACCTCCCTGGTGGCGCAAGGGTAAGATGCAGCCTGTGAAGCTGTCCGCAGCCTCTTACGGCACGAGTTCGATCCCTGGCCTGCCAGGGAGCAACCCAGATTGTGTAGCAAACCTCTCCTGACTTGCCCGCTGCTGCCCTCAGATCTACCTGTACTTAGGTAGATCTGCCTGTTCTGTTCTCTGCTCTGTCTCTGGTGAATCCTGTCACCGCCCCCATACCTCTGGCCTGTACCCCAGCTCTTGTATGCATAATAAATAAATCTTTTACAAAAAAGAAGACCAAAGGGTTAAAGACTTATTTTGGGGCAACATCCACAGTCTTGAGTGTAAAATGTTATCAGGAGAACTTGAAGAGGTAGATGGGGAATGAGGGCATTATATATGGAAACATGGGGAAATGCTTTTCAAGGACAAATAACAACTGTTATAGAGAGGAAAGAAAGAATGGAAAATAAGGGAGTTTGTTGATTTAGTAGTAAGAGGACCATAGAAGACTTTTAAGAGTGAGGTAGCTAACACTTAAGCTAACACTTAAGCCTATGATTGAATGTTTCGTTATATTTAAAGCTTCATTGGCTTGAGCGTTGTCCTCTGTGATCCTGTGCAGTTGTCACAGCCAGTCTATGATGAGTTTGATAGAAAGATGTCAACAGACTGTAAGAGAGTAAAAAAACATAGTCTCACTGCCAGTCAGGGAAGATATTCCTGATGTTCAGAGACTGTTAGCAGTAGTACCCCATTAAGCCTTCCAAAATTCCCTATCTTTCTAATAGGGATATGGGGGTTTTACACCCAACTCTTAACTCTCTACAGCCCTTGCCTACCTATTAGGTAGTAGAAACTGGCAACAACTACTGCTTTTCCCTAATTATCTAACACAACACTGGGAAAATTTAATTTCTAAGTCACACAACTCGCAGGTTTCTTATGTTCTGTTCCATTATAATTGGTATTTATTAAATCATATTAAAAAGTAATAATATTTTCCCTATGTGTCATCTATATTTCTATTTTTCCTTGTATTATTTCTCTGTATCTTTCTTTTACATCTACATTTTTAAATTTAGTGCCCATTCTGAAAGAGTTATAATGTATCTCATAGACACAAGCAAAGAAAATCCTAGATTTCTAAAAAACTCCAGAAATGGCTTAAGACATTTTTAATATAGCAATGGTAATTGCTTCTTCTTTGTTCCACTTATCCTCACTCCAATTCATTTTTGAAATTCAGAATTTGAACTGTATAGCAGACAATGCACTTCCACAATGAGAATTCCAGCACAGCTTTACTGCTTAAGAGCTCTGTGACCCTGGAAAAGTCACCTGAACTCTCTTGGCATCAATTTGTTTATTTCTAGAATAGACATTTAAACAAGTATCTCATAGAGTTATTAGGAAGGAATATGTAAATACTTAGCACAAGGGTTGTACTCAACAGACTATGTAGTCCCTTACCTCACAGGAATCTGTTGAAAGCTCAAATAGCTGACACCCAATTATGTCAAAATAGTATCAAAATGAACAATTTCTGAAGTCTAATTGCTTATAATTGTGATATTTTCCTTCAGTCTCTTAATTTATGGTATACAGCCCTCTTAAATTTTTACTAATTTAAAATAACTCTCAAGGTTTTTCATTCTCATACTCTCTATATTTATGAGATTCTTGAAGAGATTTTCATGTTCTAACAGAAGCTACTAAGAGATTTGAATTCCAAAGTCACTGAAATTGGTCAACTCTAACAGCAGGCATGGTAACAAGAATTACACCTACTTCTCATGCAATATTCCCCATGCAATCAAAAGGAAATCTTAACCTTTCAAACTGAAGTGCTATGTCAGCTGAAAATAATATTGAGGGTGAATATGAATAAGTTCATTCATTTATAATTTACTTAGGTCATATACCTAATCACAGATAATTGGAACCTACAGGTAAATTAATCATGAAACACAGGTATACAAAGTCAAATGTTGAGTCTACAGAAAGTAATTCTTGTAGTCCAAATATGAATGCTGTCCTAGAGTATGAGACTGAGCTGGGACAATTTGGGAGCAATTGGATTCAGCTAGCATAAATGCAGCCAGCATCTGTTCTCTTGCTTAGGACAATTCAAGGGGACTATTTGAATTCATAGTGAGTTTGCAACCAAGTTTACTGTCTTGAAATGTACCATCAACTAGTTTGCAAGTAAGGTAGAAGAGTTAGAGGTCCAAGGTAACCCTGAAATTGCATGCAGAAAGAACCACATGGATTAGAGTTTCCTCAAACACTAAAGAGGGATTGCAGTCTCTCTCAAGCAAAAGCAACAAAGGAGATGTAATGACATTTAGTCTCAATATTGTGAACTGCACTTTCCTGAGCTTTGAGAGGCTATCAAGAGACTTTATTTTGAACTGCATGAAATCAGCTTGAGAACAGAGTTGAATCCAAACTCACAGTCCATAATCATCCATCTTCTCGAGATAAGGTTCTCTTATAAAAAGGAAATTGACTATCTCCTCTTTTTGGTATGTGAGTATTTTACAAGTAGGTGAAAGTTAGAACTATATTGTTCCTAACTTTAAGATTGAGTCTTAAATGTTTTTTTATTCATCAAAATACCATATTTTCTTCACATCTTAGATTTACTTTATATAATAAAATATATGGTAAATTTTGATAGGATCAACATTTATCAACAATTAATAAATTCATTAAAAATATCTAGGGGAAAACTATTAATATAAAGGGAGTATGACTGGAACTGATTATCTGTGAAAGAAGCATAAATTTTATATGAATGGAGGACAATATAAAAGTCATTATCAGAAGGGAAATGATAGATGAGAAAGAACAGGAAGGAAGGAAAGAGGAAACGTGGCAGAAAGAAGAAAATGAACATACAGTAAAGGCAGAAATATGTGTATGATATTTAGTAGAAAGACAAGCACCTATTCAAACTAAGGCAGCAATTAGATTTTAGGATTTTTTTATTATTATTCATTGATTGAACTAGAAAAGCAGAGAAAAGGCTTTTATTTTGTTTAATAAATTTTATTTTTATATTCCCCATACAATTGCAGCCCCCTTATTTTGACCCCAATCCCTCCCCTCCTCACCCCCCACCTCCCATAGAGTGTCTCTGGTTCATAGTTTTTTGTTGATTTTGATTTTCACTTTCTTATAGTTATTCTTTTTCCTGGTCCCTTATTTACACTTTCTAGATTCCTGCTATGAGTGAAACCATCCGATGTTTTTCTTTTTCTTTCTGGCTTATTTCGCTGAGCACGATCCCTTCCAGCTCCATCCATGTTGCTGCAAATTGCATGTGATTATCTTTTTTGAATGCGGAGTAATATTCCATGGTGTATATGCACCACATCTCTTAATCCAGTCATCTATTTTTGGGCATTTGGGTTGTTTCCAAACCTTAGCTATTGTAAACAGTGCTGCTATAAACATAGGGGTGCAGGTGCTCTTTGGAATTGATGTTTCTGTGTCCTTTGGGTAAATACCTAGGAGTGGAATTGCTGGATCATATGGAAGCTCTATGTTTAGTAGGTCCAGAAATCTCCACACAGCTCTCCATAGTGGTTGGACCAGTTTACACTCCCACCAACAGTGCAAGAGAAGTTCCTAGAGAAAAGGCTTTTAGACTAACTAGCTTCCAGATCCTTTCAGAAAGCTCTGGCATGACTCTGGTATCTGATTTACACTTATAAAAAAACATTAAAAATTTGCAAGATAAAAATAATTTCCCATTAAATTACATACTAAATATGAATAAGTGTTTATAACTAAAATATATTCATTGCAATTTTCAATTCACAATTATTTTAACTGGATACACTGCTGATTAAATTTTAAAGTAGCTGACACAGTTTAATAAATTAAGGCTCAGACCTAAGAATTCGGAAATTCCTTGCATTACCAAAATAATACAGAACATTTAGCTGTTCTTTTCACTAGTACAAAAATTGTTAATGACAACTTCTATCCATGTGAGAGAATTTTGTGAATGATAACTAACATCTTAATTAATTCCAAATATGTCAGCCTGATTAACTGAGAGGGATTTATCTGAAAATCATTACCTAGGGAGACAAAACTATCAAAATATGAAAATGTTTTCTAGTGAATTGACCATTTACAAAACTAATAAGCATTCAAGCATCTTTTCCAAGTTACGGCTCTTATTTCTCTCTGTCCATTGCATCAGGAGTTGGTCAGGCTTTACATGGTTGTTTGATCTTGCACAGTTGACAATAAACTTTTAAAATAGTCAAAACTGATTACAAAGTAAGATTATTAATGTTGCAATAGATTCAGAACTCTATGACAATAATAAAAAGTGAATTTGAATAATTGCCTGAGAAATCACATCACAAAGCCTTTGATAAAGGAGAGAATTTCAGAGTTAGACCAGTCAGAACCTGAAAAGCAAATCAACAAGGATAATCATTCAGCAGGTGCTTCCTAAGAGAGTTATTTGAAAACCAAAAATATAAGACAAGATCTTTGGAAGGTGAATGAATTAATATTTAATTGCATATCTCTCAACACTTACATTCACCAAGATTACACTGGAAAAGTTTAAAAATAAGAAATATAATTAAAGGTTGCCACATGTCTTTTATAAATTGGTTGAAAAATTATGCCCAAAACCTACCCCCTAAATTCACATTTTCAGAGTGTATTGTTGATAATATAAATTTAATTTTCTTGTTTTGAGGCAAAGTAAATTTATTTTTCATTTCATTTATTTTACATTTTGGTGTTATCGTCAAAAAAGCACTATTCAAATAGTTTTCATTAGTTAACATGAAAAATGTTCCCCATTTTTACTAGATTCACATTGTCCTTTTTTTCTAGCACCAGTACTTTAATAGGCACATCAATATAGATATTAATTTCTGATTTCAGCTACAGTATATTATGCATAAAAATAAAATTAATAGTGGTTTGGTTTGAAGACAACAGACACATACTAGTGAGTTTCAAATCCCTGATCCACCATTACTTGCTGTGTAACATTATGCAATTTTCTTTTTTTTGAATATTTATTTATGCATACAAGAACTGGGGTACAGGCCAGAGGTGCGGGATATGAGAGGATTCACCAGAGACAGAGTGGGAAATAGAACAGGCTGATTGACTGAAATACACTGCTGAGGGAAGCAGTGGGTGAGACAGGAGAGGTCTGCTGTGCCATGCGGGTTAGCTCCCTGGCGGGGATCAAACTCATGCTGCAGTGGCTGCAGATAGCTTCATAATGCTGACACTTAATCCCTTGTGCCACCAGGGAGGCCCTATGCCATTTTCATAACCTTTCCTTGCTTTACTTTTCTCATATGTAAAATGGAGCTAAAAATAGTATCTATTCACAATCTTGTTTTGAAGATCAAAGAGCCAATGTCTGATAAACATTTATGACAATGTCTAGAATATAGTAAGCACTATATAAGTAAAGCTGGAAAGTGAGTTTCAAAGTCATATATTAATCTACAGTTATTATGGTTCCTTTGTTTATTCCTGTCTCTCTCTAAGATTGTTGATTCCCTATTTTACTAATTCCTTCCCCTTCACTTTTACCTGAACCTCTTCTGCCACTATTAATAAATTAAACTCTAAAATAATTTGATAAATTTACTGTAAAGGCTGGCATTCTAATCTTATATTAGTTGCCTTTGGAAATCTCCACTTTTTGAAAGGACTCAAAAGTCTCACCTTTGACATTCATTCTATAGATTTCCTTTTTAGAATGAATATGAAATATTTTTCTACTCTGAACCTATAAACAGTGTTCTCAAATATAGGAGTTATCCACTGGAGTAAATTAATGATGGACTAGCTAGAGTAGCCAGATTTAGCAAATAAAATGCAGCACACTCAATAAAATTTTGAATGAAAGCTAAACATTGATTTTTTTTTAAATTGAAACTTCTTTTAAAGATTTATTTATTTATTTGTTTAATGCATACAAGAGCTGGGGTATAGGCCAGAGGTGTGGGGGTGAGAGGATTCACCAGAGACAGAGTGGAGAACAGAACAGGCAGATTGACCGAAGTACAATGCTGAGGGGAGCAGCGGGCGAGTCAGAAGAGGTCTGCTGCACCATGTAGGTTGCTCCCTGGCCAGCCGGGGCTGGGATCAGGGCCAGATGTGCTGCAGAGGCTGCGGACAGCTTCATAGGTTGCGTCTTAACCCCTTGCACCCCCAAGGAGGCCCTATTTTG
Organism: Talpa europaea; assembly: GCF_964194135.1. NCBI lineage: Eukaryota > Metazoa > Chordata > Mammalia > Eulipotyphla > Talpidae > Talpa > Talpa europaea. The sequence continues at coordinate 66,654,961 of NC_140075.1, read as the reverse complement.
GTTTTAGTAGAAGTGTTTACCCTGCAATATGGGCCATATATTGTCCATAATACATACTCGGGCAAAAAACAAAAGAATTTTCCCTGAAATTCTAATTTAAGTGAATTTCCATATTTAATCTGGAAGTCTACATGGAGCTGGAAACAAAGCTGTTAACATATTTTAGCTTAATTGAATTATGTTATAGAAATATACCTATTTGTAATGGAATTAAATTAAGTAGATGTAATTTTGGGTCTAATTACATGTCCTTCATGAATGCCATCAGAATTTTTCTTTATTATTAATACAAAATATATTATTTTACTTTTATTTATTTATACAAATAAAAACTCATAATTTCAAGAAAGTTTTGTTTTTAGATTATATGCTGTGATTCTATCATCTACTAGGTATGGATTTTTATTAATGGAACCTAAAAGCCCAACCAAAAAATCATGCCATTTGAGAATCTGATGTGTCAGGAACTCTTTTCTTTCTATGTTAAAGCACTTGTTGAAAATGAAAAGAGATATTATATGAATAGCACTTTGTCTAAGAAGTGAATTTTGATAAAGCAGATCTATAATACTATTAATCACCTCAATAGTGTTACGATACAGGCTTTCCAAGTTAACTTCCTTGATTTAAATAATATCATTTAAAAGACTACTTGACTATCAACTAGCTCTTACAAAACAATGTTTTGATTAGAGACAATGGAGAAATAATTCACAGGACTTTCACAGGTGCTTATTCATATTCCAAGTGGGTATTGGGGCTTCCTATTTTCATATGGTCTCTGACCTGGAAAATATTGAACTGAAAATTCATAAGTCTAAGCAAGAAGTTTGGCATTTGCATGTCTCTGGCTATCCTTGTAATAGAATGATCATCTATATCATACTTTTCTGGAAAGAATCTGAGTAGTGCAGTCCACTAAATGATGTGACTGCAATACCAACGAATCTTTATCAACAGCAAGTAAGATAACTCTCCCATCCCCACCACCCTACCACCACCTTACCCACCCTAATTTGAAATTGTGAAATCAGTTCCCCAAACAGGGAGCAAAGGTATATGTAGAGGTCCATTATTAAGCTATACCAACATAATAGAAATCAGAGGAAATAACCTTTGCTTTCTTATCAACTCAGTAGCCAAGCATATTACGTTATTTATTATGGTGGGCTTAGAGGTATCTATAAATGAAAAAAGGAAGGAGAGAATTCCCGCAGAAACCATGGAGCTCCTGTGAAGAAAGAATTGAAAAGAAAACAGATCTCTGGAATGAAGATTCAGGAGCATATGAAGTCAGCATAAACAATTGCAGAAAACTTGATTTAACTGAGGTCTCACAAACATCAGAACTTTCAATTAATCTAGTGTCACATCTTACTGCTCACCTAACTCCATCCAATCTGGTGTCTTTATGTCCTTTATGGACCTTCATGTCCTTTTTTCCTTACCTGATCTCTAAGCCCGAGAGAAAGTAACCAAAGTAAACAAATAACCAGATTTACCGTGGTTATTGACCATAAGTCCTTACTGAGATCATTGTCTTCTGACCTATGATCAGTGCTTTAAAGTCTGCCAACTATATTTCTTCAGTAGATTTTTGGTTCTGTTTGCTGTCGCAAATATGCCTGCCATTCTGTCCTCTAAAAGTGTAGGAATATTTTCACATCAGTGACACACTTCCTCTCTTCACTGCTGACATCATAAGAGAAATGATTTGTAAACTTAACTAGATTGGAATGTAAAGAAAACAACTTTGGGACAGGGTATTATTTCCAAAAGTCCATTGCCACCTCCTTTACCCAGGAAATCTCATGGGCAAACGATGCATTTTTTCCTTGGATTATTAGCTCTCATATGCACAAGCAATAAGCAACCAAAGCTAACGAGTATCTGGCTGCTACCTCATTATTTCTGTATGTCAGCACTGGCACATTTATGTGACAGCTAGACACATATAAACCACCACAGAAAAGTAGGTGGAGGTGTTTTCAAAACAATTTTTCAGTTTATGTTTCACAAAATTTGCTATTATTAAAGTATTCCACAGCTTTCTCATACTTCCAAACTCCACAACGCTTTCTTACCCCTATGTAAGCCTCTCATGTGTTCACATTGTGTTGTGCTAGACTTAGTAATTTGGTGTCTTGTGCCAATACCTGCAAAAATAAAACTTGAAATTATGGCTTTCATGTTTCCATTGTTCATCCATGAACTTAATATGCTGTTGGATTTTTCACTTGAATTGTGACTCTGAAAGCATTGTAGCATGCCCACTTCTTCCATCAACCTGACATGTAAGTGTGAAATTATATGTACTACTGTTGAATCTTCCATAGATGGTCTGAAACATACCAGAGTTATCAGAAGGCAAAAACATGATGGTTTGGCACATTGTTCAAGATTGTATTGCAGCTAATGGCACTGGTAAAGTTGGTGGTCTGGCAATTAACTAAGAATCAATCCACAGCTCATGTGTTTGCATACAGTAGTTCACTATGAGAAATCTTAAGTGGTCACTTGAACTTTTATGGCAGGAAGCCAAATTCTTCCCTAAAATATGAGCAAGCAATCCCTGCTACCTTCAGCAACTATAGATCTTGGACTGACTAGAAGAAACTCTTTTTTTCCCTTTCTGAGGAAATACTGGAAAATATTTTTTCAACACCCTGTATTATGGTCATACAATAAAAATGATACATGTAGATAATGATGAATGCCAATTCTTATGTCACATAAAATGAAAATGGAAAAGAAACAAGATGAAATCTAATTTATCTCGTTTTTTTTTCAATCTTACGTTTAAGTAATTATATCTCAGTTGCTTAAAATGTTTTCTCTGACTGATTGAAAAGCAGCTCCAAATTTTTTTCATTTAAATTTAGCCTTAAACAACTGTGTTGTTGCTGATAAAGTATCAACTTGCACTGAGGCTTTCCTACTATATTATCTATGTAAATACAAGTTACAGAGCCCGCTTATGTATGGGGAGTGGATAAAGTCAGGCAAATTTTGATCTAATCTATATGTCTTTGCTCTTTTTAAATGTCTGTAAAAATGATCATTTTAACTTCTTGGGTTACTTCTTTGAACTCTCTACCCTTGAGTAACTACTTCAGGGTGATAGACAATTTAAGCATAACCCTTTCCATTGGTAGTCCTGTACTTTTCATTGTAAATGTTGCTCTTTTAGAAAGTAGTTCTGAACTGAGTCCAAATGATGAATCAAAATAAATTAATTTTTGTTATTATTTATACAGAAAAAGTAAGTGAATAATGGAAATATATTCAGTACTCAGAGGAATTTAAAAATTGAATATTAGAATATAATAATTTTTATATATTTTTGCATGAAATAAGTAATTTTACAAAATGTGGACATTTATGTCACAGCATTAAAATCCCCTCAGTTCCCTAATCTGTGAAATGGGGTTCATGATAATCACTAAGTCATTGAATCATGCTGAGTAGGAGGTATACTAATTTTACAAAGTATACTAATTTGTGTATACTAATAGTGCAAAATATACTAATTTTATTCAATATTATATCATGTGCTCTTCTTACAAATAACTATCATTTTAGGATATGTTATATAGTAAAATTTATAGCACTAAACAGACTGATAAATTTTATTACGGTCCTTCAACGCAAAAGCAATTTTGCAGTTTATGAAAGAAGCAATTACTGCATTAAGAACTGAATGGCTGCATATATCTGAAAAGCTATGAGCTTTTACCTCTGAATCACACAGAACATTGTAAACCAGTGTTACCTGAATAAAATAAAATAAAATAAATAAAAGCACTTACTGCCAATAATTGCCAATGAGCAGTAAAAATGCAAACGTATAAATATTTTAGCTTGTCAAAAATAAAAGACAGATAACCTTGGCTACAAGTTGCCAAAAAGATATGCAGAGGTCATTTAACAGGAATGTTATCTTTTAGAGTAATATAGTCATTTAAATTGTTACATCATGTCAAATTTGCTGCATAGAATGCTCCTATATTCAATCTAAATCTCATCTTCTCTGCTACTCCCCTCTTTCTCTTTAAATTTTAAGATATTAGACAGTCACCCTTTGTTGGGTTCTGTTGTATACCAGATACTATTGAGGAACCTATTGCCTCCCAGAAAACCAGAAACATACAGACAAAAAAGTATAATATGACAGGGGGCTTCCCCGGTGGCACCGCGGTTGAGCACTGGGTTGTGAAGCTGCCCACAGCCTCTGCAGTGCCGGTTCGATCCCCGGCTGCGGGATGAGGGTCCCAAATGGTGCGCAGACCTCTCCTGCCGCCCACTGCTCCCCTCAGCAGTGTACCTCATCAGTCTGCCTGCTCTGCTCTCCCCCCTGGCTCTGGTGAGTTCTCTCACCCTCCTGTGCTTCTGACTGTACCCAGTGCTTGTATAAACAAATTTAAAAAAAAAAAAGTATAATGTGACAGTACAAAATCTCTGTGTGCTTATGCGTGCACACTGTGTTAGTCCAAAATGGAGAGATCAATCAAATCTGACTGGGAAGACCGAAGAAGTTGACTCTATTGAAATAATAAATAACTTCAAACTTAAGTTAATCACCATTCAGGAGTCCAAACTGAAGAACATTCCACTCTCATGTAGTTGTCTCATCCAGAAAAAAGCTCCACATTGATCTTGAAAGGGGAAGGGGCCAGGAAATCCACATTGCTTCAGCTTATAGCCCTTTAGCCAAACTAATCAGAGTCTTCACCTGAGCCCTCAGATGACCAGGCAGTATGGACAAATAGACAACAAGAATGCTTCAGGAAAGAGACAAAATGTAAGGTGGACCTTAAAGTCTGAGTCAAATTTTGACAAATGAGATGGTTAGTAGAAGACATTGTAGGAAAGAAGAGAGTAAAAGCACAGAGGCAAGAAAGCCTCATGGTTCAGCTATAGAAATGTTCATGATTTCCTCTCTGATTGCGACCAATGGTTATTCTGACATCAGTTCTCCTTTTTCTATATTAATAGATGTTTTAGCAAGCTTAAGTTAATATCTAAAAACATCATCCTGTAACCTCTTTTGTACCTAGGTATCACCATGGAAATAGGTTCTTATTTAGGATAGGTTCCATTATTTATGAAATGTGAGATATGATAGGAGCAACTTCTGGAATGTAATGCCAATAAGGAGGGAATGTGTCTTCTTTCTCTCCTTTCCATCACACTGACTACACACACTTTGGAAAGTCTCTTTTTTTTTTTTTGAAGAAAATAATTGCAAATTTGTATCTTATAAGGTTCTACTATCCACAATAACTAAAGAACAAATGACCCAATTAAAAGCATGAAAGATTTGAATACATGTTTTCCAAACAAGACACACAGATATTTAACAAACACAGTTGGCAAACTACAAATCAAAACCATGATGAGACACCACTTTGTACCAAGATGACTAGAATAAAAAAGACAGATGATAGTAAATGTTGGCGAAGATGTGGGAGAGTCGTTTTAGTCATGTGTACAAGAACAAACTACAGGAAAGCAAGAAGTCAGAAAGAGCAAGAATCCCTAAAACCATGAAACCATCTTGCCTTTCCTTATTAGTTGCTTAAAGAGAAATAAACCCCTTTCTTGTTTAAGCCACATTCTTTCAAAATCACTTTTTTACAGCAGCCAAATATATCTTAATATACACTCATCTAGGGAATTTCAGTTCTCTCTCCCTTTGTGATATCCTTATAGCTATAAAGAGTTTGTAATGAATAAACAATTACAAATTTAAAGCCATAATTGCAAAAAATAACCCTGCTTTGAGGTTGCTTACTCTTCCAGTATCAGAGCTATGAATATGTGGGTTAAGCAATAGATTTTATTTTAAAGGAATTGCAGAAGGCTTTTAATTCCTATGCAGCAGGAATGATTTATACACAATGCAATGGTATAGATTAGACAGAATAACCATCATACTTCAGTAGCAGTATGAGAGCTCCTGTTTGAAAGCATATCTACATAGCTGTGTGAAATAACTATTACATGTCAGAAAATGGAAAAACAGAAAATGACTTTGGTGACAAGAGGGAAGGGGTAACTGATGACTGAAAATGATAAAAGGAAATGAAGATCCTTTTCCCGACAACCTTGTGTTGGGTTTTGTAAGACATGAGTCACAGAATAGTAAAATACTCTAAAGAGGGACAGAAAATACTATATCACAGATAGTGGAAGAGTCAGAAAAATAGAAATGCCAGGGAACCCATGGTAGAAATGAGTTGCTGAAATACAGAGATTGTACATGTGACTTTGAGATACAATGACAAAAATAAAATTGGGAATTCAGCATTAAGGAGTTAAAACAAGGGTGTTTCTAAGTCCACATATACTCATGGAATAAATGTCACTTGCTTTTAATGAAAATTATTAATTGGACAGAGTCAACCCTATAATGTTCCATGAGGCTACTTTTTGGGAGACTGTTCATTGATACACGTGTTCCCAATTCTGCAGCACTAAGTAAAGTAATCATATTATAACTAACATTTTTATGAGGATCAAGTTAGTCATACCACACATTGCTTAACATAGTGTTTAGTGTATAGTAAATACTTGATAAGCTTAACAATAAATCTAGATTATAAAACAGGCTTAGAGTTTAAAATAAAGGAAGTGAGAGATAGTGTTGAATGTATTTCAGCAAATAAACACAAAATTGGTTTGTAGTGTCATTACCACGTCTGTAAATTAATCTCATGTTAGTGCATTTTTTCATAATTTTCACTGAGAAGTGATACCTAAATACTATGTGTTTTTTTTTTTCCAGTGAGTATGTTAATTCCTAATTTTTTGTTAAGTGCAGGTAAAAATGTTTATGGTAGCCAGTAGTAAGTCATTATATGTCAAATTTGATTTTCAGATTTTTCATGCCACTACATCTCTTATCTAATAAATATGTCAAAAAATATTAAGATACTCTTAATCTAGAGAAGCTTGATGTATGTCATATTGAGAAGGGTAGGTTTTTTGTATATTATATTAAACAAGATTTTAGGTTTTTTTTTTTTAATTGTGACAATGTTATAATGTATTGCATTGTCCCTCTTTAGGTTTAACATTCTCTGTAAAATAGAAATAAGTAATCTTATGATCTCAATCCTATTTCCATCACCTACTTACCAATACTATCACCTATTTTCCTACCTGTCATGTTGTTACTGTGGAAATAAGATACACTAAGTTCATAACTTGCCAATTGATTAAAACTACTTTGGTCTAAATAAAGGGGAATGGGGCCTCTCTGCTGGCCTGAGTTGAGTCTTAGTGTTATCACCATTACAGCCTGAGTTTACTCCCCCCCCAGAAAGCTAACCCACATGGCACAGCAGACCTCTCCTGTCTCGCCCACTGCTCCCCTCAGCAGTGTATTTCAGTAAATCTGCCTGTTCTGCTCCCACTGTGTCTCTGGTGAATCCTCTCACCCCCTGCACCTCTGGCCTTCACCCCAGTTCTTCTACACAGTGCAAATAAATAAATAAATAGAATTTTTTTCTAGGTGGTATCTATATTACATATATCCCCAAAATGCACATTGTGGGTTTCTGTTTCACCCCACATGAAACAATTCTGTTCTACCCAAATCTTCTGCATCAGTTTCCTCTCCCTCTCTCCCCTTTCTCCTTCCAAGGATATATTGTATTTGTTACATTTTTGATAATTTCACCCTGAGCAAATAATTTATGCAGATAACTGAATATAATTTAATTTCCCTTCCATTGCTCCAAGACACACACACACACACACACACACACAAACAAAAGCTGTATTGCATGTGTGAGCTAAACACCATCTTTGTAATATAAAAGCTAATGATATGCTTGCATCCTTATAAAGAAAAACCTCATGTTCTAGCATAAAATTAGAATAATAACGAACTACAAGGTCAATATTCCATAAACTTCAGTGAACACGAGAAGCTGTGAAGAGCTTGTTATAGGGTATATACTTGGACCCTAACTCAAGTAATTTATTCTCTGGTTAAGGTCTAAGAATTTTGTTTTATTAATTATCATCCTTCACTGTGATTCTGATGTAGGCGTTCCAGAGGTCACACTTGAAAGACGCTATACTGCTTTGTAAGTTTGTGAAGGTGCGGATATCTTTATTTCTTCAGCCCTAGAATGATGCATGGAATTTAATATGTAACTCAAACAATTTTTGTTTTTGTTTTTGTTTTTTTAATAGAGGCATGTTTTTTATTTATTTATTTTATTTGTTTTGTTTATACATGCACTGGGTACAGTCAGAAGCGCGGGAGGGTGAGAGAATTCACCAGAGCCAGAGCGGGGAGCAGAGCAGGCAGAAGGACCGAAGTACACTGCTGAGGGGAGCAGCGGGCGGCAGGAGAGGTCTGCGCACCATGTGAGATCCTCCTCCGGTGGCCGGGGAGCAGCCGGGGATCGAACCGGCGCCGCAGAGGCCGCGGGCAGCTTCGCAACCCAGCGCTCAACCGCTGCGCCACCGGGGAGGCCCAAACAATATTTGTTTTTGTCCCCCCCACACTGATTGCCATCTCAGCAAGTAGAAGTTTTATCCTACCAGTTGCTCCTGCCCAGATATTTTTTTTAAACATTTATTTATTTATCTATACAAGCACTGGGTACAGTCAGAAGTGCAGGAGGGTGAGAGGACTCACCAGAGTGGGGAACAGAACAGGCAGACTAATGAAATACACTGCTGAGGGGAGCAGCGGGCGGCAGGAGAGGTTCACGCACCATGTGGGCCCCTTGTCAGGGGGCCGAGGATCGAACTGGCGCTGCAGAGGCTGCGGGCAGCTTCCCAACCCAGCACTCAACCGCTGCGCCACCGAGGAGGCCCTCCTGCCCAGATAATTAAAGTCATTCTGATTTATTTTTCTTGCACACACTATCCAAATCATCAACAAGTCCTTTGAGGTTCAAAACAGATTCTGAATCTTACTTTTCATCACCTCTACCGACATCTTTCTTGTACCAGTCATCACCATCCCAGACTCCAGCCTCTTACCCAGCCTTCCAGGTTGTACTCTTTCCCCCAGTATTCATTTCCTGTGGCTGCTGAAACAAATGACCACAAAATTAGTGGTTTAATGCAATATAAATATGTTCTCTCTTCTATAGGGCAGAAGTCTAGAATTACTCTTACTATAACCAGAGTTCAGGTGTCATCAGGTCTAGTTCCTTCTGGAAACTCTGAAGCAAGAATGTATTTCTTTACCTTTTATGGTTTCCACAAGCCACCTGCTTTCCTCGGTTCATGACCCCTTCCTTGCATCACTCCAGTTTCTTGTTTTCAAGGTCGTGTTGCTTACAACCCACTCTGCTTCCTTTTTTTCAGGATGGTTAATAGTGGCCTGCCCTAGAAAACCAGGATAATATCCTCAACTCAAAATCCTTAGTTGAATCACAGCTGCAGAGTCCCTTTTTACATATAAAGTAACATTTTCAGGTTCTGGAGATCAAAACATAGACATGAGGGATGATTATTCAGCCTGCCATACTCCCTTACAGTCAATTCTGTTGAGAACTAACAGAATCAGGCCATGGCCAATATCAAATTTCAAATATTCTGTTTGTTTTCTATTTTACATGGCATGAAATATGAAGAATTTAACAATAATCTAAAGACTCTATATGATCAAACCCTCTAACCGCTGCACTGGTTTCTAATACCACAAATCCTTCATTAACTATACTCTAGTCATATCAGCCCCTGTACAGTTTCTCAAATATGCCAAATATGCATTCCTAGCAGGGCTCTTCACTTGCTCTTTCTCATTCCTAAAATGATATACTTTCAGGTATTCACATGCTTGGTTTTCCAGCTTCATTCAGGTGCATGATTAAATATCATCTAATTGCAGATCTTTTATGAATATAGCATGGAGACAGCATCCCTACTCTTAACTACCCTCTGTATCCTGCTTCATTATTTTTCATAGCACTTAATGTAAATCTGAAATATTATGTATGTCTATTTTTCATGTTCCCCCAACTTGGAGAATAGAATCTTATTCTCTCCTAGTCCCCAGCTCCTGGAATATTATTTAACCAAAGATGTACTCAAGTATTATTTCTTAATAAATGAAAGACTTAGTGTTGGATTATTTCTGACCTATAGTCTTCATCATTTCTAAATGTGAAATTCTTCATGTTTCTTTTGCTATTTTCAAAAATAACAAATAATAGCAAAAATAATAGCAAAAATAATAATAGCAAAAATAGCAAATAATATCAAAATCATTTCTCTATATGATGAATTTAATATCAGTTTCCAATATTTTTGTTGCAAATGCACATCCCGAGAGACAGGCCATTATAGGCTTGCCTAAATAACTACTGACACTGTTCTATAGATAAATATAACCCAAATTAATAATAAATGACCTTCCAATAAATTTTTGAATTATTATTTACTTATAAGTTTTTAACACTTTTGGCAAATACCTGATTGCACAAAACATATACCATATGTATTTATAGTTAAATCAGCTAGCACATTTCAATTCAGGGGAGGTTGCTCAAATGAACCAACTGTGTTGAAGTAATGATAATAATATTTAGAATTATGGTAACACTTTACTAACATTAATTACCACTCACACCATGATTGCATTGTCAACTCTCCTTTACAGATTTGGAACCTAAGGGATAAGAAAGTGACTTGCCTAAGTCACTGAGGAACCTGGTGTTTAGAATAGAACTCAGTGATTCCTGGCTCTTAGAATGTGTGCTGCTACCACCAGGCCACACTCTTCTCTCTAGAGAGAAGATGTGTCAGCATGGAATTGAACTGAAGGAGAGATGTGAAATTCAACTAGTATGTATCTGGCTAGTGGGAGGTTCTGGAGAAGAATCTTCCAGTGCTAATGGAGACAAACCATATGACACTGCTGTATTTAGAAATAGCTATCCCCACAAAGTAATATATGAAATGAAAATAATCTACGCCATTTATTTAGGTTTATTTATTAAAGTTTTAATGTAGTTGGAAAAAGTACATTAAATTTTCCTCACTTGATTTGACCTCTAATAATGTGGATAATTAACTTATGAACTTACTTTCTTACCTCCTCTTGTTGTGCAAATCCAGTTGTATCAGCAAAACCTAATCAAATTCACTCAGTTAATTTGAAGATTTTGCTTACACAGAAGTAGTAGTTTAGCGTTCTTTCCTGGTAATAGCATGCAAAAGACTTCATGCTAGAGTCTAACTTTAACTATCAAAATTATACTCAGGCCTTTTTTTTTTAATAAGCAGTGATTCTTTATACCTTTCCCCTTGGAAGACACCCACACTTCTTTAAAAATAAGTTGGGCAAACAGTGACTGTGAATGTGTTTTTGTTTTCCTAATAGAATATCAATGGAAGTTGTACACACAGATCAAGAGCAGTACACATATTATTATCTCCAAATAATTAATATTTGTGTATTATTTCCCTCGGGTTGGCTATACATGAATACAGAGGCACTGGTACCACTCATCACAAAATACAATGTTAGCTGGTTCCAGGGGTGCCTTTGTGAATACTCCCTGCCAGTGGTTGAAGGAACTAAGGAAGCACCCTGCTGAGTCTCCTCCCGTCCTCCTCAGGGAGTATGTGCTAATTCTATCTTCTCCTTTTGGGAAAGCAGCCAAAGGCAGAAACAGGAAGGACAGCACTGTATTCCTAGAGAGAGTAAGGTGCCAACAGTAAGGAATGGAGGAGAAAAATGGGAATTTTATAGAATAAAGATAACAGAAACAATGAATAAGCCTGTCTTTAAGTTTCAATCAGAGAGGGACATCTTCCCAACTGTGACCAGAAGGCAAGGTAACAGCAACCTCTTGCAGCCTTATGTTCACACCACATGTTTGGAGTGAAATAGAGAAATCACTTAAATGATTTAAGCCATGGTGAGAGGCAAGTGCAGGGGCCTTAGTGGGCTTGTCACCCAATAGTGTCTGTGTCACACTTCTGTAAGATCTCATGAACATCAAATATATTAAGTTCTGTTTTATAAATTGCTCTTAAATTAATCATAAAAGCTAATACAAAAGCAAAGAATTATGGTCCAAAAAATACTAAATGAGCTTTTGAACAATGAGTAAAAAATATGTCCAATGGTAAATCATCCTTCATAAATGATACTATCTAGTTAGAACATATAATTACATGTCATATATAAGTTCACCTGAGCATGAAAGCATTTCCGAACACTAGACCTTTTCATTAAAGTGTAGAAAAAATATGACCCTGCAGAGTCATTTTTCAGTGTTTACAATTAGAAAGGAAAGGTGAATATTAAATCTCGTTTAGAAATGACAATTCTTTAAACAGCTGAAAACTTACTTCACTATTGCAAGAATGTTAAAGTCTGAATGATCAGTATGTATACAAATATATAAATGTCACCAGAGAGGTGGCATTTTTTTCTCTTGTAGGTGTTGTTTTTAAAAATTCATAAAATGAAGGCAAATTAAGATAAAATATATTTTAAAATTAAAATCTCTCAGTTCCATGGTAACAATGTATTAGTAAAGTTAAGACGCAATCACATGTATAATTAAAAAACTATATGTATATTTGGATCATCAATATACAGTCGTCGACGTGCTTAACATAAAACATTGCAAAAATGAAAAATGTTGTGGTGTTTTACTTCACTTAATTCTGAGCTTTAATACCCTCTCACCAATTATAATTCATAAATTCTATACTTAAACCCAACCCAAAATCTCAAAAAGAAAGTAAATGTTAAAAGAACCAGAAGTAATTCAAAGGAAGTAAAAGTACTAGCTGTGTACTACTCCTAAGCTGTAAAAAAGGCACTATTACTTGAAACTGAAAATTATCCATAATTTTAGACTTTTACATTAAAAACTCCTAAAGGAGAGTATGTAAATTTAAGAAACTATCCATAGGAACTGAAATGCCATTTATTTAGTTTAACCTTTTCTGCAGGCTACTAAGAGCACCAGTCTACCCTTGCAAATTTGAAGCCTGTCCCTTCTGAAATCTGAAAGGAGCTGTTGCTCTGTGCTCTGGCCACTGCTTCATGAGCAGAGTTGACTACTATGCAGCTGTACAGATGTTGCTAGAATAGTTCCTTTCCATGGAATAGATGGCTCTACCGACTAGCATAATGATGACAGTGGATGGATCTCCAAATAGTGAGATCTATAAGCAAAATGTCTCATGCATTTTGCTCTTCCCTCCGTAGACCCCCTGGCTGAGCCAGCTGTCCCACAGTATTTTATTTTCCTGCCATTACTCTCTGCTAACCTCCTGTTCAACAAAGTCTGACTGTCCTCATTGTCTGCTTTGTGCAGTCTATGCTGGTCTCTGGTATCCCAGGAGTACACCAATTTTTCACCAAGCCGTGGGATTCTCTGTGTATAGTGTCCTGGATAACTGTTAGGTGTTCCTTGGATGTGACACAAGAAACCTCCTCTGTTGCCATCTTGATAACACGTCTGGATGTCTTTCTGGGGAAGCAACCTCCTATCTAGGGACAGGAGTCTCTCAAGTCCTCTGGTTGCAGCACTGAAACTTTGACTGCAAGTGTTATCCATGTCCACTGGGAACTTAGGGGATGGGATAAGAGGTACAGACAGGAGCAACCAAAACCCCATTATTTTCTGAATGTGGTTTTCCAGTGTAGTATGAGAAGTTAAATACGATGTTATATAATAAAACACAACATAAAATAAAAAGAATTTTAGACCCATAAGAAACTTTAAAGATTATATATTATAGTACAAACACAGCAAACCTTAGGAAGCTGAGGCCAGAGATATGAACTGTATTCTCCAAAATCAAAGTGACTTTTTGTAAGTATAATAGGTAAGTTTTCAAGATTAGAACTTAAATCTCATTTTTTTCCTTCTTAGAATTACTAAATGATTTGAAATGTTGCTATTCTATGGCTTCTATTTTCACTTTTTCTTCTCATTCTGTTTTTATTAGTTGAACTATTTGTAAATTGCCAGACATAATAAACTATTTAAGGGCCACTGAAAGGGCTGTGCTTATGTTAAAAATAGCAGATGATAGGGTTAAAAACAACAGCCTGAGTGGGCAGGCAAAATGTTTTCGTATTATGAAGCACATCTCTAAAATTATCTTAGGATATAGAATTAATATTTCCACATGTATTGGAAAAGCTGAATTGTTAATAACTTCGTCAGGACTTGGATTCTTTCATGACACCTTCCTGATTTTGCCACTATTTAAACATTATAAATTATCACAGTTTATCTTCATAAAAATGAAACCCAGTACTCTGAAGACCTTTCTTGCTTTAAAATAAAAGGTGATTATCAATTTAAGAATTAGCAGATGATTGAACCATATAAATCAGGTATAAAAAATAAGACTGGAGATTAGATTGTACAGACCAGTATCTCAGAGTAATCAAATAAACTGGGTAACTGCCAAGATTCTCTTTTATACCATGACTTTCTCTAGTTCAGTATTTTTTTGTAATATTTTCACATATTAAGTAGAAACAGAGAGTAACATTACTAGTTTGAAGAAAAGTACATACTGAATGATAAACTTAATGAAAGTATAAGCAGAATATAAATTTTACAGTAAAAGGAAATTATTAGAAAAATCTGCATAATCATTAAAAGTTTGTGAATGTCTTAAATATGGGCCACTTGAAATGTTCATTATGATATTAGTCTTTTGGCTTTAAGATGAGTAACATTTCATTGTTTTATAATTTGAGCTGTAACTGGTTTGAGGTGGCAGCCTAATGAGCTGGATAGAGAAAAGTCTGACTTAAGAGTTCTGGCACACTTGGAAGTTGGAACAAAATGAGGGTACCTACAAAGGAGAGAATCTTTATTCATTTATTGTAAATAGGTGGATGGGTAGACAAATGGAAGAACAAAGATTCATATTCCTTGTGACTGTACCAATAATTAATGCCTTAGTCATTATAACCACTATTTCAAAATTTCTGGTAGGTTAAATATCCAAATGGGAAGAATAAACTTTACCATATAAGTTTCTCATATAGATAAAGTATCATTTTTTTTTTTAAATAGAGGCATTTATTTATTTATTTATTTGTTTATTTGTTTATACATGCACTGGGCACAGTCAGAAGCGCGGGAGGGTGAGAGAACTCACCAGAGCCAGAGCAGGGAGCAGAGCAGGCAGAAGGACCGAAGTACACTGCTGAGGGGAGCAGCGGGCGGCAGGAGAGGTCTGCGCGCCACGTGGGACCCTCCTCCAGTGGCCAGGGAGCAGCGGGGGATCGAACTGGTGCCACAGAGGCCTCGGGCAGCTTCGCAACCCAGCGCTCAACCGCTGCGCCACCGGGGAGGCCCGATAAAGTATCATTTTTATTCCAACCAAATGTGTTGAGCTATTTTTACCTTTGCAAATGTGTCATTACAAGTTTATAATGAAACAAACTTTGTTTAAATTTACCTAATATTTTTTTTTAATAGAGGCATGTTTTATTTATTTATTCATTTGTTTGTTTGTTTGTTTGTTTTGTTTATACATGCACTGGGTACAGTCAGAAGCGCGGGAGGGTGAGAGAATTCACCAGAGCCAGAGTGGGGAGCAGAGCAGGCAGAAGGACTGAAGTACACTGCTGAGGGGAGCAGCGGGCGGCAGGAGAGGTCTGCGCGCCATGTGGGACCCTCCTCCGGTGGCTGGGGAGCAGCCAGGGATCGAACTGGCGCTGCAGAGGCTGCGGGCAGCTTCGCAACCCAGCGCTCAACCGCTGCGCCACCGGGGAGGCCTACCTAATATTTTTTAGTGTTGACATTATTCATCAAAATATAAAGGCTATCATAAGGGGAAAAAAGGTGGGGAGGGAGATTTTATGTCTTTTTGTTTTTACCTCTGATAATTATCTTTTTTGAAAAAGATGTATTTATTTATGCACACAAGAATGGGGGGGGTACAGGCCAGAGGTGCGGGCAGTGAGAGGATCCACCAGAGACAGAGTGGGGAACAGAACAGGCAGATTGACTGAAATACACTGCTGAGGGGAGCAGTGGGTGAGTCAGGAGAGGTCTGCTCGGCCATGTGGGTAGCTCCCTGGCCAGGGATCAAACTCGTGGTGAGGTGGCTGAAGTTAGCTTCATAGGTTGCATCATATTTTTTTTTCCTTCTTTTTTTTAATTTTATTTATTTTTTTATTTAAATTTTATTTTTATATTCCCCATACAATTACAACCCCCTTATTTTTACCACAAGCCCTCCTTTCCCCGCCCCCCACAGAGTGTCTCTTGTTCATAGTCATTTGTTGATTTTGATATTTTCTTTTTTATAGTTATTCTTTTTCCTGGTCCATTATTTAAGTTTTCTAGATTCCTGCTATGAGTGAGACCATCCGGTATTTTTCTTTTTCTTTCTGGCTTATTTCGCTAAGCATGATCCCTTCCAGCGCCATCCATGTTGCTGCAAATTGCATGTGTTTATCTTTTTTGAATGCTGATTAAATGCAAATGGCCAATAGGCATATGAAAAAATGTTCAAAATCATATGTAATCAGGGAAATGCAAATCAAAACTACAATGAGATACCATCTTACACCAGTGAGAATGGCACATATTAAAAAACTAGCAACAACAAATGTTGGCGAGGTTGTGGAGAAAAAGGAACTCTTCTGCACTATTGGTGGGAGTGCAAATGGGTCCAACCTCTATGGAGAGCTGTGTGGAGATTTCTGGACCTACTAAACATAGAGCTTCCATATGATCCAGCAATTCCACTCCTAGGTATTTACCCAAAGGACACAGAAACATCAATTCCAAAGAGCACCTGCACCCCTATGTTCATAGCAGCACTATTTACAATAGCTAAGCTTTGGAAACAGCCCAAATGCCCAAAAATAGATGACTGGATCAAGAAGATGTGGTACATATATACCATGGAATATTACTCAGCAATCAAAAAAGATAAACACATAGGTTGCATCTTAAGCACTTGCACCACCATGGAGGCCCCTAATAATTCTTAATCAGCAAATTAAAATCAGAGCAAATGGGTGAAACTTTTGGATATTTCTTTTCCAGAGTTTAAATTCATTGCTGTGGTTACAGAGACAAACATTAAAAAAAAAAAAGTGAAGTCCAGCAAAAAGAAAACACAAAGTGTTCAAACCCAAATCCAAAATATGTTCGACTCCTTCCCTCCCTCCTCTCTTCCTTCCTTTCTTTCTCTTTCATTCCTTCGCTTTCCCTTCTTCCTCTGTATTTCCTTCTGTTCATTCTGTTCACATTTGCTTTCAGAAACATCTATTTAATAAAGATAAAAATATGGGCCTCTCCTGGTGGCACAGCGCTTGAGCACTGGGCTGCGAAGCTGCCTGCAGCCTCTGCAGTGCCGGTTCGATCCCCGGCCACCAGGCGAGGGTTCCACATGGCGTACAGACCTCTCCAGCCATGCAACTGCTCCCCTCAGCAGTGTATTTAGTCCATCTGCCTGTTCCCCGCTCTGGCTCCGGTGAATTCTCTCACCCTCCCGCGCTTCTAACTGTACCCAGTGCTTGTATAAATAAATAAATACATCTTAAAAAAAAAAAGATGAAAAATATGATTCTTTCAACCGAATGTTCAAAGCTAATCAGGGAAAACAGACATATATAACACGTATATAAAGAATGATTATAGCACCAAGAAGACAATAGCTATTAATGGGTGTGAAGGAGGGCCAGTAGAGGCTGCAAAAGCGACTGGTATGAACTGGATGCTGAAGGGTGTTTCGGACATCATCAAGTGTACAAGGAATAGAATGACTTCAGGTAGAAGGAACAGTTCTTACAAAGTCTTCTTAAGGGACAGAATTAATTCCATCCTCCTTATGTTATATTGGTCTATATATGCCATGTAACCAATGTGGTAGCAGTTGGGTTAAGCCCTACTCATTCTAGATAAAATATATCTTAAGCATTCATTTTCTTCTAACAGTGAGGTTTATTGGCTTTCTAGACTTCTTTTGTTAGGAAATGAAGATTAGGAAGAAGTAAACAAAAAAAGGGGATTGATTATTGTCTGTAGCTAAGTGGGAATCAATCTAAAGAATGTCCTAGACATAGAAGAAACTTAGAAGAAAAGTACATGAAAGTCATGGAGACTTAATTCTCCAGGATGTAGCACCCCAGTAGTCATTGCACCCACTTAGTTTCTAAGACAATGTAAAGGAAAAAACAATGAAATATCAATTACAAGAATTTTAGGAGATATTTTTGGACATAGTTTACGATAGGCTATATGAATCTAAAATTGTTCAAGTCCAGCTCAGAATGAGAGATTATGAGATTTTTTAGAAACCAAAGCCACCAAATCTCCCAATTTCATCCTGTTCTAAATAAATGTCAAAGATGAGTGTGGTGGTGAGGAGATGTTAGATAACTATATGTCTATAACGTGTAATATGATAATATATTACATATTTTTATGTGCATATTATATGTACTCTCAAGGTTTTCTAACTCCTAATTACCTAAATCCTGTAATTTAACAATCCTGTCTCTGAGCTGAGAGTCTCATCCCAATAAATATTACAAAAGTCTTATTTTTACAGTAAAAAATCTTACTTTCTTATTCCTTCCTCATTTATATGGAAAAAGTTTCCCACTTAGAATTATATATATATATAATATATATAGGGCATCCCTGGTGGCTCAGGGATAAAGGTCTTAACTCTATCAAGCCACTTCATAAGTTCGATCCCCAGCCAGGGAGCTGAGCCAAATGGCACAGCAGACCTCTCCTGTCTTGCCTTCTGTTCCCCAGTCTGTCTTTGGTGAATCCTCTCACCCCCCCACCTCTGGCCTACACCCCAGTTCTTGTATGCATAAATAATGCTTAAATAAATCTTTAAAAAAAGAAATACATATATAGAGAATCCAAAATATTTATTGATGATGTCAAACTAATTGATCTCTTCTTAAGTATTAATAATTTCGGGGATTATTTTAAAGAATTGCCTTCATGGGTCAAAAGTAAAAGATAGACTTTTTTCAGACCTATTAATATAGGCTATTGCAAAAGGAACTGGTATTGATTATAGAGGTGAAGTGATATATCGGGCAAATAAAGTAATCTTAACAGTTATCAGATACATCATATAGAGGATAAACTTCTTAGGATATGAAAAATGTAATTTTCCAGTATTCTTCCTTACTGGGAAAAAGATGGTTTTATTTACATTAAATTAATATTCCATTTGCTTGTACAATGAACAGTGTCTTGGGCCACTAGTATATGTTAGTCACTGTCCTGAGGTCTACAAATAAAATATAGCTATTTAATTTGGGGGAAAATGTAGGGAATTTGCTATTTATTTAATCAGCCTTTCCTAAAGGAAAGTCACGTAGTTAAGATGTTCTTAACTTAGACTTAGATTGGAAAATCATTTTGCAGAAGCTGAGATATGTTTGCAAAGAAAAGATCATATAGAAAGGATCATAGCTAACTATTAGTTGATTAACCTGGTTTTGATTTTTGAAGTAATATTAACAAAACTAAAATAGTAATTTAAAGCATACTCTTGTTAATATGGGAGATCCATAAATGGCATTTTTTTTTTTCACCGAAGACAATACCACCAAGACTGATAAAAATCTGAGGCAAAGAATAAAATTTTCTGGTAACTTGAAGTTATTTATTCACAGGAAGTTTTCTTGGCAGACACTTTGAGTGGGTTTCTAACAGGCAACAGAACTTGATGATAGATTGATCTGTATAATCCAGATTGATATGTGCCAGGTAACATCTTTTGGTTTCTTCTTTGTATTTTATACATGAAAAAAAAGGAGATCTAAACAATCCGTAATTTTAGCTTCAAATATGTTGTAGTACTTCTCTCTTTTTCCTCTCCCCACCTCATACAAACACACACACACAAAATATAACACAACATTAAAAAAAAAAACAGAAAATAAATAGGAAATGACTTAGAATTCTTACTTTCTAACTAAAATCATAGTTGAAATATATGAATTTTGGAGGCTAAGTCATCAGGATAAAAATCCTTGCTTTCCCATTTATTAGTTGTGTGATCATTTTCTCTGATCACCAGTTTCCTCATTTGTCTTAGCAGAGATAATATTTTCCCTACTCTTTACAAGAATTAGAAGCTCAGTATGTACTAAGTGTTATTATTTGACCAGAGATTTTAGCTAATAAAAGGAATCCATGCAATGAAGAATTGGGTAGATTCAGCAGAGCTAAAGAGTATTTTTTCCTGTGTTTCTACACAGACATAAATTTATCAGCTAAATTCTGTGTTGTTGTAATAAGTTAACAGTGTCTGGACATAAAAAAAAAAGTGAAAACTGCATTTATTTGATTTCAAAGTTAACTCATGTTGTTTTAAATTCATACTAATCTACTGCTGCATTAATCACTTAGTCTTTTGAACAGTTTTGTAGAAAAGAAATTTACAGAAGATTTGCATTTCACCCTTAGATCCTTTTGTTAATTTTAATTCATTTCAGAAAATGTCTAAAGTCTTTAATGAAGTACTATCTTCATTTATTAGTGCACTATAATTTGGTGAACTTCAGCAGCTTAAAGTGCAAGGATGACATAATCAATTATAATTGTTTTAGAAATGTTTTTGTCTTAATTTTTTTTAAAGCTCCAAGGTAATAATAGCACTTTTCATTAGCAAAATACTTACAAAGGTGAACTAGTAGGAAAGGAGTGTTCTCTGGTGGTTCAACAGGAAACTGAGAGTTTAGAGAACTGAGTTCTATTTCTGTCCCCACAATTGACTTCAATGATTTTAGATAAGTCAGACAACCTAGAATGGGTGCTTTGTATATAATGTTTGCTGCTTTAAAAGAGGTTGAAAGAAGTGTCTCTCGACTATTTCTGTAGTGTAGAATAATTAGACACACCCCCTTCACATTTATGTCAACCTATTTCTTATGTGTCTTTTTTCTTTCTCGTCTGTATATCTTTTAGTATTTTACATATGGGTGTAGGACAGAAAATGCTGGCTATTACTCTGAAGTAAAGATGTCAATATTGTGACAGAAGAACATGAATTCAAATTCTGATTCTGCCTTTAATTAGCTGCATGTCCTTGGACTTGTTGTCTAACTATTTTGAATTTTCTTACATTTAAAGTATGGTTTGTGATATCTGCTTCTATGGGTTGTTCTACAGAGTAAATTAAATTACATTTGAAATGCATTGTATCTCCTTGACTAACTAGGCTTCCAGTTGGCTTCCCCAACTGGTCTTTACTAAATCCACAAAAAGATTTCCAATCTTGTTTTTATAAAAATCCATTTTTGTGAAAGTTCTCAACAGTGTCCCAACAGCCCTGAAATTATAATTTATACCTCCCTTCTCTTCAAAAAAAGACATACAGACGTACATACACACACTCTCTCTCTCTGCTATTATTATAATTTCCTAAATAGGCCTTTTTAATATTCATTACTATCATTCCTTAGGATTATAAAATTTATTTGAGTTTTGGTGATATCAATGCAGTAGATGATAAGAAAGAACATACTAGGAGACTTCCTCTAAAATTTCTATTTTTTGGAGACAGTGCATCTGGCTATCAACTCTGCAAATAGGAAAACCAAAATGACAACAGGAAGATCTCAGACATGCAGGAAAGAAAAATAAAGGTCAATAGTATCCATGAAGTTACACTTCTTGTAGTCATAAAAAAACAAGTTTGAAAGTTGCTGATTTGTTCCTTCCATACAATTCTGTTTCAATTAGTGTTTTTGTTTCTGGAGAAGATTATATTGTAATAAGAATTCCTAAGAGCTCTTTCATTCATTAAAGGAAGATCTTGCCTTCATGTAAGCATTTTTTACTTTTGATATCGTTAAACTGAGTCTTGGGAAAATTATAAGGAATTGGAAATTAGCAGTAGAAGAACATCCATAGCAGAAAGAACATCATGTTCCTGTTTGAAACTAGGTGAGATTCAGCTGAAGAAAAGTGCACAGTTTGATGAGCTCAGCAACATCTGTTTCTCTTGTTTTTATCTGTTCTTATGAGTAAATGAATAAATGACAGGGGCTGGAGATGAAGAGGAATGCTGATAAAGCTCTCATGGGGTTGGGGTGCTGTCCTGTTTTTAGCAGCCAATGTACAATGGAAAAAGGTCAGGGTGTTCATGAAATTGATTCAGGTTCGAGAAGCCACTATACCCTGTATAAGAGCCAAGGTAGTAGGCCTGCGGCCGACTGAAAGACGGAAAAAACAGACCTAAAATGGTTTGTATAATAGGTTTCTGATGGAATAGGAAGACAATCACATTTTACGTTTTCACTGTGGTTCACCTTTGCTCTTTGTAGCTAACCCATCAGATTAATAATCTAATCTAGGAACTTCATTTTTATTCCAAAAAATGAGGTGGTCAAATATTTAGAAATTGACATATCTACCTTTCAGTTATATCAGAACTGAAACTGCTTGAAGACCTTATTATCAATAGAGCATATAAAGTGTTTTTGGTTTTGTTTTTTATTTTATTTTTTTTTTTTGCCACAAGTGGCCATTGGCTCCAAGATATGAGCCCAAAGTTTATGCCCAAAGCAGTAAGCTACAAAACTGGTGATTCACAGTTTTATATTTGATTTTCTGGGATCAATGAGTGGGTTGAGACACCGGCACTAGTGCCTCCACTCCAGTATTCACGTGGCCGGAGTGAAAGCTTTAACTCAAAAGGAATGCGGGCTCACCCTCTGTAACCCAGATGGAGGAAGCTGGTGAAGTCCACTTCCTCTGTAAACCCTATATATACTGCAAGGGAGGCAGGGAGCATTTCTTTAATAAAACTTCCATTGGAGAAACAAAGACTTTGAGGAGATTAAGTGGCTTTTCTTAGAACAACACAGCTTATTAACACCAGAATTGTAATTTTAAACAAGCAATCAGGCAGTGCTGAAGGAAAAAAAAATATTTAAATGATCATATCAAGAATAAAAATTTTATCAGCCATAAGATTATAAAGATGACTTTTTTCCTTCAATGCTATCTAGAAGTTAAACTGAGGAATGTCTAAAAAGAATGCACTTACTTTCTCAGCAAACAATTGAAATATTAGATCACTTTAATGATATTAAAATTACTCCCATGTAAGCTGAAATAGCATTTGTACAGCAACGATGGAATTTGCAAAAGTGTAAGTGCAGGGGAGTTGAAGGCTTTAATTAGAATTGAAAAACAGGAACACTGTTGTACCATTCTTTTTAGAATAGATCCTAGCTTCATTTAATTTAGAATTAGAAGATTTGCAAAAGAATGAGACAAATATGGTTAGGCTAGAGGTAGCAAAAAAGTGTAAAAACAGTCAGCAAAAATACACTAAATAAAAGCTGTTATTTACATTAGCACTTACCAGAGTAAACAAGAAAAAAAAAAGATTGTTTTACTAATAAAGACAAAGGTAACAATGCAGTTGTAACAATTCAGGTTTTTTAAAACTATATTTCAATCATTTAGGAGGCATTAATGAAAACTGTTGTTAAACCAAATATAAACAACTGTGAAAGCAAAGAGGTAGTGTTGTCTAGTGGATAAAATGTTGAACTAGAAATGCCTGGCCTTGAAAATTATATTCAGTAGGGCCATTGACACTTTATGAGACTCTTGAAAAGGCACTTTATTTTTCAGGGCCAAGGTCTTCTTATCAGCAAAGTATAACCTATGACAGTTATAACTCTAATTAAGTCCTAGATAAGCTGTCTGAGGCATTGGTTCCATTTCAGATATGTAGACTACATATCTAAATATTTTGTCTGTATCTAGTCCTGCTGCTCTTTCTTCAAAAGATAAGACCAGATATGCCTCAGCATATTTAGCAATCAAAGTCAGGTTGCTCTTGTGGAGTTGAGGACTGTACAGAGTCCAGCCTCCCACTACCTTTAATTTGTTTCACCCTGGCTTCTCCTAAAAGGGTTCCAACAATCCCTCAGCTTTGTGGATCACAATTTTAAAAATTTATCTTCATAATGCTAACAGCTGTTTATTTGAGATGATTTAAATAAATGTTTTTCTCTACTTTTCATCAGCTTTTTCGTGAGTACAGTATTAAAGGAATGATAACTTTAAAGCGCATTAAACAACTCTAAAGGCACTGTAGAGATTCAAGCTTCAGTATCTCTGCTCTTTTCTTCTCAATTTCTTCTCTGTATTCAAGGCAAGTACAAAACAAAATTATTGAATCCTAAATTCAGTATGTTTCAGTTTTTGAGAAAACCAAACAATACACACCTCCAGACAAGCATTCCTGTTTTTAAAGAACTCAGTTCAAAGTAAGGCTGCATGAAAGCAAATAAATCAATGCACTAATAATTGAAAGACTTAAGTTCCTGAGTTCTAGCCCTGTCTCTTCTTTTATTGTCCACGGAGCTTTGAAAAACATCCTACTCAATATGATCTAGTTCCTCCTTGTAAAATGGGAGTCATACCCAAGAAATAGTCTTAATAGAAGAGTGTTAGAATTATTACTGGACTTAAGACTGATGACCTCTTTGGTTATTTTAGTAGAAGTGCAGAATTTTAATCAAATCTGTGTGTGTGTGTGTGTGAGTGTGTGTGTGAGAAAGAGAGAGAGAGAGAGAGAGAGAGAGAGAGAGAGAGAGAGAGAGAGAAAGAGAGAAAGAAAGGACTATTTTATACTAATAGAGTTCTAATTTGGAAATTCCCCATTCCTCTCTGAACTAAGACTTGGTTCTGTTGTTAGAACTGTTGACTGAAAATAAATGTGACCATCAAATGGGGCAAAATGCAAAAAGTAGTTGTACCCAAGAACAATAGTTTATTCACATAGACTTGGAACCCATAACCATCTGCAGATAAAACTTTCTAAGTTATTTCATTCAGTAGTCTGATTTTTAATGTTTTTTTTTTTCTTTTTACTACTTCCTCCATACCATCTTCTGCCCTTCTGTTGATTCACACACCCCACACCCCACCCAGGTCATTCTCTCTTCCACCTGCTACCCTCATTTTCTCCAATTTAATCTTTGGAACTTTCCAACTTCTGTATCAAAGCTAATTGGTTTCTGGATTTTCTGAAAATCTGCAGATGACTTTTTCTTAACTTTACCCACATAGTTCCAAGATAAGTTATGGCCATAAAATTATACTAAAATGTGGATAATGTTTAAGTCAGTTAAAAGAATTAATGCATATCCCATTAGATAAGAAGCTATTAGATGAGTAGCAGCAAAGTGGGTGTTGACATTCTTACACTTCTCTACTTAAATCCCAGAAAATTAAAATCATCAAAAGAGAGAGCAGTTTGGCTGTCAATACTACATTATTACTCATGTCCTGACCAACTCTTCTTTGTGTAACATTCACTTTGTTATAATTGTGACTAAAGAAAAGACATTGCATTAGCACTCTTTTTATCAGATCTTATTAAGGGTATTTTGAACTAAATGCCTTAAAATTGTCTGAATGTAAAAATAAGAGTTATTGTGATTATGTAGATGACATCTTTGTCATTTGAAAAGTATCAAAACAAAAATTCCTAAACTTTAAACTTAAATATGCTCTTTTCTTCAATTGCAATGAAAATGCAACACATTATTATATTTTTTTAGTATACATAGAATCCTTCATGTTTCACAGTCTAATAATTGGCTATTTTACTTATAAATAACTCAGTTGAGCATAAAAGCTCAGGTTCATGTTAAAGAAGTACATTTAAAAGAATAGTGATTTCTTTATACTTTGGAATAATTAATTGTTTTTAACAATGATATGCTTGGGTTAACACTAACTGTAAATAGCACTGCATAAAATTTCAGCTGATTTCTTAAACCTTTATCCTATTCATTTCAGTTTATATTACTTTAAAATCCTATTGTCAATTCACTGATTTCGATTACTTTAAGATTCTATTGTCACTAAAAGAAAACACAACTATTGGTGTCAAATACCTTAGAAATTTAACAGAGTGTACCCAAACTCTAAAAAACAAATATTGTGATTTGAGGCTACTGGTTACCATTCTGATCTTATATAATGTCATTATCAATATAAATACTTTGATTAAAATGTGGAACAATTAAATCAGAATTTAATGTAAGCAGTGTCCAAAGATGGGGTGACTCAGTATAACCCAAAAGCTTACTATGACCAAAAAAAGAGTACTATATTCCTTCCATTATCTTTAAACAAAGTTTCCCTAACCCAGAGTTGTTTTCACATCTTATTCTGTCATTTTCACATTTTATTCTGTCATTTTCACCTCATCCTTTCTTGGTTTTCACATCTAGTAGACCATTATAATAAGTTCATTCAAACATGGTCTTTTAACTTGAATACTTGCAGAAAGCATACACTACTCAAAATGAATGGGAAAGACATTAGTTACCTACTTTATGCATAACTGAAGAATAGTATCTGGTAAATGGAGTTCCCTTTTCTAATTACATAGTTTCAGTCGACTGTCAAGAAGAATAAAAAGCACATGCATTCTACTAGTCACCTTGAAATAGTATTTTTAGAGGACAGCAGCAGTTTTACACTAGCACTATTCAGTGCAGCACCTAGCACTTCTTGGGTGCTTAATAAATATTGAACAACCCGGCAATCAAGCCCTCCAGGCAATGGCTGCAGTTGTTAGTTGACACATATGCAGTCTGTACACAGTAGGAATTGCCAATCAAACAGCCAGATCTGAACACACAAAAAATAGCAGACACAATAATGGCAGCATCACCTTCAAATACAAAGGACAATCTATATGTATATATTGTGCTACATATAAATTTAAAAGTATTTATGGTTTCTTTTGCATTCCACTCTGCATTTACATAACTTACCGCATGTGAAATTAGCCAAATGCACCCGCTCCTCTTCAGTGACTATGTTTAGCAAAAGGTCAACCATCTCAAATTATTTTCTAAATAAGTAATGCTTTTGCCGAAGCTAAAATCCAAATTATCCTGGAATGAGGGCATCTAAGTTTTTATGCCATCAAATGTGGAATTTCCTCCAAATCTGCTTATTTACAATTACTGATGACTTGCACAGGCCTGAGGGCCTAATGTGAAACATGTCTCTTCACTAACATATTTACTTAAGAATTAGACATGTAAACTTTAATTCTAGCACAAGGTAGTCATTTTGAGTTTTAAAACTTTGTCATTAAAAACTCTCATTTGGATTTCAGATAAAAATAACAATTAGAAAACTGTATTATTGCTTTTGTTTGCCCCCTCACATTGCTGGTGTCCTTGAAAATTTAACGAACCTTCAAATAGCCCTATTCTTTGTTTAAAGGTTCAATTTTCCTAAGGAATCTGACCCAGTTTTTAAAATGAAAATTGAACCCCATGTAAAAAGCAATATAAATGAGGCTATGATGATCCTAAGCTGATGGGAAAAGCCTATCAGTTCGCTTCTCACCTACATTTTCCTGTGATCCTTGCTCCTGTGTCAACCCTTTAGTGAATACTGCTTAAGCTGTTTCAAATTATACATTCAATGTCAGCTTTATGCTCTGAGGAATAGTTAATGTGAGACATCATTCACTTTTGCATAGAAATTAGCTCTGCAGTGTGAAAACTGGCTTCAGGTGAATTCTACTTTAAAAAAAAATATAAGTGAGAACAGGAAGATCCTGAAAGCAAGCACCACAGTCATAAGAGAAACATCACCAGCAGTTGGAGTCTCCAGTACATTCAAAAAATTGTCTTTTATCCAGATCAGTGGAGTCTCTTTAATGTACAAATATTTACATTCAAATTAGGAAAAAAGAGTCCTGGCATAACTAAGATATGCCAGTTTTCTCTGCCTTAAATCATCAGGAACATTATGAACTTGAAGCACCCTTTGACATTTAAGAAGGCACTGAAAACATACTCTTCATAGTGAAAGGCTTGTCTTTTTTTGCCCTTTTTTTTTTTTTTTTTTTGTGGGACCCTCGCTGGCGGCCTGGGAATGAAGCGGCACTGCAGAGGCTGCGGGCAGCCCCGCAGTCTAGCGCTCAACAGGTGCGCCACCAGGGGAGGCCCTCTTTTTTTGCCTTTTATAATATATCTTAATATACTCTTATTCCTCCTGACCAGCAGGTAATATTGACTGGCAGCTCCTAAACACTAGGCTGACTTGGATCATTTATTCAATATTTACTGAGTTTTTATTCACTGATGTGCCACATGTGGCAACTGTTTCAAGGGGTAAATAAACAAGACATTCCCTTCCTGTTCTTAGGAAACACACTCTAGAGAGGGAGACGGTCATACACAGATGCAGTATGGTAAAAGCTGAAACAGAGACATAACGTATCTTAGAAGTATAGAGCAGGAAGCAGCTAGTCAGAGATGGTAAATGAGAAGAGAATGTATGTTTGAATAGACTTGAAAGAGCAAGCAAAGGGGGTGAGGGTACATTCCAGACACACAGATTTCCCTCTCAAGTGGATTTTCCTTTACCCTAAATGCTTGGTATGTCTCGACAGGATATGAAGTTAATATGTCGATAGTGGGAGGAGTTCTACTGATTCCCTAATGTGAGCAAAAGTAGCAGAAGTCACTAAACTTGGCACCAGGTATATAAAGATAAGTAGAAGTTGACCTTTGATATTGAGAAGTTTGCATTTTGGGGTGGGGTTGACAGATGGATAATCATGGAATTCAAACACTTGCAATTATAATAAAATGATAAATGCAATTACAAAGAGATGAGTTGGCAGGTATCAGAAAAGGAAGGTGTCTATATGCATGTGATGTCTGACTTTAGAGGAGCAAGATATAGACAAAGAAAGAGAGATGAGGAAATCAGGCAGAGGAAATGGATGGTGTAATGGATGCATGTATCAATGGATGCAGGTACATTGTGTGTACCAGACTCTTCAAAAATTTAACTAACATGGAACATGAAGAATGAGAGAGAGAACCTAGGGGGTGAACAGATGACAGATGCCTGGGAGATACTGCACATCTTTGGAAAGACTTCAGTGTTCGGTTAGTCAGTGAGCAGGCATTTCATAAATAAGAAAAACTGATTTTGCTAAACTTCAATCATTGTCAAGGTTCCAGATTAAATAAGCAGAACCAGACATCAGGCTTGGATGTGTCATATTCCAGAGTTCACCCTCCTGATTCCTACTCTATAAATAACCATTCTATATAGTAAATGGGAAGAAAATGTAAATGTATGTTTTGAATAGAGTTGAAAGAACAAGCAAAGTGGGTGGGTATATATTCCAGACACACAGATTTCACTCCCAAGTGGATGGTAACTATTAGAGTGGGACTATTTTCAGGACTTCATTTTCTAAAATTTTCATTCCTCTTGTTATCCATCTGTGATAGGTGAGAGGAGCAGGGCTGAGGAGGAAAAAATTCATGCTGTATAAAGACCATGTTGGGATTTATAAAGATGGCAGATGTGAAATTGTTGGGAAGATGCATGCCACACAAGTACTAATGTGATATCGAAGCCAGTGATTTTATTTTCCTGCTAAAGCAACAGAGTATTATGAAATTAAAGTCATAATTGGGCCCAGAATGCTAATAGGTGCAGCTGTATAACCCAATCAGTAAACAAAGAAGACAGAGAAAGAAAATAGAATATCAGGATGCGTAGCAACTGAATATGCAGTGTAGATAATTTCAGGAAGAAGAGCAATGGATGCAATATGTTAGCATAAAATATATAAAATAATATTTCTTGGAGGGAAATTATTTTTTTATTCTGTCACTGATATGATCAGAAAATAGTGGATTTAAAGTGATAGAGAACACTGATTTACATAGTAACATGAACCACTTTAACAGGAAGGTCAACTGCTGAATACAAGAACTTTGATAAATGGAGAAGGAAAGAAACAATTTTCATTTACAGTGTTCAGGCTAATTGGATCTATTCTGGAATCACTCTGGCATCCTTCAATATTCTGTAGGGACTGATAGACACAGATGATTTAATAAGGGCCCTTTCTGCCTTAAGTTTTCAATGAAGCTCTGACATCATATCAAGTTTCACTAAAATACTGTCTAGGAATAATGGTTTGCTGCACTGTTTGAAAGAGCAACATCTTGTCAATAGTGGCTGACAATTGAGGAAACCATGATTACTCTCAAACACAAAGACAACCTGACCCTTCTTTCTCCTCTTTCTCTGACTGATATATGGGAGGGAAAAAAGTGTTGGAGTTAAAACAGAAATTAAAAAATTTCAGATGCTGCACATGCTCTTTGAGCTATGTGAGTCAATATCTCTTCTGTGAATACTTGGTCAGATAAAAATAGGAAAGGTGTTAAGTGTCTATTTGAGAAATAGAGATGGATTTTAAAACTTGAGGTTTGAACACAAAACTTACTAATTTTTCAAAGAACATCCTCCAAAATTAAGAGAAGTGGGAGAGTGGAGGGATGAGGAGATAGAGGTGGCAATGTGATAGTGTACTGGCATTGGGGCTTGCTGGTGCGTGAATGAAGCATGTGAAAATGTTGAGATGTGAATTTTTATATCTACCTATACATATAATTACCTGAGATGTGAATTTATATATATATATATATATATATTCCTGAAATTATAGAGTTCCATAACTGAATGGTAAATCAATAAAATTTTATTAAAAAATGCTATTGAGTACCTGATATTTTAAAGGCATCATTAGAGAAAGTGGAGCATATAACAAAATTCAAGATATCATCTGTTTCCTCAAAGAACTCACAGAAATTCGGGAGACATAGTTGAATTTTTTTTTAAGATTTTAATGTACAGAACTATAAATGATTGACACAAAAAATAAGAGTCAGTGGAGGGATAAAGTTTTTTCTTTATGATCTGATTCATAGTCTTCATGAAATGGCAGTGACTTTATCCTGTACATACACATCTCAGCTACACCTCAGTGTTTGTCTGAGAATGTGAAACACTCAGGCCATCTCACTCTCCTGCTTACAGTTATATGATAGCTTCCCACTGCCTTAAATAGAATCCAGACTTTTTTTTGCATGTCCCTCAAAGCTGCAGATGGCCTATCTCCAGCCTGCCTCTCTTCCCTTTTCATTCCTCTTTCCCTCTAGTACTCTTGGCTTCAGGCTCACAGACCTGTTTCTCTTCCCTGACAGGACCTGCCTCATTGCTGTCATATCCTCTGCACCTGTAGTTCCCTATGCCTGGAACATTCTTCCCCTGGACTTCTTGATAGTCAGCTTTTCCTTCACAATCAGTTCCCAGCCCAAATGTTACATTTCAAGAAAGGTCTTCCCTTATTTGAAGAAGCTCTTCCCATTCTCCTTCCCCTAAAGAAGTGTTTTCTACCACATAAGCTTATCTTTTTTATCATCCCAAACTAAGTAAAGGTTTTATTTAAACAATTCTGATAATTCTCTTCATATTAAAACATAGGAGTAAATGCAGCAAGTAACTCTTCTCTCACTGATATGATCCATTATTTTAAGATTTATAGATAATCAAAGTCTGCTCAAAAATTTTATATCAATCATCTATACATTAGTGATTTTTTAACTTTAAATTTTTATTGAAAAAACATTGATTTAAAAACAATGTATATGATTTAGAGGTATAGGATCATACCCTTCAGGTGCCTGTTACCACACCACACCCACAACCAAGGCACCAACAGTCCTCCACCATAGTCCATTGCGCCCCCTCCCCACTTTGCTCTCCTCCCTGCCCCCCCTTTGGTAGCTCCAATTCCACATTCAGATTTCTAGCGTTTGTCATTAGTTTGGCTCTGTGTGACCCTTTGTTTTGCTTCTCTGTATTCTGTGTATAAGTGACACCATCTGGTATTTGTCTTTCTCCTTCTGATTTATTTAACTTGGCATAACCCCTTCCAATTCAATAAAATTTTATCGATTTGCCATTCATTTACATAACTATATATTTTGGGGAGTAAAGCTTCATACTGCAATATGTACACATTTCCCTCACTTTCTCCCTTATCTCCAGTGCTAGACACTGTCATGTTACCCCACTTTCTCCTTTTTCTTCCCTCTGGTAACCAGTGTATTTTTCATAGAGTCTAAGAGTGTTTTGCCAGTGTGTTTTCCCTTGGTTATCTGTATCCCAAAAATAAAACCATGTTTCACTTAACATAATTAGTCACCATTTAGTCCCAAAAGTCACTATTTCACCTTGTTTTAATAACTGAATGGTACTCCGTTGAATATGCATGTGTGTCCACTTACTAATTTTTAATAGAAGGTATACATATTTAAGGTGTATAACATAATATTTTGATATACATCACATAGTGGAATGATTACTACAGTCAAGCTAAATAACATATCCAGCCCCTCAAAGAGTTACCATTTTGTGTATGTATATGTGTGAGATCTATACTTTTAGCAAATTTCCAGAATACAGTACAATATTATTAATGATAGTTACACTTCTGTACATTGGTATCTAGAATTTATTCCTCCTGCATAATTGCAACTTTGTACCCTTGGGCCAGCATCTCCATTTTTCCCCCACCTACCCATCCATCTGTGGTGACTAGTGTTCTGCTGCCTTCTATGAATTCAACTTGTTATAAGTGAGACCATGCAGTATTTTTCTTTCTATATCTGGCTTATCTCCAAAGCACTATGGCTCTCTGAAACTAGCTCTAATTACTTACTTTCATTTTGTCTGCCTTGTCCTACTGGAATGGAAGTTCTCTGGGAAAGGGATATGACACCCTCAGTATCTCAATCTATGCCTAACGCATGGAGCTTAAGCAATACTTGCTTATTGAGTGAATGAAAGTAAGATAACAAAAAGAATGGCAAAGCAAATCTTCAAAAGAGAGAAATGGAAAGTGTGTTATTTGTAAGTTAATCTTTATACAGGAGTATAGGTTTCCAACCCTCAGACAGATGTGGAGAAAATGTCCCCCATCTGTTGTCAGTTTTATGCATGATTATTCTAAAGAACTATAAATTCTACTTACCTGTGGTTTGAGTTGATAGATAATCAAAATGATTAAAAAATAAATTTGTGAAATGACTGGCTCTAATTTATTTAATTTCTAACCATTAATCTTCTATTTAGGTATTTTTGATAACATTTCCTGCTGTCCAGATGAGTTGGACACATCACCCACCAATAGGAAATGTGTGTATGTGTGTATATAAGTGTAGTTATATTCATAAATATGCTGAAGAATGCAGACATCATTGAGTAACTAATATTCCCTGACTATATTTCTCAGCACCAATGGTATGACCCTCTCCTCAAAGCCTCTAAGGAATAAGTAGATTCTAATTTACCTGAGCTATACTTGTAAAAAGCCAAAAGAATATTTGCTATTACAGTATATGCTGGAACTTAATGCTTTTCTGAATGGGTGCGAAGGATTCATTCAGTGAATTGTGTGTTTCTTTAAATGTTTCTTTGTTTAATATTTCATTAATGTGGACTTTCAAAGAGAAAAAAGAAACCTAAAGGGTCCAAATCAAAAGAAGTAGTCAAGATTATTAAAATAATTTTCTACACTTTTTCTTTGCACACATTTAATTTAACATGAAGTGCAGTAACAGCTTTGAAAGTGAGTACCTCTTAAGATACTTTTAGTTACTTTTAGTACCACTTTCCAAGTTCTTGTAGCCACTTTAAAATTAAGGTGTCTTGGGGAAAAACTCCTACCAGTCCTGGAAAAAAAAAAAAAGCTTTTTAAGTAGAAATCTTTTTTCTTAATTTTATTCTTCCAGCTATTTCCTTTAATGTTCTTACTGATATAATGCAGGATAATGTTTTTCATAAGTTCTGAACATGCAGTTATGGACTGATAATTTCGTAGGTTAGAACATTCGGTCAGAACACTCATTAGATTACCATGTCCTCTATCCTAGTCTATAATTTTTCATATATCCATATGTCTATCTAAATACAAAAGACAGTGGCTGCTCTCTGCTGAGAGATGAAACGGAAATCTCCATTACAATACATTGTCTCCTGTATGAATGCTCTACATTTTCAGCTGTCTTCACTATATTAACTGATGTCATCTTGTGGATTTTTATCCTTGTCTAAACTGCTCTTGCAGTGACACTAATAATGAAAAGATATATCATAAGGAACAGTTATTAATATATAACACTAATTACATAAAACATTGTTTTGTCTAGTGCTACGATATTTCGTGAAAAACTGCCCCATCATGTTCATTTAATGTCAACATCATCTATACATGAGAAATATATTTTGAAAGGAAAGTTGGTTAACTCTTTTTAAAGTCTTATGAAAAGTGGCTTTGAAATTACTATATATCACCAACCAAGCCATTACATAAATTTGCTTTTGTGAATGAAGATCAATCTGAGTAGCAAAAGTTTAATAATACAAAACGAATATGAATTATTCAAAAAGGAGCAAGCATTTAATGTTTTTCTTTAATGAAAATCCTGATAATAAAAGTGGAAATGTCTTACCAATTTGGAGCATTTTTGCAATTTTGTATTTCCCACTCACGCAACTATAACAAAATGCTCTCTGATATGGAAAGAGCATGAAAATCATCAGATTGCGGGCCTCCCTGGTGGCACAAGGGGTTAAGCACCGCACTATGAAGCAATCCACAGCCTCTGCAGCACGAGTTCGATCCCCGGCCAGCCAGGGAGCAACCCACATGGCTAGGCAGACCTCTCCTGTCTCACCCGCTGCGCCCCTCAGCAGTGTATTTCAGTCTGCCTGTTCTGCTCCCCACTCTGTCTCTGGTTTATCCTCTCACCCCCGCATCTCTGGCCTGTACCCCAGCTCTTGTATGCATAAATTGAATAAATCTTTTTAAAAAATCATCAGAGTGAAATATACTGAATCAGTGCATGTCTTTTTTGGCTAGTTTTTCTTGCCTATTGCATTCCCAAACACTTTGTAGTCAAGAGCTTAGAAGGGAGTTAGAAAGGGAAGTAATGGAACCAAATTTATTAATAAATAACTGGTAATGGAACACAAAATGTTTCAAGTTATGTTAGGGACCCCAGTGAAATGTGTAAAATTGTCATGTTCCTCAAGAAATTAGTCTTTTAGTAAGCCTAAATAATCTAGCAAGGCCACGGAGGACTGTTTAAGAAGTTGCCCTACTTTTTTGGCACAAGAATTCCTTTCTACTGTCTCTCACTCCCCTGCCTCACTGTTTCCCACTGTTGCCTTCCTTAGTTTCTCCTCCATCCAGTTCTTTTAAAGTTACATATTTTCCATCAATTCTTGCCCACCTCCTTGGTTTAGCAGTGTTCTTCAGTTAATTATCCCAGTAGATGTCAGCACCCAGAGGACATAATGCCAGTGTTTACCTGGTGACATTAAGAACTCTAATTATGGGCAAGAGGAGAAATTGTACTCCTCATCCCTTCACTTCTTCGTTATGCTCCTTCCCCAACCCATCCTAATTTAGGACTTCCTCAGCTTGATCTAAGCCTGCTCCTTCCTGGTATGATAGAGAGGATCAGACAAATATGTGTAGATCTCTGGAGGGAGAGCCCTCCATTGAAGTTTGTGATTAAAGTAGAGGGCTGTCTCAGGGTTATTGTCAAAATGTGCAGTGAGGGTTAGGCCTCCCTGGTGGCGCAGCGGTTGAGCCCTGGGTTGCGAAGCTGCCTGCAGCCTCTGCAGTGCCTGTTCGATCCCCGGCTGCTCCCCGGCCACTGGAGGAGGGTCCCACATGGCGCGCAGACCTCTCCTGCTGCCCGCTGCTCCCCTCAGCAGTGTACTTGCGTCCTTCTGCCTGCTCTGCTCCCCGCTCTGGCTCTGGTGAATTCTCTCACCCTCCCACGCTTCTGACTGTACCCAGTGCTTGTATAAATAAATGAATAGATCTTTAAAAAAAATAAAATAAAATAAAATTCAAAGACCGCCTCAAATTGACTAAAGAAAGTTGTAATTATATCAATCTAATAAGTTCTCTGTCAGTACTGATTCATTTGTTATTTATTGTATTAGCTCATTTGCTATTCATTGCTTTTGTACTTTTGTCATCCTAATTTAGCATTAATTACAACAGCATTAAAATAAAATGCTGCTGTAATTCTATATCCAGGGCATAGATATCTCAAAGTGATACACGTGATTTAACAATTTATTTACTGAATGAAAGTCCATTTATACTTTAAAGACCTTTCCAATAAATCAATAAATTGATTATTTTTAATATTATCAAAATTAATAAAGATATTGAAATGTCTTCACATTTTTAAAATATTGGTAGAGATTTGCCACTCTGTCCTTTAATAGGATCCAGAATTTTTTCATTAATTGATCTTGATCTTATAAATGAAGAAAGAAAAAATAGTTTGCTTTAGAAGAGTATTATCTTTTTCTTACTGGAATACATTTAGCTAATTCAATTATCTGTATAACCAAGTATAAATTATCTTATAAAATGACTTAGAGATGTTGTTTAAATTAAAACCTATTATGATTCACCTCCATGCCATGATTGCTTGTAAAAGTGTTTTTGGATCCTAATTCTACCATTCAGTATATTCCCTATTCTCCTAGGCATTTCTTATTTTGGTGTATATTTTATCTGCCAACATTTATAGTCAGCATATTGTTTATCTTTTGTCTAACTCTAATCTTAATTCAATAATATAGCCTGACTGTTAAGTTTGGGTTCTATGTCACAATCATCTGACCTGGCCCATAACCTCTGCTGGCAAAACAGAAAAGCTTTTTGTCACTGATGAAGCCAGTGGGTCCAAGAGCTCAGAGTCAAGAGAGTTTGACAAGCAAACTATAACTTCAAACTGATCTCCACCCACTATCTAAAAGCACTGTATTATGTAACTGTTAACCACTACTCATTTTCTGTTAGCGACTATAAGACTGTGGAGTATGAAAAAAATCCCCATTTCTAATGCCAATTCTGATATATAGGTCTGTGGGTAAGGTGCAAGAGCGACAATTTTGCCAATAAGTCGTGTAATGCCAATGTAGATGATTAATGCCCAACTCATCAAGAAATAGCCTAAATTCTAGAAGATAAAGGATTATACTGGAATAAATCCATTTTATAAGAATGTGCAAATGAGTCATAACTTGTTCATCTCAGTATGAGACTAAGCTATAGTTTGATCAGATTGCTCCAGGAACAGAACAATATAATAGGGTGAACTACAAAAAAAGGCATTTGTTCCCAAAGGGAGAAACAGCCTCTAGAACTGAAGGAAACAAGAGTTTTGGAAAGTTTTCATTATAGACCAGTCCCTTCACCTACTAAGTAACTTGGGCCTATCTAAAACTAATTTTAAAACTCGGGGCTGAACCAAGATGCTCAAGAAATGTCTCTTGTGCGCAACTCTAAACTTCCCAAGTAATTTTGAGGAGAGAAATATGTTTAAAGCTTTTAAGTATAAGTAATATTAATTGACAAATATTATTGCACTATATAGAACGTAGTGTGAAGACTTACACCAACTGTGTGTGAATGCATGCGTCAGTCCTATCACTTCAGTTTTAAGATGTGTTACCTGCTATGATTTACAGGTACAGCACCTAAAAAAGAAGACATCACCACTTCACACCAAGAAATGGTCCAATTATACCCTGCTACCTGTATTAGTAATTGGCAATTGCAGAAACATAAAGGTATGGGTCTACAGTTTTCTCTTGTTAATTGATATATGTGTGAATATGCTAATACAATCCTGATTTTGTTTCAGGATTTCTAACTACATTGAACTTAAATACACATTGTTTATAACCTAAAATATTCTTAAATAAGTTTGAAAATCAATAGCTACTGTTTTACTTTTCTTAAAACATAGGCAGGACGTATTTATAGGTGAATGTATCTCCTTGCAGAAATAAAAATAAATTCTCCTGCAGTTTGGATAAATTATATGAATAAAAATGACTGAGAAGCAAGAAAAATCAGTTTAATAGGCACACAATTATTCATTTAATTTCTGATAGAAGAGAAGTAAATGGCAGTTTCAAGAAATTTAAAGATTTGGATAGATACGGGTGCAATTAAAAAAATTGACTAGTATATTCTAAACTGTTTTCCCCAAAATAAATTACACATTTTAACTGCTTATGTGTATGTGGCTATATTATTTCCATAGATACATGAACATAAAATATTACATATAGTTATATTGATCATTTTTTAGATTATATGTACCACTAACATTCTTTCTTAAAATTTTGAACCAAATAGGCCCCAGGCATCAACAAAGACAATAAAGGAAAGAGTTATGTGGAAGAAGAATTTTCACTCAAATTATTTTGTAATAAATATTGCTAGATATTTTATATGTAGTTTTAGGAAAGAGGTAATATTATGAAATGTTTTCTTTCTCTTTTATGAAGGAATTTGACTTCATGAAGCCCACTAAGCAAGGAGAAATAAAAGAATCAATTATTGCCTAAATGTTCCTTTAAAAATCTTTTAAAAACTAATTTTTCCTTTGTGGAATAATCCTTGAATTCAAAAGAACTAAACAATGAACCTGAAAACATAAAGTCTAATAATGTTAGTAGCTGAAATGTAAGTTTTAAAAATACCTACCTATTTAGTGTTTATTCTCGTGTACAAGTTGAATATTTTGATGGCAAAGTAAAAAAAAAAAAATTGAATCCATGAAGCCCTTCTTTTAAATTTCAATATGCAGTGGGATAGATATATTTGCAAAATGTGTGTGGATTTGCATGATTAGGGTCTATGACCAACATTTAACTGTCTCTCTTGTGGCAATAAGTCATAATCACTATGAGAGTTTTTGTGTATAAGGTACTTTTCTATATTTTTCAGACTACATTTTCCTATCCTGTGGATTCAATTAAAACATTCTGCTTAGGATAGCACTACTGAGTAAATATTTGTTGAATTATGAAAGGAAAAAGTTAACATATTTATATAAAGGGGAAGAGAGTCATATAAATTAAAATTCAGGAGTAAAAATTTCAAGAGTATTTAGTAGTATGTATTAGAAACAAATACATATGCAACATTTGGCTAAAGATAATTAGCAATACATAGGGTTGTTCATTGACTAAGTAGCAGATTCAGAGACTGGGTTTAGGAGAACTTCATTTAGAAAGTCATTTCAAGGCAGCAGGGTGGGGGTGGGAGGCAAACACAGCTTTTAGCTGAAAATGATAACGGGATGTAAGAGTGAGCCATGGGCAAGATAACTTGAAGTGAACCACTGCAGACATAGAAATAATATTAAAATCTTAGCTCCTACAGTTACAAATTCAAATTTGACAGAGACTTGTCTGGAAGAATTAAAATTAAGATCTAGAGTAAAACAAGAAATACAGTTAAACTGTTGAGGGAAAAATTGGAGGGTTTTATGCCCTTTTGAAGTAACATTAGTAGAAAAAAAAAAGTTCATCATTTTTGGCTTTTAGATTTAGATTACTATTACCTCAACTTAAAAGAATGTTGCAGTGGTGTGGTGGATAGGATGGATTAATATTCAACTTCCATTGAATCCTCTTTCCACTGTATTATGGTTCCCAGGTTCCCTTGCAGTGTGGGTTTCAATATGATCTGGGTTCACATAATCAGAGGCACTCACGTGATATTTGGAGATAGAAGCAAGATGGATTTTGCTTCCACTGTTTCTGCTGTCTTTGCTGGAAAGTATGGTAATGGTGACTGGATTGTTCTGACACAGAAGTCCCAGTGTCATGTTAAGAACTTCATTGATACGTTAAATGTACAGCATTAATTTTCGTGCATTTTCTCCTTTAATGTTGGAACTTGAGAAGGGTTCCTCTTGGAAAAGTACTGTAGTCGTAACTTTGACCTCTTCTGGTTTAGAGTCATAAAATAACCGAAAAAATAATATTCCTACCAGATGACACAGTGGTTCCTAAAACTGAAGGTTGGGACTGCTATGAGGCTCTTTGTGGACTCCTCATGACCTTAAAGTACCAGGAAAAGAGCTTCTTTGTTGAATAGGAATATCAATTTTTTTTAAAGATTGATTTATTTATGCATACAAGAGTGGGGGTGTAGGCCAGAGATGTGGGGGGTGAGAGGATTCACCAGAGACAGAATGGGGAGCAGAACAGGCAGATCTACTGAAATACACTGCTGAGGGGCAAGATAGGAGAGGTCTGCTGTGCCATGTGGGTTGGCTCCCAGCCCGGGGATCAAACCTTGCACCACTAGGGAGGCCCTCAATATTGGTTTTAAGGGGATATACTGCTGCCATTAAAATGTGTGTCAGAAGGATTAGGTGAGTATCTGGAATGGAGGGAATATTTTAGAGCATGTACTCATATAACCATATCCTGAGGTATAAGTTCATGTATAATTTCAACAATCCAGGACAGTACAGGTGTGCTCACCAATGGCTCAAGCCCATCAGGAATACAGCTTTACTTTAACTCACCCAACATTTAATGCCAAAGAACTGAGGGTGATGGAAGCATAGAATTCAAAGCAGAAGAATGCAATGAATAATAATTATGAGCTTATGACCATTCACAGAAACAAAGGCTGTTGTAGCCTTTTATTAGACAGGCATTTATTACACTCACTTTACATTTTTTTTTATAAATTTTATTGTTATATTCCCCATACAATTGCAGCCCCCCTATTCTGACCCCAATCCCTCCCCTCCCCCCCCCCAAAAGTGTCTCTGGTTCATAGTTTTTTGTTGATTTTGATTTTCACTTTCTTATAGTTATTCATTTTCCTGGTCCCTTATTTAAGTTTTCTAGATTCCTGCTATGAGTGAGACCATCCGGTATTTTTCTTTTTCTTTTTGGCTTATTTCGCTGAGCATGATCCCTTCCAGCACCATCCATGTTGCTGCAAATTGCATGTGTTTATCTTTTTTGAATGCTGAGTAATATTCCATGGTATATATGTACCACATCTTCTTGATCCAGTCATCTATTTTTGGGCATTTGGGTTGTTTCCAAAGCTTAGCTATTGTAAACAGTGCTGCTATAAACATAGGGGTGCAGGTGTTCTTTGGAATTGATGTTTCTGTGTCCTTTGGGTAAATACCTAGGAGTGGAATTGCTGGATCATATGGAAGCTCTATGTTTAGTAGGTCCAGAAATCTCCACACAGCTCTCCACAGTGGTTGGACCAGTCTGCACTCCCACCAACAGTGCAGAAGAGTTCCTTTTTCTCCACACCCTCGCCAGCATTTGTTGTTGCTAGTTTTTTTAATATGTGCCATTCTCACTGGTGTAAGATGGTATCTCATGGTAGTTTTGATTTGCATTTCCCTGATGGCAAGTGATGTTGAACATTTTTTCATATGCCTGTTGGCCATTTGCATTTCCTCTTCAGAGAAGTTTCTTTTTAGCTCTTCTGCCCATTTTTTCACTGGATTATTTTCTTTGTTGTTGTTGAGTCTCATCAGCTCTTTGCAGATTTTTGTGATCAGTCCTTTATCATTAGTGTTGGGTGCAAAAATGTTTTCCCAGTTGGTGGGGTTTCTCTTTGTTTTTGTTATTGTCTCTTTTGCTGTGCAGAAGCTCTTTAATTTGATGTAGTCCCAGCTGTTGATCTTTGCCTTCACTATCACTGCTTTGGGTGATGTGTCTGTAAAGATGTCTTTGATGTGCAGATCACGTAGCGTTTCACCTATATTTCCTTCTATGTATTTTATGGTTTCAGGTCTTATGTCTAGTTCTTTAATCCATTTTGAGTTGATTTTTGTGTATGGTGTGAGGTAGTGGTCAAGCTTCATTCTTTTGCATGTAGCGACCCAGTTTTCCCAGCACCATTTATTGAACAAACTTTCTTTGCTCCAATGCATATTCTTTGCTCCTTTGTCAAAGATTAGTTGACCATAAATCTGTGGGTTTATTTCTGGATTTTCTATTCGATTCCATTGGTCTGTATGTCTGTTCTTGTTCCAATACCATGCAGTTTTGATGATTATGGCTTTGTAGTAGAGTTTGAAGTCTGGGAGTCTGATGCCTCCATTCCCTTCTTTTTTTTTCAGGAGAGCTTTGGCTATTCAGGGTTTTTTGTGATTCCATATGAATTTCATCAATAATTGTTCTATTTCTTTGAAGAATGACATTGAAATTTTGATTGGAATAGCATTGAATCTGTATATTGCTTTTGGAAGGATGGCCATTTTAATAATGTTTATTCTTCCAATCCACGAGCAGAGGATGTCTCTCCATTTCTTTGTGTCTTCTTCTATTTCTTTTAACAGTGTTTTATAGTTTTCTTTGTATAGGTCCTTTACCTCTTTTGTTAGATTTATTCCCAAATATTTGATTTTTTTTGTTTCAATAACAAAAGGGATGGTTTTTTTGATTTCTTCTTCTTCAGATTTATTGTTTGTGTATAGGAAGGCTACTGACTTTTGCATGTTGATTTTGTATCCTGCCACTTTACTGAACTGATTGATGAGTTGAATTAGCTTTTCTGTGGAGTTTTTGGGGTTCTCTATGTATAATATCATATCGTCTGCAAATAGTGATAGTTTGACTTCTTCTTTTCCTATTTGGATTCCTTGGATGTCTTTCTCTTGTCTTATTGCCCTGGCTAGGACTTCCAGTATTATATTGAAAAGCAGTGGTGAGAGTGGACATCCTTGTCTTGTTCCAGATCTTAATGGAATTGCTTTCAGCTTTTCACCATTGAGAATGATACTGGCTGTTGGCTTGTCATAGATGGCCTTTATGATGTTGAGGTATGTTCCTTGTATCCCAAGGATTTCAAGGGCTTTTATCATGAATGGGTGTTGCACTTTGTCGAAAGCTTTCTCAGCATCTATTGATATTATCATATGGTTTTTATATTTCTTTTTGTTGATGTGTTGGATAACGTTGATTGATTTTCGGATTTTAAACCATCCTTGTGCCCCTGCAATGAATCCTACTTGGTCGTGGTGAATTATCTTATGGATACATTGTTGGATTCTGATGGCTAAAATTTTATTGAGGATTTTTGCATCAGTGTTCATTAGGGAGATTGGCCTGTAGTTTTCCTTTTTTGTGTTGTCCTTGTTCGGTTTTGGTATTAGTGTAATGTTGGCTTCATAGAACGTGTTTGGTATTGTCCCTTCCTTCTCAATTTTTTGGAAGAGTTTGTGAAGGATAGGCACTAATTCGTCTCTGAATGTTTGGTAGAATTCATTTGTAAATCCATCAGGTCCTGGGCTTTTGTTTTTGGGGAGGTTTTTGATTACCATTTCAATTTTGCTAATTGTAATTGGTCTGTTTAGGTGTTCTATTTCTTCTTTATCTAGCTTTGGGTGATTGTAGAGTTGTAGGAATTTGTCCATCTCCTCTAGATTATTAAACTTGTTTCCATATAACTGTTCATAGTAGTTACTGATTATTCTTTTGATTTCTGCTGTGTCCGTTGTGATTTCTCCTCTTTCATTGATGATCCTGTTTATTTGTGCTTTCTCCCTTTTTTCCTTTGTGAGCCTGGCTAGGGGTTTGTCTATTTTATTGATTTTTTCAAAGAACCAGCTCTTGGTTTCATTGATCTTTTGGATTGTTTTTTTAGTTTCAATTTCATTTATTTCTGCTTTGGTTTTTATTATTTCTTTTCTTCTACTGGTTTTGGGTTTTTTTGTTGTTCTTTTTCTAGATCTTTGAGCTTCGAGATTAGGTTGTTTCTTTGAGTTCTTTCTTGTTTCTTGATGTGAGCTTCTATTGCTATATATTTTCCTCTTATTACTGCTTTTGCTGCATCCCATACATTTAGGATATTGGTGTCCTCCTTGTCGTTCAATTCAAAAAATTTTTTAATTTCTTCTTTGATCTCCTCATTAGTCCAGTGGTCTTCCAGTAGTGTGGTTTTTAATCTCCATGAGGTAGGAAAGTTCCTTGCCTTCTTTTTATGGTTTATTTCTAGTTTGATGCCTTCATGGTCAGAAAAGATGGTTGATATGATTTCAATCTTGGTGTATCTGTTGATGTTTGTCTTGTGCCCCAGTATGTGATCGATCCTGGAGAATGATCCGTGTGCGCTTGAGAAAAATGTGTACTCCGTTTTTTTGGGGTTTAGTGTTCTATAGATGTCTGTTAAGCCCAATTGCTCTAGGTCCTTATTTAGAGCTTTGGTTTCTTTACTTATTTTTTGTCTCGTTGATCTATCCATTGTTGATAGTGGTGTGTTGAAGTCTCCCACTACGTATGTGTTTTCTCTGATGTCTGTTTTCAGAGAGGACAACAGTTGTCTGATATATTTTGGTGCTCCTTCGTTTGGTGAGTATATGTTAATGAGTGTTATTTCTTCTTGAAGTATTGTCCCCTTGATCATAATGTAGTGACCATTGGGGTCTCTTTTTATCTTTTTGAGTTTGAAATCTGTTTTATCTGATATAAGTATAGCTGTTCCTGCTTTCTTTTTTGGTCCATTTGCTTGTAGGATTGTTTTCCATCCTTTAACTTTGAGCCTATTTTTATCTTTTGTAGCTAAATGTGTTTCCTGGAGACAGCAAAAGGTTGGGTTTTGTTTCTTAATCCAGGCTGCAACTCTGTGTCTTTTTATTGAAGAGTTTAGTCCATTTACATTTAGAGTTAATATTGATATGTTAACATCTGTATTTGCCATTGTGTTTGTCTTTCCTTTGATTTTATTTATTTATTCTTTTAATAACTTTTTTTTTTTTTGGCCTTCTTTCATTGTTATTCGTCCCTCTGAGGTTCTGGCTTTAGGACTCTAGGACTCCTTGTAGTATTTTTTGGAGTGGGGGTTTAGTTGCAATGAAAT
This sequence comes from Talpa europaea, assembly GCF_964194135.1. Lineage (NCBI taxonomy): Eukaryota > Metazoa > Chordata > Mammalia > Eulipotyphla > Talpidae > Talpa > Talpa europaea. The sequence continues at coordinate 66,610,378 of NC_140075.1, read as the reverse complement.
TCCGGAGTTTCTGTTTGTCTGGGAAGGTCCATATTCTTTCTTCAAAGAGGAAGGAGAGCTTTGCGGGATAGAGTATTCTTGGTTGGCATCTGTTTTCTTGGAGTCTGTTGACTATGTCCCTCCACTCTCTCCTTGCCCGTAGTGTTTCTTCGGAGAAGTCTGATGTCAGCCTGATTGGTTTTCCTTTGAATGTTATCTGTTTCTTCCCTCTTGCCAGCTTCATTATTTTTTCCTTGTCCTGGATTCTAGGGAGCTTTACTATTATGTGTCTTGCTGTATTTTTTCTTTCGTCGTGGAAGTTTGGTGTTCTTCTTGCTTCTTGTATATCAATTTTCAGCTCCTTCTTCACATTTGGGAAGTTCTCTTCAATTATCTCTTTGAATATTTTCTCTGTTCCTACTTCTCTCTCCTCTCCTTCTGGTATTCCTATAACTCTTATATTTACTTTCCTCATGGAGTCAGATAGTTCCCGAAGTCTTTCTTCATTCTTTTTCCTTCGTACTTCTCTTTCCTTTTCTGTTTTGGTTCTTTTTATTTCTGTGTCTTCAAGAGCACTTATTCGTTCTTCCATTTCATCAATTCTGCTTTCATTGCTTTTCCCAGAATTCTTTAGTTCTTCCACTAATTCTTTGATCTCCTGCATTTCTTTTACTTCCCTCTTTAGGGACTCAATTTCATTCTTCTGATCGTTGATTATTTTTCCCTTATCATTGTTTTCCTTTATGACTTCTGTCAGTTTTTTAATCACGGCAATTTTAAATTCTCTTTCTGGAAGGCTCAGAAGTTCTTCCAAGTTACTGTCGTTGCAATCTGGGGGCTGGTTTTCTTTTTGTGGTGTGCTTTTTCTCTGGAGAGTTGCTAGGTTGCGTGTGGTTCTTCTCCTCCCTACTGTCTGTTTTCTAATTTGCCGTATGCGTTGGGACACTGTGTTGTTGGGACTGGCCGGCATCTTGGGTGGGCTTCTCTTCTCCCCTCTGGTTCCTCCAGGAGTCATCTGTCAGTTTCAAGCAGTCTTTATTGGAGAAAGGTCCCTGTCCTAAAATGTCGATGTGGGGACACACTCCCCTGTGCGCCTGGTCTGCCCCGGCGGTGGGTTCCTGCTCCCCCTCTGGGCTTGGACTGCAGGCCAGAGGGGGTCTGGCGTGGGCGAACTTCCCCCGTTCACCTCTGGCTCCTGAGGAAGCCTTCTGCAGGTAGTCTTTACTGAAGAAATGTCCCTGTTCTAAAATGGTGATGTGGGACACACTCCCTGCGCGTCCGGTGTCAGGCACACTCTTCTGCGTGCCTGGTCTGCCCTGGCTGTGGGTGCTCGCTCTCCCTGTGGGCTCAGACTACTTGTTCGGAAGGGGCCGGGTGTGGGCTAACTCCCCAGCTGGCCACTAGCTCCTTCAGGAGCCTGTGCTGGCTACAAGTCGCTAGGTGGCGCCAAAGATCTCTCCTAGAGCCCTTGGGGAGCTGATTTTCCACCCCGTGGGACAGGGAGCAAAGCGGGGATGGTAGGGTACACCTCAATGGCTTTGGGGTGCTGTGTCTGCCTTGTGCCCCACCATCGTGGGGAACCCACGCCCCTAATTTCGTGCCCCGGGTCTCAGTTCAAAGCCCTCAGTTCCAGGACGCGGGCTGTAGCCCAGTTCAGTGGTGCGGGAATGGCGCCTTTTGCACCGCTCCCGTGCCTGGGCGCCTGGTTCCTGCTTACTCAGGGAGGGACCTTCACCTCAGTGAGGACCTCCGCGCGTCTCCCCGCAAGCCTAGGTCGTCTCCCAAGCCTAGGTCGCAGGCGCGGGGACCTGGGCAGCCGCGATCCTGGTCTGCACTTGCTTTTCAAGCGCGCTGAGCGCACCGCTATCCGCGCAAGCTTACCGGCAGCCCCGGCTGTGTGCCTGTCTCCCGGGGTCTTTGTTCTTCTCTAATGGCGCCGGGAGCCGTTCACTCACCGCCGCGGGGAATCCTGCAGGGTTCGCCTCAGCTCCCGTTCAAGGGGTGTGGTGGCTGCAATAGTTCCTTTCCACTCACAGTCCCGCTTGCTGCGTCATTTGTTCTTGGTGGCCGTTTTGGTTTGTTGTTTCCCTCCTCTCTGCCGGTCGGATCACTTTACATTTTTACATCATTTTATATTGCATATTTTTCTTTGATGATGTCACTGAATATATAGAATATATAGATGAGAAAGTTGGTGAACTAGAAGGAGGTGAACAGCAGCCAAGGAAGGATCCTACTACTAATAGAAGTTTGGGTTTCTTCTTTTGGGCACAGGATAGGTTTTCACTTGTGTTGGGGGAATAGTTGCACTGTATTTTTTGTATTATGTGGAAAACAGTTACTGCTAATACTATTACTTGGAAATGTATATATGGGAAAGAAACATGATCTGATCAACAGACAGTCTCTGGGAGTTAATGGTGCATTTTTTTTTTAATATTTTATTTATTTATTTATACAAGAACCAGGGTACAGGCCAGATTTGCGGGAGGGTGAGAGGATTCACTAGAGACAGAGCAGGGAACAGAACAGACAGACTGATGAAATACACTGCTGAAGGGAGCAGGGGGCGAGACAGGAGAGGTCTGCTGCGCCATGTGGGACCATTGCTGGCAGGCCGGGATGGAACTGGCACTGCAAAGGCTGGGGACAGCTTCACAGTGTGGCGTTCACCACCTACACCACCAGGGGAGGCCCTAATGGTGCATTCTTGCTTAGTAACTACTCACTCTTTCTAATGTTATTTCTGACACTTAGGAGATTGAGAAGCAAAAATCTACATTTCCAAGTCTCTTGCACACATGGTTCATATAGTTTAGTTTAGACAGTTAGATACAATTAGGTGATATTTGGAAGAGGGAGTAAAGTGGAGGTCACGGGCCTACCATTTCTGTCAGTTAGAATATTTTTCTCCAACAACATTTGAAGAGATCCTAGTGCTCCATATATGATTTATGAATATTTGGAGGGCTCAGAGCATCCATTTTTTCCAAGTCAACAGTACATAGTCTTCTAATTTATGGTTAAAAAAACTAAAATGACATATTCCTGATCCTATGGTTGCAACGACAGTGCCCTGTAACTATAAAAAGGAAAAAAGCCTCTTCGTAAAAAATCCTCTTCATTGGGCAGCTTCTGTGGTATTACAGCTTGTCCTTCAGGTTTGTTTTTTTTTCCCCCTAACAAGTTTGTATGAGTTTCATTCCTGTATTAAATCATTTTCTGCTTAAAATAGTCAGAGTAGTTTCAGTTATCTTCAACTTAACCCTGACTCAAACAGATGGTATATTGAGAAAGAAACACAGTTAACCAAATTAAGCCATTCTATATCATGAAAAAAATCATCCTTCCTGAGCATAATATAGCCTGGAAACAATTATATATTGAAATTACTGATATTTTCATTTAAAAAGGTATTGACTGATTTACTAAGAAACGAAGCATAGTTTATAATTTTCAATAAATTCTTCCTTTTTTTCGTATTGTTTTATAGGCATACCTAGGTAAATAATTTCACCAACAGAACTATTTCATTCCTAAGTTGAACCTAGGACAAGGCCATCAGCTTCATTTATTAGACCACACATACAATTTTATTTGAATTTCATATTAGTTTAATAGTCACAGTTGGTAAATTGCCACTTACATGCTTCTTATAAACTATATATTTATCAACAAATTTTGACACCTGAAAAGCAATGATTCATATCCATATGGATGTTTTCATAGTATGGAACTGAAAAGATGTATGTCATACAGATGATAAAATCTAACAGTTTAGGAGAAAATGTCCTTATCTGTAAACAGAAAGAAAACTTATAACTAGGTTCAGCTAAGATCAAGCATTAAATATTTATGTATTGATTTAATTTTTTTTTTGTAATCTCTTAATTCTTTTCTCAATTCAGACTGATATATTTAAAGAGACAGACACAGAAATGCAGTCATGGGTCACATACATTTCAGCTCAAATGTCTCATCAGTCTAGGAGTTAATTAAGTGTGGACACCGTCTAGATCTCCTGCTCCCATTTCTTTCCTTCTCAAGTGTTTCAGATATGTTTGGGAGACAGAATTTTCTTTATCAGTTAATTTTTTTTTTTTAAAAGATTTATTTATTTATTGATACAAGCACTGGGTGCAGTCAGAAGCATGGGAGGGTGAGAGAATTCACCAGAGCCAGAGTGGGGAACAGAACAGGCAGACTGACTGAAATACACTGCTGAGGGGAGCAGCGGGCGAGACAGGAGAGGTCTGCTGCGCCATGTGGGTTGCTCCCTGGCTGGCTGGGGAACCGAACTGGTGCTGCAGAGGCTGCGGATCGCTTCATAGTGCGGTGCTTAACCCCTTGGGCCACCAGGGAGGCCCCTTTATCAGTTAATTTTAAGTACACATCTATCCTCTTTGAGTCAGGCAAAACACTTGAGAAAGACAAAGTTTAGATACCTTATTTATCAAGTAAATTTCCTATTAAGTGTTGCTAGAAGCACAACATAAGAAAATAATACATAATTTTTAAGGGATGAAAAGCAACTATAAGAATTACTTAGAAATTAAAGCAGAAAAATTTTCCATATGAACAGAAGTCAGATTATTCCCCCCAGCCCATAAGAAGCCAATCTATAGACATAAAATAATTAGATATTGAATAAGTGGAAAGTTAGATTTAAATGGTGGAGCCAGTGACTGTTCCTTTGCCCAAAGCTTTGTTTCCTTTCCAAAGGCTTCTGGCAGTTACAGAATAGAAGTAAATTTTATGATAAAATTACTTCTAAATATCTTGGAGCAAACAGTACTTACCGTGACTTCATGTTTTCTCATCCCTCCATGTCCACAGACAGCAGGAAACCCTCTTGTTGACGAAGGCAGTGTTTGATAATAACCTTTTTCTCCTTGTTATATTACTTGGAGTGCTCATCATTTGAGATGTGTAATGTGTTTGGAATCTCCTACAGTCCACTTCAATTGCCAAGCACCATACCTTCCATATTCTCTCTGCACGCCATTTTTTAAAATCCAACTTTCCAGCTGAGTAGATTGAGGTACACACTATTTTCTGAGTATCCCATGAATTTCACATATGGAATTGGCAAGAAAATGTGTACTGACCTGTCCACCTTTCTCCCTAGCCCCCGCGTACAGTCATCCCGATGTGAAAAATTTTTACACTTGATATTTCCTCCCTTTGTCAATAGTATCTCTAAATACTCTAGAAAGTTAAATAATATATTAAAAAAATAAAACTATAAGGTAGTATAATTTTGAGCTAAAGCCTGAAGTCATCTCATAAGAGAAAAAGGTGAGATTTGTTACTGAGTCCTTACTCATTTGCAAATAAATAAACAGATATTCACAAAAAACACTTACATGCCTGTACATATCACATATTAATACATAAACATACTTACAATATGTATGCATACATTTGCCTGAACCTAAAAATGTATGCACATAAACTCACAATTTTATACATACACATAGACACATCTACACACACACATATATACACAGACTTACCTGCTCTCAAAATAATACATGGCAGGGTATTGGCCAACCCTAGGATTATGTCTTTGAAACATTTATTACTTCCCTCCACTCTAGATTTTCCACAGCTCTGGATTAGGGGTACTCAGCCTGTGGGCCAAATTCAGTTTGCCACTTGTTTTTATATGGTCTGAAAGTTAGTAATAATGTTTGTTTTTTTTTAAAAGATTTATTTATTTGTTTGTTTGTTTGTTTGTTTGTTTGTTTATTTATACAAACACTGGGTACAGTAAGAAGTGCGGGAGGCTGAGAGGATTCACCAGTGCCAAAGCGGGGAGCAGAACAGGCAGAAGGACCGAAGTATACTGCTGAGGGGAGCAGCGGGCGGCAGGAGAGGTCTGCGCGCCATGTGGGACCCTCCCTGGCAGCCTGGGATAGAACCGGCGCTACAGAGGCTGCGGGCAACTTCGCAGTCCAGCACATAACCTCTGTGCCACCAGGGGAGGCCCAATAATGTTTATTTTTTAAGTATCTTGAAAAATATTTTTTCAAATGAAAAAATTCAAAAACAAGGCATCAACTTTATATTTGGAAGTTCTGGCAAGAATAAAACACACCAGAAATAAAACTAGAAAGAAAGAAATCCATACAACTGGAATGGCATAAAATTGTCCTTATTTTCAGATTATATAATTGTCTATGTACAAAATCTCCAGAAGCTACAAAAATCTGCTGAAACTAATAAGTGAATTTAGCAAGATAAAAATCAACATAAAAGGTCAGTTTTACTCATGAAATACTTAGTATAATATACAGGTAGCTAAAAAACACTGATAAAAAGAGACAGAATTAATGTTTCTGTGTCCTTTGGGTAAATACCTAGAAGTGGAATTGCTGGATCATATGGAAGCTCCATCTTTAGCAGATTGAGGAACCTCCACACAGCTCTCCGTAGTGGTTGGACCAGTTTACACTCCCACCAGCAGTGCAGAAGAGTTGCATTTTCTCCACATCCTCACTAGCATCCCTATGTTTATAGCAGCACTACTTACAATAGGTAAGCTATGGAAACAACCCAAATGCGTAAAAATAGATGACTGGATCAAGAAGATGTGGTACATATACACCATGGAATATTGCTCAGTAATCAAAAAAGATAAACTTATGCAATTACAGCAACATGGATGGAGCTAGAAGGGATCATGATCAGTAAAATAAGCCAGAAAAAACAAGAAAAATACCAGATGGTCTCACTCATAGTAGGAATTTAGAAAACCTAAATAAGGGACCAGGAAAAAGGCTAATTATAATAAAATAAAAATAAAAATCAACAAGCAACTATAAATCAGAGACACACTATGGGGGGGAGGGTGGGGAGAGGGAGTAGGATTAAACAAGGGGGGGTGGGAATTGTATGGGGACTAATAACCATAGTGAAAATACGTACATTGTGCAAAAATGAAAAATGATGTAAAAACTATATAAAATAAAAAGAGAGAATCTCAAAATACATGGAGAGTATACCATGTACACAGATTGGAAGCTTCAATATTATCATCAATGGGATGTTTATATTCTTCCCAATTTTGTGTATGCATTCAATGTAATATGCCAATCAAATGCACAGCAAGCTTTATTGCTGGTCTCACCAAGGTGATACTAAAACTCATAGAAAGACAAAACTAAAATAACCAAGGTGATTCTAGAATAAGAAAAAATTGGAATATTCACATCTGATTTCAAGTTTTATTATAAAGTTGAAGTAATATAAGCAGTGTGGTATTGTCTAAAGCATAGACACACATCAATGAAGCAGAATAAAGAAACCACACAAATATACCCAATTGATTTTTTTTTATTTTTTTAAATTTATTTTTTTTTAAAGATTTATTTTTATTTATTTATACAAGCACTGGGTACAGTCAGAATCGTGGGAGGGTGAGAGAATTCTCCAGAGCGGGGAACAGAGCAGGCAGAAGGACTGAAGTACACTGCTGAGGGGAGCAGCGGGCGGCAGGAGAGGTCTGCGCGCCATGTGGGACCCTCCTCTGGTGACTGGGGAGCAGCCGGGGATCGAACCGGCGCTGCAGAGGCTGCGGGCACCTTCGCAACCCAGCGCTCAACCGCTGCGCCACCGGGGAGGCCCTACCCAATTGATTTTTGGGAAAGGGTTAAAAGTAATGCAATGGAGATAGAATAATTTATCAATAAATGTCACTGGTAAATCGGACATGAATATGAAAAAGCAATGAACATGATCACATACTTAACACCACAAACAAAAGTTAATTCATACTTGATCACTGAGCTAAATTAAAATGTATAAGTATAAAATTTCTATAAGAAAGTAAGGGAGAAAATCTGCATGATTTTGAGTGAGACAATTTGTTTTTAGATACTATGCCAAAAGCATAATACATGACAGAAGAATATTTAAATTGAAAATAGCTCAGACTTTATCAAACTTAAATACTTTGTTCTGTAAAGACTAGTAACAGAAGGAAAAGACAAATCATATGGACTAAGAAAGTGTTTGGTTTTTGGGTTTTTTTTTGAAGTTTCAAACCTTTATGTCACAAATAATACCATCAAGAAAGTGACAGTAATGACAGTAAATGGCCAATGTCAAAAGAATAATCTAATAGAATTCTATAAATGCCTTCCAAATAAAATGTATGTTTAATTTAAGGTCGTAACTCAGGGGCTGCTATCAACTTTAGCAATGGCTATCTGTTGAATGATATTTTTAAAGATAAAATATTTAAAATCGGGCCTCCCCTGATGGCCAACGGTTGAGCGCTGGGCTGCGAAGCTGCCCACAGCCTCTGCAGTGCCAGTTTGATCCCTAGCCACCAGCAAGTGTCCCACATGGCACGTAGACCTCTCCTGCTGAGTCCACTGCTCCTCTCAAGAGTGTATTTCATCAGTCTGCCTGTTCTGTTCCCTGCTCTGGTTCTGGTGAATTCTCTCACCCTCCCGGGCTTTTGACTGTACCAAGTGCTTGTATAAATAACTAAATCTTTAAAAAAAAATGTAAAAAAATATTTAAAATCTTCTCCCAGATCAGATTTAACATGATATCTATAATTATTTTTATTGCTAGAGAATACTAATTTTGAGCCAATATTAAAAAGAAATCTTAATATGAACTCTACCTTTTTTTATTAGTAAATCTCAATTACAAAAAATGTACTTCATTATATTTTGAATTTGTAAATAAAAATACGGAAATTTGTTTCTCTTTTTTATAAATACCTACATAATGGCTTCAATTTTGCTTCTTGGCCCACAAACCAATATATTATCTGGCCTTTTACATAAGAAGCTTGCCAGCTTGTACCCTGGAGTATTTAACACCTTTTCCTTCCTAACTAGAGCTGTTACTACTCTCCAGGGATCAAAAGAGAATCTAATTCTACTCTCTGGATGGAAGTTAAGAGTATATGGAATAGGTTTCTTTTCTCAGTGCTACATATTTCAGACAGACATTAAAGTTGGAATTTGGAATATATTTTCCCTTCAATTAACTGGTACTTTTTTGAAATAAGTATATAACTTAAGTAGGTGTAACTACCTGTAGTTCGAGTCAATTTAACAGTATATTTGCTTTGGTAGATCTGAATATTGAACTAGCATAATAAGTACATTTCCCAAGAAAATTATTTGTGGTTTCCTAAAAAATGACTAGTAATCACAGTTTTGGAACAGAGCTCTTATTGCAGCTCAAAATCTATCTTAAATTTGTTTCTGTTTCTTTTAAATAAAACAGCATCATGGATAATTTATACTAGTTCTCATTCAATGTCTAATCCCAGTGCAGTGATCCAACTCCTCTAGCTTTTATCATCTAGAAGCACTTTTTTTTCAAAATCACATTAGTAATTGGATACCCGGATAAACAAACAACATTAAATATAAATCAGTTAATGTTGACAAAGTACACTGAAAATTATAAGCCTGATAGTATGTCATTTATATTATTATCTCCAAGTAGAATTAAACTGCTGGGGTGAAATAATGTTACTCTTCATCTGGTAGCAGTTGACTCCCAGGCAGGAAACCACCTCATTCCCTTAAGGTGGATAATTACACACTGAAACCCACATGAGTCTCATTAATGAGCAGGCCAAGGTAATAAACATATCCCACAACATTCTTATTAGCCTAATATAACTGCACTTGGGGTAAAAAAATAATTCTACATTGAGTAAACCCGATAATCAAGAGTCTTAAGTTTAGCAAAATGTTAGGTTAGGTGTGTGGAATAAAAATGTAAAACCAAAGACAGAAATATAAAGACACATATAACAAAAATTACTTACTATTTATCATCATCTATCCACATATCTAATTATTTTATTAGAAGTTTACCTTACTTTTTTGTAGATGTGAGTCATTTATTTTCTTATTTTCTGTTTTATAATCACTTGCTCATTCATTTGACAGATATTTGTTTAGCTAGGTTCTAGGCAAACTGTTAAGAAATGTAGCTATAATCTCGATATCCTGTAGGGGAAATAGGTAGTAAATGTCTAACTGTTAAAAATATATAAATGGATGGTAATTCATTTCTTTCATTGAAGAGCTTTTACAATTAAATATTATTTTACCTTCCTTATATCATTTGTGACCCATAAGAACCTTCTTAGATGAAGAATTATTTTCTCCATTTTACACTTGAGAAAACGGATATTAAAATTAAATTACATCCGCACTTCTGACCATACCTAGTGCTTGTATAAATAAATAAATAAATCTTTTTTAAAAATTTAAATTTCATACAAATTTGAGTAAACTCAAATCTTCTGATTGAAGTCTGCCAATTTACATATTATCAAATCTACCTTATTTTTTATAATACTAAATTTCAATGCTTGCTCTTTCTTCAACCTCACTACTGGAAGCTTTACCAAACTTTCCTCACTGTTTGAAGAACCATAATTTCCTTGTTTCAGTATCTCCACAGAATCTTTGAATTCCTTTTCAGTTACTTTCTCCTTAAATCAAACATAGCAAATGCTACCACTTTCATTATTATCATACATTTACCATTTTCTTCTCTATTCCTTTGAAAAATTGCTCCTCATATTTTTACTTTTTAAGTTTAGTACTGTTTTGTAACACTCTCTTCCTCTCCAACTCAGTCAGAAGACTGTAGATTAAAAAACACATTTTCTTTTGACAGGCATCGCTATATTATAATGGAAGAACATTGATGTAAGAATAAACCACTTGATTTTCAACACTATAAATAACATAATACCTATTTGTATTTTTTTCTTTTCTTAAAACATTAAGGTATATTTTCAGTCCATAAAATACTCCCATTATAAGTGTTCAAAATGTTAAAAATAGATCTACCATGTGACCCAGCAGTTCCACTTTTAGGTATCTGCCCAGAGTTCTCAAAAACACTAATCCAAAGGCGTATATGCACTCATGTTTGCTGATGCACATTTTACAATAAGCAAGTTAGGGAAACAACATAAGTACCCAGGACAGATGAGTGGATTAGAAAAATATGGTTTATATACACAATGGAATAGTACTCATCTATTAAAAAAAAATGAAGTCTTGCAATTTACAACAACAAGGCTGGAACTAAAGATGGTAATGTTAAGTGAAATAAGTCAGAAAGGGAAAGACAAACCAGATGGTGTCATTTATATGTGGAATACAGCGGAAAAAAAAAAGGGGGGCCAGAAAATATCAAACCAATGACAAACCCTAGAAATCTGACTATGGAATTGAGGCTACAGCTGGGGAGGTTGGTAAGGGAAAGCAGTGGGAAGGGGCACAGTGGCTGATGGTGGAAGACTGTTGGTGCCTTGGCAGTGGGTGTGGCATAACTACATGCATCTGAGGAGAATTGATCTTGTGCCTCTGAATTTCATACACAGTACTATAAACCAGTATTACTTCAATTAAGAAAAAAACTTACAAAAAAAGGGACCCATGTATCCATTTATATGCAATGTATAGAAAAGATAATCTATAGAGAAAGAAAATAGGTTAGTGGTTGCCAGGTCCTGGCAGTGGGAATATGGAGTGACTACCTAATGGGTAGGAGAGATCTCTTTGATGTGATAAAAATGTTCTAAAAATGAATTATGATAGTTACACAACTCTGTAAATTTACATCTTAATTTTCCTTTTTGAATAGCTATGGCTTAATTGCCCTGATATGTTATTAAATAAGAGTTGATACAGAATACATTTCTTATACCTGTTTTAAAGAGAATTACCATAATATTTTCTCCAGTAAGTATGATGTTGACTCCAAGTTTTATTTTATTTTTTTAAAGATTTTTTTATTTATGCATACAATAGCTTGGGTACAGGCCAGAGATGCGGGCCGAGGTGGTAGGGTGAGAGGATTCACTAGAGACAGAGTGGAACACAGAACAGGCAGTCTGATTGAAATACACTGCTGAGGGGAGCAGTGGGCGAGGCAGGAGATGTCTGCTGCGCCAGGTGGATAGCTCCCTAGCCAGCCAGGGATCATAGCTTCAAATTGCTGTGCTTAACCTGGAGGCCCTCCAAGTTTTATATGTATACTCTTTGTCATACTGAGAAAGAATTACTACAAACATAATTTTTAGCATTTTAATCTAGAGTTGATATGGAAATTTAACAATTCTTCTCATCATCATTTTTAGATAATTAGGTGATTTTTTAAATATCTTTCCAAAGTTTCTTGGCTATGCTAAATCCTACTTAGTGATAATGGAAATCCTCAAATTCCTTATGTAAAATGACACAGTTCTTGAATGTAACTTAGGTACATCCTCCTGTATACTTTAAACCATCTCTTGATTACCTATAGTACATAATGTAATGTAAATGCTATATAGTTTTTGTACTATATTGCCTAGGAAATAATGATAATTTTAAAAGCCTGCACATGTTTAATACAGAGGCAACTATTATATACCTAACTATAATAGTATGTATTTTCTCATCAGTCATTGGTTGAATCAGAGTATGGAGAACCTTGGATATAGAGGGACAAATCTACTAATAATTATGTTTTTAATTTTTCTTGAACCTAAAATTTTGTATTTTTTCCTTTTGGTTAAAAAAAGTTAAAACATTTCACAAGGCTGTTCCTAAAAGTGTTATAGTTCCTAGAGTATGTGCATAATGTGGCTAATACATATATTATTGAATTGGACTTTTTGGTGTAGGGACCAGAAATGTGCATTTGACAAGCAACTTCTGTGCTTCATATATGATCCAGTGGTATACTGAAGACCAATCTAATCTTTGTCACTGATAATTAATAACAGCATGGGGATAGTCTCACAACCTCTTCATGTTTTTTTTAAGATTTATTTATTCATGCATACAAGAGCTGGGGTTTAGGCCAAAGGTGTGGGGGTTGAGAGGATCACCAGAGACCGAGTGGGGAGCAGAACAGGCAGAGTGACTGAAATACACTGCTGAGGGGAGTAGCGGGCAAGACAGGAAAAGTCTGCTTCACCATGTGGGTAGCTCCCTGGCCAGGGAACCAACTCGTGCTGCAGTGGCTGCTGATAGCTTGATAGTGCTGAGACTGAACCCCTTGCGCCACTGGAGGCCCACCTCTTAATGTTTTAATGAATTTGTTCCTGAAATATCTTCAAATTCCTCTTGCAAATAAAGTTCTCAACTTTATTGAGAAATGATGACTTTCTTATGTTCTTATGCATTTGTTTATTCAATGGCTTGATAAATGGATACATCTCAAAGTGCCAACTAGGGTACAGGTAGTAAGAATAGCAATGTATGAGGGGCTTTGTCACTGAATAAAATATATTTTGTGTGAGAAAATAGACACTCAATAAGTAAGTATAGTTATATAGATGTTAAAATAACTGTGATAAGGAGTCTTAACCTAGTCTGGGTAAGCAGATGATATCTACTTGAGGATTAGAGATGAAAAGGTACTATACCTAAATGTAATAAGACCAAGGGAACATTACACATCTGGATATTTAAAAGAGCAGGATGGCTAGAATAGAAAGATAAAAGGAAAGAATAGTATTTCTTGTGGACAAAAGAAGTTCATTTCTATTGTTGGTTTATTTTGTTCCAGAAAGGAACCAAGATTCCTTGAGAGGAATGTCTTAACAGTTAACATGGGGGACACTACACCAAGAGAGCTGCATGGCTTGGGGTGACACTGAAACACCACCTTGGATATCAGAGACCAATACAAACTGTTAAGAAGAGTTACGTGAAAGATTCATTCTTCATTGACAAGGGGTGGGTGGAGAGAAACACCTGAAGGCTGCAGACTAGAGCAGGGACACTCACATTAGGGTGGCTGTCTCAGAAAGGGGCCCTGGAAAAAGGAGAGCTGAAATGGTACGGGAGTGCATACTCTTGCAAGAAGGAAAACAGAAACCATATGGAGAAGCTGAGTTGCTCCATGTAGGTCAGATCTTCAATAAAGGAAGAAACAGAGAAAGTAAACTAAACTTCTCCCCTTCCCCATCTCTCAGGACTGCTACTAACCTAATCCGATTAAGTGTACTGACATGCACAACTGCCAAGTCTCAGATCCTGGACCCATGAAGGAGAAATAGTGGCAGTATCACAAATATGAGCAAACCATCCCCTAACCACCTCCTTACCACCACACATTTGCAACTGTACCTGGACCTCATGCCCTCTCCCACCCTGCTGACTCAGCATGTCTTGCAAAGACCAAAAAAATAAAATAAAACTACAGTGCCACCTGTGAGAAAAGCAAAAGTTCCACTTGCTAAGGCACTGCTACAGCTGTTTAAAAATGTAGGAAAATTTACTTCCAATTATCATAAAAATGTTCTGTTTTTTTCTATATCATAAAACAAAGTCTTTTCTTCTAAAGTCATCTCCAAAGATAATAGGTAAGCATATCACTTGAGGAAGCTAACACATGTACAACAAATTTCTTTAGATATTAAAACCTAGGAAAATTTTAACCACAGTCCCTGGATAACAACTTCCAATACAATGTTGAGTTTTTATTGGAGTAATCTGTCTCCCATGTGAACAAAGTATAAAAACTGCTGATCATTCAAACAAGATTGCTGGATAAGGTCAACCATATATTTATAATACATATGATTAGTGTAATTTGGTTGTGTATTATTTTAAAATGCCAAGAATGCAATGGTTTAAAAAGCCCAGAAAATCAGAAAGTTGAATATGTGTTGGGTGCATCTCTAGAATGTGTTATAGAGTGAGTTTCTTTTAAAAACTTTGACTTAAACATATCTTTGATTCTATTTGAGGCCCAGAATTGCACTATGAAAGCTCAGAACTAAGTTGCTTATCTTCTCAGAGCTTAAATTTTGTGAAATGTCATGATGTCTACCACCTTTTGGGAGGGTTCCTCTCAGAAAATTTAATTATATTTTTAAAATTTTATGTGGATGTGCTGTGGTAACATACACTTGAAAGGGGTCACCCTATACCTCTAAATCATGTAAATGTTGTCACTGTTATCTCTCTCTCTCTCTCTCTCTGTATATATATATATATATGTTTATATATTATTGCTATGTATATATTATGTCTAAAATAAAAATTTTGAATTCAAACTTAAAGTTACAAAGCTAACAAAAGGTTGAAGCTGAGAAGAATCTTACCTCACTTTTCCTGGGCAAAATTTGCAATCATTTTTCACTGTCAATCCAGAAAATAAAATTTAGTCTCATTTGGGACTGAAGTGTGATGAGGTTGGATTCCATTTCAGATGTCATATTTGAAAGGAACAAAATGGCTCCCGGGAGTTGTCCATGTATCTTTGAACTAGTTAGATTCCTTTTAATGATTTTAATAAAGACTACAGATATTCATGCACACAGTACCAAATTTTGGACCACTTCAGCTTGTTGTGTGTGTATAGAATAACTGTCATCTGGGATATTAAGAAATAATAGGCACCTAATTTTCACAAGAAGGGAGAAATGGGTATAAGTTATTAAAAGTATAAAACATTTAATTACTCTGGTATGTATTATCTTTGTAGTGTATTATCTTTATATACATATACTGTATATACACATAAATATATATTTATGGATTATCTTTATATTGAATATTTTTAAATAAGGAGTATGAACAATGGTGGTTATAAAGTAAGTACAAAAATGACCATGGAAAAAATTTTTCTGCCTTGTGGGATTTGAAGATGTTTGAAAGAATTGAAAGCAAATCTGCGTGATAATACTATGTATCCGTAGGTAGAAACTCAGCAGGATAATCTCTCTCCACCAGCCACAGTATGTAAGAATATATACATAGGAAATGAATGTGGTATATGTAATTTGAATATAAAATTCCTGCCTGCTATTTATAAGCATTTTAAAACTTTTTCATATTAAAGAAAAAGTAGATAATACATAAGTAAATAATAATCATAGTCATTATTACCTAAGCTATATAATTTTAATATCTTACTCTGTTTTCTCACAAGAAAATACATATGTGTTAGCTTTCCAAAATGTTTTGGTTCCTTTTTTTCAATTTATTTATGTAAATTCTACCAAATACTGATATTTAAGCCCATTCCTTTCTGCTTTTTTGGTCAAATGTGCTTTATACTGCCATAATATCTTTAGCAACTTCTACTTAGCATTTAACTAGAACTTCATTTAATTGTTTGTCGTGGCCATTTTTGTTGAAAATTCTGAGCTTCTTGAGAACAGGGATAATGCCTAGAATAGTATCTGGTATTAACAAGAATCACATTTAGACCTGGAGATAGTAACTTGGAGGTTGTACACATAGAGATGATAAGGATAATGCAAAGAGGTGAAAGAAAATATTGAGAGAACTAAAAGCAGATTCAAGATAAAATACCTATATTAAAGGACAAAAATAGAAAGGGATATACAAATAAGACAAAAATAATTATCAGAGAGGTTGAAGGCTATAATATTGGAAAATCAAGGAAATAACATGGCATGATGAATGACACATTGGCAAAGGTACAAATACCCCAAAGATGTCATTAGTTACTTTCAAGAAACCAGATTCTGTAGTGGTGGGGACAGAAAGGCAATTGTATGTGGAAAAGAGAAATCGATAAATAAAAAGCAGTCTTTTTGGTAGTGAAAAAAAGAAACGGAAATAGAAGAAACTGGCGTTTCATATTGGTTTGCAGCCACTATGTTTCGTTTGCAACGCTATGTTTTAGGGGAATATTGATAGGTTTTCACCTCTATAAATGTGTGTTGCCATACCATACCCACCACCAAAGCACCCATAATCCTGTACCAAAGTCCATTGGGCTGCCTCCCTACCACCACCTGGTGGCCTCAATTCTACACCCGGGTATTTTTAGTTTAGAAGATTTCTATATCTCCTTGTTGAAAAAGGGAGGTGATCCATGGAGGTAGATTGGTTTTATCTTGTGATTTCTGAGAAATAAAAATATAATTGTTCTAATGTGGATCAAGACAAAGTTAGCTAACATGCGTTATTAGTGCACTTTAAGCACATTGTTAATAATATTCTTAATTATAGCTATACAGTGTGGGCATCGAGTATAGCATATGGAAGGTAGGGATTATTTAAGATAATATTGATGTTAATAATAGGTCTAGATCTACTAAGTAGGTCAAAGAGATAATAGGTTCTGTAATGTTAAGTGTATCATTAAGATTCCAATTAATCAAAGTAGAGCAATAGATTACATAAATGCAGAGGCTAAAGTTCATTGTGACAATGAGAGGTAGTTTACAAAAAGTGAAAGTAATGAAGGAGTTGGGATGGCAAGTAATAAATTAGAGCATGTAAATTCATTTGTTCCTCTGTGCAGGGCATAGTAGGAACTAGTTTGAAGGTAACAAGTGAAAGGTCAACAGAGTAGAATAATACAATGTTCTAAACAAGTGTTACTTCAATAAAAAATAATAGATTATAATAAACAAAAATTAATTATATTAAACCACAAAATAGAACCACTGAATGACTTATGATATTACCAGTGACCAGACTGGTTTGGATATAGTTCTTTAGAGGACATATTAAATCTGGAATGACTCATCACCTGCCATATACAAAGCATCCTTAGAAAATCATTAAGTATGGAAAATAGTATGATGATACCTTAAAAATATAAAAGTGGAAATCCTTTTAAAAAATAAAAGTGGAAAGCAATATATCTGCTAAGTATTTACCCAAAGAATATGAAAATACTAATATTAAGATATTAATATGTATATATAATATCTTCATAATAGCACTAAACATAATTACCAAGTCATGGAAACAACCTAAGTGCCCAATGACATATAACTATTAGGAATATAGGAATATTTACTCAATGGAATACTACTCATATAATATCAAAGATGAAATAGGCCTTGAGATGATTATGTTAAGTAAAATAAGGCAGAAACTGACAGATATGGATGTTTTCACTTACCTGTGGAATATAAATAACAAAAAATATATACTGGCAAAACACAGCAAAAAATAACTCTTAGGTTTTGTGAAAAATATACTGATTACCAAAAAGAACGCAGTGGAGAGGAAGAAGGAGGTCAGGAGAAGAAGAGAGAGCATGTTGGCATGGGAGGTTTGGAGGAAGGGTAAGTGAAGTATGTGCAAGTCTGAATAAATAAAATGGAACCCCTAAGTTGCACAGACATATGAACAACTGAAAAATTAATTTTAAGTATATCTTCATATGACTTGTATATGGGATGGAAATTAAAAGCTCCAAAATGAAATTTATGTAACAAATACACATTGACTTCTAATGATACACACTTTAAACTTACATAATTTTATGATGCAATATTGCTTCAATTTTAAAACTTGAAAAGAAAATTGTTAAATTACAGCAGATGTACTGAGTGATTTTGCAGAATGAATGTTTATATGGAAGTTTGTCTGCTAAGTAGAGATTCTCAGGTATCAAAACATAGACTAAGTAAAACTAAGGAGAATGTTCAACTTAAAATATATTTCCAATTAAGCCCATTTGGAGGAGTATAAAATTGTCTTTAGTGATTTTTCCCTCTACCCAAAAATAACCTGTTACCTGTGAATTCCAGCTGAGATCTTCCTATACCTGGCATAGGGAAGGAAGCAAAATTGTCCTGCAAATGAAATAGAAATGATGTTTAAACTAGTAGATACAGCCCCATGATTGTATAATACACGTTGCATGGAAACATTTTTTTAAGTGTTTTGGCTTCAATTATATAGGAAAACAGTATGCATTTTGGAAAGTGTGTAAAAGAAATGAAAGCGTCTTAATAACAGAAGTGGTCTCATTGGAAATTGACTGACAAAGTGAAACATTTTAATGATGTCAACTTTTCTGAAGCAGAACCCAGTCATTCTTAAAATAGAGACAATTTATCTTTTAATTCAGTAATAATTCTAGTCCTTTTAAAGCTACATTCTTTCACAATTCTAACAATAAAAGGTAGTTTGCTGAATTAATATTACTTTAAAAGAATATTTCTTTATCTTTATTTCTACTGCATTTTTACAGCAAAGAACATTTAACACAGTTATCTTTGGTGAATTATACAAAATTAGTATTTTACCATTCCAGAAGTCAGACACATTTTGGTCTCCATTCAAGATACTTGAGAGCAGCATGAAATTAAATTCTTAGTAATAGAAGACTACTTCAAAATGGTGGGGAATCCAGAAAAAAAAAGATAGGCTTGAACAAATTGCATAAAATAACAACTTAGGACAAATTACATAAAATAATTTAATAAACAACCAGCATGATATTTTGGTGATGTAATCTTGGAAAAAGTAATTTTGGTAGGGAGAAGATGCACATAGCAAAGCTTAGGTCTGATAAACTTAACTAAGAACTTAGATTTAAAATTCCACTGATGAAGATATGATTCTACCTCTAACATTGAACAATTGAATATATAGATATGCAAATAACAGATGAAGTAGAAGAACTTAAAAGTTTATCAGAATTAACTCTTGAATTGGGTCAGGCATTTACTCATACAACTAGTATTTGTTTAGTATCTGCTATGTACATCAAACACTAGTGGCACAGACACTGCAAAATTCAGTAGTCCATGAATTGTGCTTTCCACTTGCTAATAGTTTAATAAGGGAGAAAAAAAGTATAATTTAAATTTCTATTTATATTCATTTTTCTTTTCATTCTTATATTTATTACTTCTGTGTACATGCAAAATACACTGTGAAAGTAAAATCCTAGATATGTATGAAACAAAACAGTGTAGAAATATACATAGACTTTAATATTAACTATCTGGGCTCAACTCTCAGTTCCATTGGTAACCAGTTATAAGTTACTTTGTTTCTCATCCTTGTTATAGTATAATAATAGCTACCTCACACAATTGTTGTAATGAGAGTTAAGTGGAATAATACATTCAACACATGTATTTAAGGTACATTTGGCATTTAATAATCACTTGATAAATATTGGTTAAATAATTGTCATTACTTATAATAGACATGCAATAAAAGTAGTGTCTTTGTGAGGAAGAGAAGTTTGCCAAAGTAGATTATAAAGGTGCTATTGTGAAAGAAATAGATATAGAAAAGCGATATGGCATATATGTATCACATTCTTGATATCCTCTTTCTTTCAAGCTTTAATAACTGGAATTTCGCCCCTAGTCTTTCTCGGTGCTTTCTTTCTAGGACATTTCAATTATTGCCTTGATAATATGCCTCTGTGTGTTGATTGCTTTCAAATTTATGTCTCTAACACAAACTTCTCTCTTGAATTGGGTCAAATATTGAACTTCTCACCTCCCAATTCACAAGCTGGCATCAATATCCACTGGCAATTGGAACCATCCTTAAATGCTTCCTTCCCCATTCTTCATGGTCATATATCAGCAAGTCATCTTGATTATTCATTTTATCACCAAATTGTTACTTCCATTGTGGTTACCCTCTTTTCACTCAATTCCTTCCAGCCCTTCCACAGAGAAGCCAGTCCTTAGCTTCTACAAACATAGATTGGATTATTTAATGTCCCTGCTTAAAACCATTGAGTGGTCTCTTAATAAAAAAATCACCTCCAGTTTTCATACCAAAGTCTAAGAAGATCTGTCCCTGGTCTAATTTCCAAACTTATTTCTTTCCCTAACATACCTCCAGACACCTTTACTATCTTTGGATTTTATGAAAAGCACAAGAGCTTTCACCTCCCAGAAATCCTCTGCCTTCACCAGAGTAGCTCCTTCTCATTCTGCATATGTCTACTTAAAATATACCCACTTAAGAGTAAACTTCCTTAACAGTCTTGTTGTAAGTAAATTGCTCACTTTCTATTTATTCTCCTTCATAACAATCTGAATTTTGTCTCAAGAAAGCTTTAAACTTAAGACAGTGTCTGCTTTTTTTAACATCACTGAGATTCTCTGGTACCTAGCTCATAACACATGAATTGATTCATCCAGCAAGTATTTTTGAATGACTGCGATGTACTTCATGTGAACTTACATGTTTCAGAAAGATTATCAGAGTAGTTGTATAGGAATGAGTTACAAAATGGCAAGAATAGAAACTGGAGGACTTTCTAGAAAATAATATCAGACAAAAAGTGATGGTCACTTTGACGAGACTGGTTGCGATGGAGATTCAGAGAGAATAATGGGTTTAAACTATACACCACAAGGATAGAACAAATAGGACTTGCTAATGGAGTAAATCAATTAATAAGAAAAAGTAATAAATGAAGGATTACTCCCAAGATTTTTCACTTGAGCTTTCAAATTGATGATAGTGTCCGAAAGGAAATAAAATGGGTGTGTAAGAAATATATCTAGATTTTCATTTTGTGCATGTAAGGTTTAATATGCCCTTTAAACATATAGTGGAAATGCCAAATTGGCAGCTAAAACTATTTGTGGAAACATATATTCACTGTTTAAAAAAATACAAATTTGGTTATTATCAACATGGAGATAGTAATTAAAGTAATGCTATTAAAGGAGATATTCTAGGGACTTGTGATAATAAGCACCACTAACAATTATAAAGCACTTAATAAGTTCAGGGACTGTTATATTTTGTTTATATTATCTCCTAGTACAATAATTCTGTAAAGTAGGTACTATCATTACCTCCATTTTAGAAATGATAGAACTGAAACACAGGAAGGGTAAGAGACTTTCCCAAAATCATACAGTAAGTTAAGTAGTAAGACTGGAATTTGGACACAGCATGTGTGTCTTCATAGAGAGATAAGAGGAGTCCCAATATGAAGTTATCAGATGGCTGAGTAGAAGTCAACAAAAATAGAAAATTACCAAAGGAGGAAGGAATCATTCACATTGAATTCTGCTGACAAATAAAACATAGATTGAAAAGTGACCCCTGAATTTCACAACAAAGAGAATATTGGACTGCAACTTCTGTGAGGTAGTGGGAACAGAGTGCCTAGAAGGTCCTAGAAGACAAGATTTTGCATAGACAGTTCTTTGTGCTATTAACGTATGTGCTTAAAAGAATAAGTGATAGTAGGAATGAAGTTGTTAATATGGGAGCACATGGAGAGAGCATGAAAAATGAAATTAGGGAGGTGGTTAAGTACCACATCACAAAGGTCCTTACATTCCTGAATCTCTCTGTGAAAATAATTGCAGTAATTGCTATTTTGCAAGCAAATGTCTCAATTTTTTATCTTAGAATGACATACACTGCAAGAAAATCAGACTATCATTTGTAAAATGTTTGATGGGAATATGTAATAAATGATAATATTTAGAAATTTTAATCCTTCATTCTTACATATCAAATTTTTTGTAAGAGCAGAGAATTGGTTAAGTCTTCTTGTGGATTTTTTTTAATTGAAGTTAAATTTACATATAGTGAAATGCATGGATGTTAAAGTGTATTATCTGTAGCTTTTAACTTATTATTTATCTTACTGTGTCAGAAATGTTAAGTAATCCAAACTCTAATTAATATAATGCTTATTCAAAATTATTTCTCAATTTTAAATCTCACTGTCAGGCCTCTTCACAAAAAAAAAAAGAAAAAAATCATAAAACTTGGGAATAGAATGATTAGATTTTTAAATATGTAAGAACTGCACAAATGTGAGATAGTTATGCACTAACATATTAGAATCACCTTTATAATAATCTTACTTCTATAAAGTTATGCAAAACCTGTGTTAATAAATTAGATCCATGTATGTAAATTTTCTAGTGAAAGCATCCCAAAGTGATAAATGTCTCAGTAGAAAAAATAGCTAAAAATCCCAAGGTTAAAAGAACACTGTTACCACTGATATATTCTAAAGAAAATTTAGGAGCTTCATATTATAGAACTATTTTTAAAGGCTACATTGCTCTGCTATGGCCCTTTTTCTTTGAATTTAAATGGCAAACTATGAGAATGATGAATTTCCATTGACCTCACTCCTCTTGTGCAATGATTAATCATCATGAATACAAGTTAAGATCATGTCATGGGAAACTTGTCTTCTCCCATCTAACGTGATGAATGAGTTTTATGGCTGAAATACATTGTGAAGAAAACTTTAAAGTACCTGAAGCAGACTACAATTGTGGTACATCTCATGAATTTTTAGGGTAATGAATATTTCTGAACATGAAAATTCCATAGTTAGAAAGTGACTAGATCATCTATCCAAGGTGACTATATGTTATCACAAAGGATTGTTGTATTTTCTGTAATCTGATTAGCAACTAATAAGTCCTCTACTATTTATTTTCTTGCTCATAACTACTAAACACACTTTAGTAAACAGTAGAGACTAGTACTTCTTTAAATTGATTTCTTTTTAAAAAAATTATTTATTTATGCATACAAGAACTGGGGTGCAGGCCAGAGGTGCGGGGTATGAGACAATTCACCAGAGACTGAGTGGGGAACAGAACAGGCAGATTAACTGAAATGTACTGCTGAGGGGAGAGTGGGTGAGACAAGAGAGGTCTGCTGTGCCATGTCAGTCACTTCCTTACTGAGGATCGAACTCATGCTGCAGTGACAGCAGATGGCTTCATAGTGCTGAGACTTAACCCTTTGCACCACCAGGGAGTCCTCTGATTTCTTTCTTACTCCCATAGTAGCAATCTTTCAGAATTAGGTCATTCAAACATTGGCATTCTCATTAGACAATGTAGTTCCATACTTTAAGTAAATACAGAATTGCATATATGATATTTAAAGAATGGTCCATGGCAATTTTCTAGACATGAATCATTTAATGAAAAATACAATCTCTTAAAATATTTTATTGAAAGAGTAGCTTCAGTGATTTTTAAAATGTTGGTACAGAGAAAATAGATAAAAAGGTAAATTATTGTTATGTTTGTAGATAAAGTTCTTATAATTAGATTTACCATTGCTCATTTTTTTAAAATATGAAAACTGACCCTGATTTTGGGAGATCAGACACTTTCCTACCTAAATTTACAGAATTTTTCCTAATACAGTCCTTTATTTAGTTTGAATATTGAAATTCTTACATTTATTCCTGGAGTAATTTTTTAAAACCCCTTTATCTGCAAATTTCCTATCTGACTGGCATTTGTGGTATCAAAATTCAATATTTTAGTTTCATTAGTCATAATCATAGAGACAAAACGGAGAACACAAAGTATTACTGGTCCCTAATATGTTTCTCTTAGGTACTGTACTGTAATATAATTCTGTCCAGAAATAATAACCATTGTTAGAGTCCTAGGATTGCTGTACAAACTAACCACAAACTTAAATGACTCAAAACTACAAATAATTATTGGCTCACAATTCTGGAGGCTAGAAGTCCCAAGTCAAGGTGGTTTCAGAGACCTCTCTCCAAAATCTCTAGAAAAGAATCCTTTCTGGTCTCTTTCTAGTTTGTGATGTTTCTAATCTTGTTATTCCTTGGCCTTTGGAATCCACATTACTCCTGTCTCTACCTCTGCAATCGCAGAGCATTCCTCCTGTCTGTCCCTATTTCCATCTTCATGTAAGCAAGCTAGTCATTGGATCAGGAACCATTCCTACCCATTATGACCTTATTCTAACTTAATTACAGTGCAATTATCATATTCCCAAACAAGGGCACATTCACAAATATTTACTGCGGTTCAGGAATTGAACATATCTTTTTAGGGGGACACAAAAAGTCTACAACAACTACCTGTAGTGATTAATCCTAAAATCTAAGTATAGTCAATTAATGCAAAACATTACTTTAAAAGTTATTTATGACTAAGTTGATTATTTATACTTTTCCTAATAAAAATTTGTCTTTAAAAAAACTTTGCCAGTATGTTTTATGAAAGAAAACAGATCCATGAAAAAATTATTTTAGTGATGTTTTATATCAGTAAATACAAACCTTCAATAATTTTTCAATCCCTTACTAACATATTATTAACAGGTGAATATACCTCTTATATGAACAAGATAGCTATCATTTTTTTCTGTTTAATAGAAAGCATTTTGAAAATATTTCCTTCCTTTGTATCTTATCAAATTTAAACATTAGTCAAAGCTTTATAGCTTTGGCACAATAGAATATGAGTTTCACTGTAACATCTTGTGTAAAAGCAGATTGTATCTAACTATCTACCTAAATAAAATTAATTTACAAAATCTTTTCATAGCATTCAAATATAGATGCAACATACTTTCTTAAAAGCAAGAGAAGAAATAAGCACATAGTGAAAGTAAGTGTGCAAAAATAACAAAGTACACAGAACTTTATAAAATATAGTTGGTATCTTAGTAATTGCTTTGAACCTATCTTCTGATAAATTTTGTTCCAAGCTGTCTGGCAACCAATGTAAAGAAGTAAACAAACTATGTAGTGGTGTATGTTTTTAAAGCAATTACTCAGAAAATCTGTATTTATTTGTGATAACATGATTTGAGAAATAGTTCTCCCTTGATGATCAACTTGCAGAATATAACCAAATTCATAACATTCATAATTTTCCTACAGATAATACAATTTTTAACATTAAAGCAATAATCTTTCATAGGACTTTAAAAAATGGCCATCAATTCAGGTCACAGTGGTAAAAATATTGCAGCCTGCATAGAATGTTTCTGAAGGACTGGCATAATCTGAGATAAAATCTGAAGTGCCCATAATTATTGGAAGGGGTTAAATATTTAAAATTAAATTTTCAAAATTTATCATAAGGCCAAGCTTACATCAGCTAAAATGCAAATAATTCAATTATGCTTTACAAATTAATGGTGTACTATATGGTTTCTTTAACAAGACATAGTTTTTATAAAAGTTGAAAAGATGTACATAATAAAGAAGCATGGCTGAATAATAGGCCATCCTCGAAATGGGCAGGAAAAAGAACACCAATACAGAAAAATATGCAAATTAGGGCCTCCCCTGGTGGCGCTGCCTTGAGCGCTGGACTGAGAAGCTTCCCACAGCCTCTGCAGCTCCAGTTCTATCCCAGGCCACTGGAGAGGGTCCCACATGGCTCACAGAACTCTCCTGCCGCGCCCGCTGCTCCCCTCAACAGTGTGTTTCGTCAGTCTGCATGTTATGTTCCCCGCTCTGGCTCTGGTGAATTCTCTCACCCTCTCGTGCATCTGACTGTACCCAGTGCTAGTATAAATAAATAAATAAATCTTTTTTAAAAAAGAAAAATATGCAAAATTATGTGAACAGAAAATTCACAAAAAAAGCAAAAACAGGCTGTGGAATAAACTTATGGAAGATGAACAAACTAATAGTACATTGAGAAATGTAAGTTAAACCCATAAAGATAATTTAGCCTGAATTAAAAAGTTGATATTCTTTGTCTAATATATGGGGTAATTTGTATTAGACCAAGAGTGAGAGTACAAATTGGAAGACTGATTTGGCAGAGTCTGTATGATCTAATAAGTTTTTATCCACCTTAAATACACACACAAACACATACACACACTCATTCATACACAAGAGCACAGGTAAAAGAATGCTTATTAAAATATATCAAAACATTACTTGTAGCACAACATTGCAAATAGCCTAAATGCCTGTCAGTTGAGATTTGCAAAATAAGTTATCACCTATTCACACCGTGAAACACTACAACAATCAAAATGAATAGGGTAGAATTATGTGAACTATTAAAAGACTTTCAAGAGATTTTTGAAAATAACAGATTGGTGACCTGTAATTTTTAGGGTTTTTTTCATGGAAATAAATGCAGAGCAGGATAAAACTCTTAAGATCTTATGGACAGAATATTGAAAATGTTTATTTTTCTGTCCTTAAAGGATGAGCAATTTATGCAAAAGTAGTATTAAGTCATATGACATAGAAACAAAGGATGATATGAAAGTGCTATTAAACCACAAGACATGTAGAACCCAGATGACTGAACACAAAACTGATTTATCCCACTAGAGCTGCCAGTTCATGAACTCAAATGGTGTTCCTACAGATTTGTCTACAAAGACGCAGAGTATAAAAAGTATTAATAGCTGGATATATGTGCCAAAACCTGCCTGTGCCTGCCTGAAATGTGTCTATATATGTGTGTATATGTGTGTATGTATGTGTATATATAATAAATATATAAACCTTACATGTGTAAATCTTATATATGTAATTCTTATCTATGTAATCTGAGGATCCCAGCTTGTGACAGACTTTTGAGAGAAAGTCTAAAAAAGCAACTGTGAGTGGAATGTAACATTTCTCTAGTAGATGAATTTGATAAAGAAGTAGATGACCAGCAGGGAAGTACGTTATTCCTCAGTGGGTCCACAATAATGAGAGAAAAAGTAGATTGAGACCCCATCTCTAGGACAATAATCAGAGATGTCATTAAGGCCTTTGATATTTACTGAGGAGCTTTGGGCATTGAGACCCCATCTCTAGGACAATAATCAGAGATGTCAGTAAGGCCTTTGATATTTACTGAGGAGCTTTGGGCTTAGGTTAATGAAACTTATAGGACCACCTTATGATAAGAAGTTAGTTAGAAAAATGCTTTTTGTCATTTTTATACATAGGACATTTGGGGAAGAACTATTATAATGAACACAAGCAATATTATAAACACTAAAGGGTCCAACTCTAACCACAACTATATGTACAAACATAGACTGCCCCAGGAGTTAAAAGTATATAGCAAAGTAAAATAAGCTATGTGAATATTGCAAAGTTTTTAAGCATGAGATATTGTAGCTAGTTAATATACAACATGATTCACAAAATCAAAAAAATGAGAAGTCTTCAAAATTTGCCTGTAAGCTTTTCAAAGAACAAGTATTTGTTTCTGTTCTTCCTATAGAAGACTTTGAAATTAAGAAGTTCCATCAAAGGTCTCCTCAAGTGAAAGTAACTCAGATGTAAACACCTGTGGTCTGAAAGCATTCATGACAAAATCTTCATGGTAAGTAATGAATGTACCTTTTGAGAAAGGTGAGATTTCATAAAGGTGTAGGTCTTTTAATCAATTCATGCTGTATAACATCTTCCATTGACTGATGGATCCAAAGATATCTAGATGCTCTAATATATTTTGCTGAGAAAAAATATTGATGAAGCATATTCTAAAATATATTTTGGAGGTTTTGTCTTTATCGCAAATACTACCCAAACCAGGAAATGTTATAATTTCTGTATTTCCTTTGAACATGTTGAATGAAATATGTTTTGAAGAGGAAAAATAACTTTTTCAGTAAATAAAAGTACAGCTTCCACTGATGACACAGCTCTGATTAATGAGCAAAGTTATATAAGTGACTTCTATAGAAATTGTCAAAGTCAAGAAGGAAAAAGAACATTTTAAATTAGTGAGCTAATTCTGTGTGGATACAGCAAACTACATGATAATATGGATATGCTGGAGCTGTAACAATAATAATATCATGCAAAAAGTTATAATTTATCAAGCATTAAATGCCTAATATTATGCAAAACTGTCTAATATAGTTTTATTCCTCATAACAACTCTGTAAGTATACGTTACTTTCTTCATTTTGTGTAATAAAAATCTGAAACTTAGTGAAGTTAAACGCTGGCCTTTAACTTTAACTTTAGTGAAGTTTAGGCTGACCTAAACTTACAAAACTAATTAATGTGGATACCAGATTCAAACCCAACCCAAGTGACTCCAAAACTGAAGTTCTTTATAAATACAGAACTGCTAACAATGGCTTTAAATCAAGTAATTCTAGAAGATAGTTCAATTCAAACTTGCTCCTCCTTGTAAATACTTCAGAAATTCATGATACAAGTATTTGTTGGCTGCATCTTCCCTGTCAGTCTGTTCTAGTTACTCATGATTCATCAGTTACTATGTATTTTTCAATTTTAGTCTCTAATTCAGGTCACAGAGCAATTGTAACCTGATTAAAAACTAGTCCTATATCAATATTTGTCATACAGGAAAATATATTGTTGACTTTTCTAAGTGCTGAAAAATACTAGCCATCATAAGCAGCTATGCAAAACAACTTGTAACCATGTACTTGCACCAAGATTAATATTTAATGTCTTAAGGAAAATATTTACATTTTAAAAATACACCATTCCAATCAAGTAGCAGATTTAAGTTAAAAGAAGGAAAGCATAATAAATATTGTCATTTCCTCAAGTTTAGTAGAACTTTCCTATTTTTTTTTCAGTTTCACTTTTTAATCCTGAAGGCATTACTTCAGTGTGTATACATTTATGCTAATCATATACCACAGCCATGGGTTCTTCTATCAATATGAAATGTTTTGTACTTGCTGTTTTTGTGCATCTTGTATTGTTATGTGCAATATACAAAATAATGTGTCTAACTATGCCATTTATGCTTTTGAAAGAAAAAGCAAATTACTTACTGAAGAGAATGGCATTTGCATGCATGTGTGTCAGCTTTCAAGCCATTTCCTTCTACAAAATATTGCTTTCTACACTTAGAAAATGCATCCATCCATCAGTTACAAACCATTTCAAAGCACTTTATGAATCTACGGAGCAAAATGTACTTATCTTACATTGGCAGTGTCCCAGCTGTTACAAAATTGCTATTGTCCTAATACTTACAAGGCAATTTTAGCATCAGTTAATAATTTTACAGGATAGATAACTTCTAAAGCATTATAAAATGACAGACATTAAACAATAGCAACTTAGCATTTTTGAAACAGTTCATGACAGCTTAAAAACTAAAGTGATTTTAATGTATAGTCTATGCAGTTTTAGTTTCTCATTGACAATTCCTTTAAAAGATAAAAATGTGAAAATCCTTTTAAATAGTGGGTGAAAGAATAAAACAAATTTATCTTTAAAAGATATTCAGTAAAAATCTCAATTAGAAATAATGTCTCAAATCTTCCTGTACAGATAGTAGGTGACAAGAATTTGAATTTATTTAGGCAGAAAAAAATGATGGTATCATTTAATGGTAGGGTACCACAAAACAAAAAGGCATATCTATTCATTAAAGCTAATACAAAAAGAAAAATACAGCGAATAGCATTTTATATAAATCAGTATGCATTATTCCTAAACACTGTTTTCTATCAATCTTAGTTTAAAAGCTTCAGTTAAAGGAAAAATCTGGGTAAATGAAACACATATGTTCTCTGCTACTCCTTTCATTTAAGTTGTTGGGATAGCCATTCAACCCATATTGGGCTGGATATTTTACCATTCACCTTTGATAGCTAGTGCCTCGATGGTACAGAAAGAAAAATAGCTATAAACAAATTACATTAATTGGTAGTTTGATGCCTTATATGTACAGTCTCTTCAAGGGAAAAAAATGCTGTTGATAAGAACCAATGTGCTATAGATGCTATTTTCATAAATGGACTTATTAAGTAAAACCAGTTTTTCCATGAATGTTCACAAAGGCCATGCAATTGACCACATCATCAAAATATACCCCAAATTCCCTTAGTACTCAATTACCATCTTTTCCTCTATCACTGAGTACATTGATACTGCCTGGGTTCATTTCATAATTGTTAACCTCAGAAAATCAAATACAAGTTGAATTGGCAAGTGAGGTAAATTAGTTCACATGCCTAATTCTCCATAGAATGTTATATGTGTGTTTTAATACTGTCATTGTCTCAAAAGTTTGAATGATTTTAACCTTTTCATCATCTCAGAATACAGGATGTGTGCAACAGATGTTTGTTGACTGATCAGTTGACTGAATTGGTCCAATTCAATTGAGATTAACTATTTTAACCCATTAGTCATTTTTTTACTGAAATTTTAAATTCCAGGCCTTTTTCTCAGTATCTTTATAGATAATCATTCTCAAAAGGAATCCACTTGACAGTCTTCAGATATCAAGCAGCTACTTGTAGCCAAAAATTAATTTGAAGAATATAAATTTATTAAAAAACTATTATATCATATGTTAATTATAAACAGTTACATCTTTAATAAAATGATTCATTTTTTCATTAGTGATTTTTTTATTGAGTTAACATCAGTTTCTATTGCTGTTGCCCAAAACACCTGTAAACCACCACCAGAGTCCATTGTGCTCCCTCTCCAAAATCTTGCCCTCCTCCCCCTCTGGAAACCTCAGCTATGTAGTCAGCTTTCAAGGGTTAGTTTTTAAGTTGGTCTTTATCCAACCTTTGTTTGATTTTGCTACATTCCACATATAAGTATATAATAATAATAATAATTAATATAAATCTGACAACTACAATGAAAATATAGTAAGCAAAGGTAATATCAGGTTTTGGTTTTTTTTTTTTTTTTGGCTTTCATCAAACTAACAGACTTACTTAAATCATCAAATATTTTTTACTTTTACCTTTGCTAACATTGTTGTTTCTTATTAACTAGTATTGAGTATAACAGATTCTATATAAAATAAAAAATACATAATCCTTGACAATGAGAAAAAGATTAAAGTTG
The DNA here is from genome assembly GCF_964194135.1 of Talpa europaea. Lineage (NCBI taxonomy): Eukaryota > Metazoa > Chordata > Mammalia > Eulipotyphla > Talpidae > Talpa > Talpa europaea. The sequence goes on along the minus strand of NC_140075.1, from coordinate 66,579,097 downwards.
AAATTTTAAAGCATAACTAAATTCAGCCATCTCTGAATCTCAATCTCAAAATGCTCATCATCTTTCCAATTTTTAACAAGAATATATTTAATAGAAGTAGTATGAACAGTGAATTCCTGTTTATAAAATCAAAGAAAAATCTACATATTTGGGGGGAGTTCCACACAAGAGGAGTATAGTGGCAAGCCCCAATTTTCACAGTGAAGCAGCCTAAGACTTTCCATCATCTCTTATTACTGAGTTTAACATTTCAGTACATCCCAACATGTAGCCTTTGAAGTATGTTTGTAATATCTCTTTTCTTGAGTGGGTTTTCACTTCCTCCTCACATCATTATATGGCCACGCTCCATTACTGCCATTTATGTTTAAACCAAATGTGAAGACTCTAGTCCTGCTCTCAAAAGAGAGTAGACATTGGGCCTGCAGGTTAATGATCTGAGTTTATATCCTGAATTAAACCTGCATTTTAGTAGCTGGAGTGTAGATTACCCCATGGGGAATTTCTGCAGATTTTGAGCATATGACTAATAACATTCAATAGATATTTATAACATTGTTGAATCTCTAAAGCTAAAAACTTTTTGCTTATTTAGTTTTCTTTGCTAAATTCTAATATATACCAGCATCACATGAATTATTAATGTCAACAAATTACATTTTGAAATTATTTGTATTATTCCGATGCATATCAATAGGTTTTTACAAGAAATCCTAAAGAGCAAAATGTGTCCATTTAAACAGAAATAACTTAAAAGAGGTATTGGTGTGATGTACATTTGAATGTAACTCTAGATACCATATTATTTCCAAGAAATTCGTCCATAATTAGCATATCGGAAATGTCCTCTTAAGATTTCCCATTGCGTGCCTCCCCGGTGGCGCTGGGTTGCGAAGCTGCCAGCAACCTCTGCAGTGCCAGTTCGATCACCGGCTGCTCCCCCCCCACCAGAGGAGGGTCCCACATGGCGCGCAGACCTCTCCTGCCGCCCGCTGCTCCCCTCAGCAGTGTACTTCAGTCCTTCTGCCTGCTCTGTTCCCCGCTCTGGAGAATTCTCTCACCCTCCCACGATTCTGACTGTACCCAGTGCTTGTATAAACAAACAAACAAACAAATAAAACATGCCTCTATTAAAAAAAAAAAAAAAAAGATTTCCCATTGCTTTTACTATCTAGTTTAAAGCAGACCCAAACCTAAGGAGGAATGTGGGCTATTCTGATTCCTGGAATCTCCTATATTCTGAAATTAACATGATCATGTACCTCTGAAGTTTGCTAAGAGTCACTCTTTCCAGACTAGCCCAGACCATTTCACTGAAACTACCATTTTGACGTTACCCTAAAGTCTACTGATGGGAAAGTGTCTCTGTTTGGTATGAATGCATCTTGTTAGAAATAAGTGATCAACCCTTTTAGAAACTTCACACAGCTCTGGCTTGACCCTAATTCCACAGTAACACAAACTGACTTTCTATAGGTAATAGCTTTACAAGTATGTCTAATCTAACCCTTAGAACACTTACCTTTCATTTATTCAATTAGGTGTTAACATTTAAGAATGTACTTTAGTGCCAGAATTCTTGGATTTAAATTCTATTCTAGCCTTTTGACTATTTGTCACATTTGGAAAATTGCTTGACCTCTCTAAACACCCAAGCTTATTTGGAAAATGAGGATGATGATGATGGTGGTGATAATGATTTGAATTACCTGATAAAATTCATATAAAGCACTTTGAATACTGTGATGCATATCAACCACTCAGTACAAACTAGTTATTTTTAACATGTTTGGTATCATCATTTCCTGACTATTCTGTATTCTTTATCAGAGTGAACCAGATATCCATTTAACACAGTACAACATTTTTGTTAATATTCTCAAACCAACTAGGAAATAATATACTGAGCTGAATAGATAGGACAGGGAAATAATCTTACTTCAAAAAATTTTTCTATCGCTAATATCTCCTAAAGCTATTTCCAAATTGGGAATTGTTCAGATTTTTCTTACCTCAAAAGAGAGCATAAAAATTAAAATCAGTCGTTGTTTATAACTGTATGTATGTTTGCATAGTACATAATATAAAATATATGACATAGGATTCAAGTAAAAGTTTATATAAAACTCAGAATTGAAAGAAGCATGAAATTCTTAAAATTTGGGCAGGATGACCAAACCTTTAGAAATTAATGGGACTGGTTTCTACTTTTGTAGGCTTTTTAAAAGCACATTTCTACTTTTCTTTTTAGTATATGTGCTGCCGAAGCAAACACTCTACTTTTCTTTTTAGTATTGCAAGTGAAGATATTGATGCTGTAATTTCTATTTAATCCATTAAACTTCTATTATTTTTTTAAAGTTATGTAAAATTTATTTTGGGACTCATTTACTTTTGGGGGGCTCATTTGTTTTGAAGATTTTTTTTATTTATTCATACAAGAACTGGGGTGTAAGCCACAGGTGCAGGAGGTAAGAGGATTCACCAGAGACAGAGTGGGGATCAGAACAAACAGATATACTGAAATCTGCTGATTTACACTGCTGAGGGGAGCAGCAGGCAAGACAGGAGAGGTCTGCTGTGCCATGTGGGTTGCTCCCTGGCTGGCCTGGGATTGAACTCATGCTGTAGTGGCTGGCAGCAACTTGATAGCGCTATCTTTAACCCCTGCACCACCAGGGAGGCCCCAATTTCATGTACTTTTTTCCTCCAAATTATGGTCTAATAATAAATTCAATCCATTGTTTCATTTTCTTCTTAAACATTAAAAATTGACCCCCCAATCATAAATATTTATGCTAATATTATTGTAGAAAAATTAATTAAAAATATAAGGATAAACTCAATCTTAAGCAAATATACTGTAGATCAAAACAGGATCCCCAAATACAGAGTGGTGGATAACTTGAAAAACAAAAGAATTACACTGAAAAAAATATACTTATAACTGCTTATGTTAACAGTTAAAAATATTCATTATACAAATGAATTTGTTCCAGAGAACCCTTTGAAAGCGTCTTCCTGATTATGTTAGTACTATAAAAAATGTTATATAAATTGATGTCTGAAAAGGTGTTAACATAGTGTCTGACCTATAGTAAGTTCTTAATATATGTTAACTATTATCATTTTTCAACACATTGTAGAAACCTGCTCTATGAAAAATGTTATTTTTTCATTATTTGTTTTCATCTTGAATATAAACTCCTTGATGAAGTGAAACAGAGTACACTTGTTTTGTGTGCTAGGAATATGCTGAATAATTATTATTTTAGATTCTTCTCCCTCTTAAACATGCCCCCTCCTAGTTTAATCATAACTCTACTACATATTGCTATTTTAATATGATGAGTAACATTCCATTCTCATCCTATGTTTAGCTCTATAAACATAGTAATATAAGCTTTTCTTAATTATAATTAATATTGTTAAATATTTCTAATGTAACATTTACTAATAAAAAATTCAATGAACATTTAATTGGCTACTAGAAATATAAGAGAGAGGAACTGTACTGCTCCTTTGATGGAGCACCTAATTATGGTTGTAGGATTGGTAGTGCTATTCTCATACATGGACAATAACCAGTAAAACTAAAATATGTTTTTGTTGTTTGCATTGTTTTGCTGTTATTTTTCTCAAGCATAAACACATAATTAGGCAAGATAATTTCACAAGAAATTTATAATTGTTTCATCTTTTAAAATATAATAAATATCCTAATTGCAACTATTCACCTCAAATTAAGTCATACAAAAGTATTGTTATAGTAATCGGCACCTCCAAAATAAGAAAATTGCTATTTCCCACCTATAATGTAATCTTGAAAAAAGAAGAGTTTTTATTAGAAATAGCAATATCAAGATTGCATGTAAAAGCAACAGATATCTTCAAGATTAGTGTCCTTTTTTCAGTGAATTCAATCAGTTTATTGTTCAGTATGAATATGCAATTTTCAACAATATTAAAAAATATAATCCTGTGAAAAAAATGCAAGTCTATTCTTACCATCTCAGCATGCACACAGAAAAAAATCATACTTCAAAAGTTAAGTGCAGGGCCTCCCTGGAGGTTCGAGGCGTTAAGCACAGCACTATGAAGCTGTCCAGAGCATCCGCAGCATGAGTTGGATCCCCAGCTAGCCAGGGAGCTACCCACATGGTGCAGCAGACTTCTCCTGTCTCGCCCACTGGTCCACTAGTTCCCTCAGCAGTGTATTTCAGTCAGTCTGCCTGTTCTGTTCCCCACTCTGTCTCTGGTGAATCCTCTCACCACCACCCTGCATCTCTGGCCTGTACTGCAGTTCTTGTATGCATAAATAAATCTTTAAAAAAATAAATAAAAGTTAAGCACACGTGAAAATTAGAAAATTAAAGCATGATGCTTTCAAAGCAAACATTTCTAAATTTACTCTTTCCTGTAATTGCCAAAATGTCTTTGAATTTAACTATAAAGTTAAAACAAACTCTAGCATTGTATGAGTTATATTCTACTACTAAATATCCATATATATTACTCCATTTGCCCACATTCAGTGTTACATTTAAATGAAAAATGTGTTTAAATTTATCACAATTCAAAGGATGAAGCTAGGATTGCAATGATAAAAGTCATGTTTTATGTTTTCTCCAAGAATTTTTCTAAACATGAAGGTTCAAGTCATGAATAGCCTTTTTAACTATATGCACTCAAGTTACAATATATTTTTTAATTATCATCTTCCTATAGAAGATGAGTATGATCTTTAGGTAGAATTTATATATGATGACTTTTCATTTATGATACAAAAAGCAAAGTGAAAAATTTAAGGTAAACTACTTGGGCAAATTTTTTCATAGAATTGACAAACCTTTCAAAAACAAGCAGGAAGGGAAATTTTGATAGACTTTGTTCTTCATAGATCACCCTTCCATACTTCTTTAATCCTGCAGTCATGGTGATTTGTGATGGATCAGCTTCAAAAACTCAACAAAATATTCACGGTCTAAGTGGTGTTTGTTACATAGTATAGGGACAAGTGATAGGTAAGATATTAACCTGGCAGGACATTACAATGTAACCAGGAACATAAAGAGAAACTTTGGGGAACTAACATGGGAGGATATCAGGTATTAAGATGTATAGAGCAGTCTACATGTGTCCAGTGGTATCATCTAAGTACCACTCAGCACATCTTGATAGGTGCACATATGAATAAAGGATAAAGTGAATGCCACCAACAGAAGGAGGGTATAAACCGAAGCATTTTCTATCAGATTAGATAATTAAAAAAAAAAAAGTATTTCTGTCTCTAGGGGCAGAAGTCAAGAAAGAAAGACAGAATAAAGGAAAATTCTTGAAATCAATCTGTTCATCCTTTCTCATCATTTCTTCACCCCCCATAGAGTGAGGAAGCTAACATAATAGAATGTAAGAGTGTGCAAGTGTGTGAGTAAATGTTAAGTTACATAGACTGTTTCAGTTACACCACACTTGTTTAAGTGATGGTGGTCTGAAATTACTGTTGAGCTCAGTTGACATTGAAAGTATTTCTCAAATACTTAATATAAATTAACCGAGGCAAATTCACTAAGACTTAAGTTTTGCCAGGAATTTAAAGGACTTTGAAAAAATTAACTTAGACTTATAGAAGAATTATATAATAGTATAGGAATTTTTAATACCCTTCACCCAGCTTCCCATAATGTTAACATCTTATTACTAGTAAGATCATGTGGCCTTAATTCAATTAGTAAAACCAAGAAATTAACAATGATCCCATATCATTAACTAATGTGTAGACCTTATCATAATTTTACCAGATTTTCCACTAATATCTCTTTTTTACTAGTTTAGGATCCAGTCTAGGGTATGATGTTGCAGTTGATTGTCCTGTCTCTTTATACTCCTTAAATCTGTGCTAGTGCTTCAGAATTTCATTTTTTTGCCACCTTTGAAAAGTACACTCCAGATATCTTAGATTGTCCAATTTGTGTTTGTCTTGTGCTTTCTCACAAGTAGTTTGATGTTATACTTTTTGTGGCTAAAATTATACAGAAGTGATGTTATGTCCTTCTCAGTACATTATACAGTGGGATATATGTTGATACTGTGTCTTATTACTGGTAATGTTAACTCTGACCACAGGGTTAAATGATGTTTTCCAGGCTTCTCCATCATAATGTTAACATTTTTTCCTTTGTAACTGATAAGTGAATTGTGAGGAAATACATTTAAACTAAATAAATATTGTACATCTCACTTATTTTCACATGCACTCAACATTTTGTAGATAGATATAGCAAATTTACTGTGGTATTTATTCAATGAAAACTTCCTACACCCCTTATTCCTTATAGTTTTATTAATATTTTATGTAAAGGAGAGCCATCTCTTTATTTTTTCCATTTGTATGTTCCAGCCCATAGATTTGTGTGCAGTTATTTTAATCTAAGGATTATGTTTCACATCTAGCATTATATTATTTGGTTTGTTCTCTAATTGGACCAACTTTGGCCATTTGGGAGTTCTTTAAACTTGATGTTTGAGATGTGTCCATAACTCTCTGAGTACATATAAACCTCCTATTATACTTGACATTTATCTCCTATTTTTCCTGCCCTGGTTCTTCCTAGCCTTAACCATTTCTTCAAGGAATCCTGGTACTTCCTATTGAAAAATAATACTTAGATATTAAGATCTAAATGCTAAGTATGCTTGTTGCTATTAGGATGTCATTGTTTCTAGACCTTCTCAGAGAAGAGAGCTAGGGAATATATAGAGATACAGTAACACATGAATACACATACCTCTTTATGTGTATCTAGTCATCTGTGTGTATATATATATATATATATATTTCAAAAAATATATCAAAAAATACTGATATTTTTATCCCAATTTAGCATTAGAAGGTTCATTTTAGTGTTTCCTCATTTTCATTGATAACCTCTGTCATTGAAAAATGTGATTCTTGTGATTCTTGTTATAACAATGTATTTGTATACTTAATCAAACTAATATAACATAAAATAGTTTCAGAATTGTTCATTATACTTAAGAAATAGATTTACTAAACTCAGTATAACATTTGTGTAAAGCTTATTTTTTGTTTGTCTCTTGTCAAAATACTTTCTAAAGTTACTTATTCTTTTATTCCCACTCTCATCAGTGTGGTTATTTTATTAATTTATCATAAAATTAGGTTCACTTTTTACTATTTGTTTACATTTTCAGTTCTCCTCACTTCCTGGATTATTTAATCATGTATTTATTGGGGATATATATGAAACAATATCTCTTTGAGGGGACATTTTGGATTTGATTCTAAGAGTAAGAGCTAAATAAGAAATATATATATATATATTCACAAAAGTGTTGCTTCTCCTTTAACCTCATACCATGTTCCATTGCCTCATCCCTTTCTTACAAGTAGTCCCTGTCTGTAACCAATTTCTTTAGATTCTGTTGTATCCTTCTCTGTGTCTTTTCTACAAATTAGCAGATATGTATATATTCTCTTATATGTTCTTCTTGCTTAGATGGTCACATTCTTTCTGCACTTTGCTTTTTTTTCACAGAAAAGTATATACTGAAAAAAATACCATCCTTATTTACAGATACATTGCACTCCATTATATAGATGTACCATAATTTATTTAATTACTGTATCTAGGCATTTAAGTTGTTTCCAATATTTTGCAAGTACAATAAAAAAATTAAAGAATTCCCAGAAAAGAATATGCTCCTATGTCCTCAGGATATAGCTAGGAAATCTTTAAGAATCTTAGACAGGGGCCTCCCTGGTGGCGCAGCGGTTGAGCGCTGGGTTGCGAAGCTGCCCGCAGCCTCTGCAGCGCCGGTTCGATCCCTGGCTGCTCCCCGGCCACTGGAGGAGGGTCCCACATGGCGCGCAGACCTCTCCTGCCGCCCGCTGCTCCCCTCAGCAGTGTGCTTCGGTCCTTCTGCCTGCTCTGCTCCCGGCTCTGGCTCTGGTGAATTCTCTCACCCTCCCGCGCTTCTGACTGTACCCAGTGCTTGTATAAATAAATAAATAAATCTTAAATAAATAAATAAATAAATAAATGCCTTGTATTAAAAAAAAAAAAGAATCTTAGACAGATAGGGCACTGAAAACATGGCACCTCAGAAGTTACAGGTTTGGAGCAATCTGTGATGGTAGGTGAGTGCCTGATAAGTAAGGCATCCAAAATTTCCACATGCTTAATCCCTGAAAAATACGGGTAAATAAATAAAAGGAGAACTAGGGCCATGGCAATCTGAAAGATGCAACTATTTTGTAACCAGAAGCAAGACCAACTTCACAGTCAGAAGAAGATTCCAGAATAATGTTCAAATGGGCCAGCCCCTCAGTGGAATTCACTGAGAAAAGCTAGTTTCCAGGTGAACTGAAGTTCCTCTCAACAGAGAGAACAGGACCTAGAGAATGGCACAAAACACTTGTTTCATAAGCTTTGTTCTGGAAAGCTTCCATCTCAGAAGGCAGGTAGGGAAAGACAATCTCTTTGAGGAGACTCTTTGAGGAGACTTTTTGTATTTGAAATCAAATGAATGTTACCTCATGGAAACTATTTTATTAGGTGTTGTTGTATAACAAATTACCCTAAAAATTAGTGGCTTAAAACTACAAACATTAGTTGCCTCCAAATAGCTATTGCCTTAATAGCTCAGGAATGGCTAAGCTGGATGGTTATAACTTTGGGTCTCACATGAGATTGCAAATAGAATGTCAGTCTGGGCTTATGTCGTTCTGATGTCTTGATTAGGGCTTCAGTGTCTGCTTTCAAGCTCACTCCCACAGCATTTAGTGGGAAACTTGTTTCCTCACTAGCTATGGACTGTTGGCCTCATTTCCTTGCCATATCAGTCTCTCTATGGACATTTTGAGTATTCTCATCAGGTGGCACTTGGCTTCCCCCCAGCATGAGCGGCACCAGAGAAGGAACTAAGAGGAAACTATAAGGCATGTATGTGCTAATCTCAGAAGTTAAAGATTGTCACACTCATCTTATTTTTTCCTTTATAAGCAAAACATTAAGTAGCTAACATTCAAGGGAAGGAGACTGAGGCTCCACTTTTTGAAGAGAAGTGTATCAAAGAATTTGTGGATATATCTTACCATGATAACAAAAAATCTTAAACTGGGAGAGATGAGCTACCTATAATTAAACTAAAATTTCTTTTCTTTGTAAATAGAGCTTAGACTTCAGAGCAAGATCAGTACATAACAAAGGAAGCTACTTCTTAAAATAGGTTACATGTAAATTGTCAACCCTGTTACAGGGTAAAGATAGATCTTTGGGAGCCGAAATGCTGAAAATGTGTATATAAATTCTCAAATAGCTTTTTAAAAATGGAATCTCTACAACCTCTATGAAGTCATTAATGGCATCCCCTCTTTTTTTTTTACTACCAATAAGAATAGAGAAAGGTATAACTTCTCATTTCTACAATTCTTAAATTTTACAATATAAAATACCTTAGGTTTAATAATAATAAACATTGACAGGAAGATGTGAATTTGAATATACCTCAGTTTGAATTTCACTCGTAGTCATTTATTAGTTTTGTGTAGAAGTTTCTTTATACAAGTTTCTTACTATATGCAAATAGGAACACTAATATTCCCTTTGTTCTGCCACTCAATACTACATAAATATAATTATATTTAGAGATAAACTAAGCATTGATTTTTCTAACACTTACTCTGGTTAGAACTCTGCAAAGTGTTACACGTGAAGAATACAATCAAATGATGTCTGGAGACAAACCCTTGGCCATCTTCAAGTTGAGAAAAGGAATTAATGAAATGCTTATTAGTGTTGAGCCTCAGAATGCAGTTTTTTAGTTATCAAAGGAAGACTTCTGAGCTTTAAGAATTCTGATACTGAACTCAGACAATCTTGATTGATTCCATAGTTACTAGTTCTGTGACATTTGACAAGCCAGTAATTTCTCTGTGGCTCATTTTTACCATTTATGTAATAGACATAACAGTTCCTTTTTCTTAGGTTTTTTTGGGAGGACTAAATGAGTTAATACATTAATTAGATGAAAACTTGGAATATAGGAAGTACTAAATACATGTTAACTTATCTTCATTATGATTGTGTATTATGATTATTGTGGCAGACATTTTACTCTTGTCATGAGGAAAAAATAGATTTAAATATTAAAAACAAAACAAAACACTGCTGTTAATTCCAGTGATAATTTAAAATAATTTCCCGTGGGCTTTTGTGAATTATTAGAAAAAGTAAGGAAAGATTTTAATTTTTTTAATCCCTCGTCATTTGAAATGGAGAGGAATCTCCAAAAGAGGCTAAATGTTGTATGCAGGTAAATGCAGAATGAGAAATGTTAAAAACTATTTCAATATTTATGAATCTGGATGAGATGTATAATTAGCTATTAATCATTTTGAGGCCAACTGAACAGAATGCTTTAAGGAGAGAAGAAATACTTATAGCTGCTTCTGTGGTTACATCCCAGAGCAATCAGGCTCCCTGTCTCTCCAGCCCTTTATCCTCAGTGTTCCCCATGTCCCTTAAGTCTCTTCCAATATCACTCCAAATGTGCTAATCACTGTCCAGAATTATCAACCATTTACTTAGTTCCAGTGATATACTGAGACCTTCAATCAGAGTTGAAGTTCCAATGTTTGAGAGAACTTGCCAAGAGGCTACGTATTACTGTATAGCTAGGAAAGCTTATTCTAAACTATCAGAAAGTAACTTTTCTTCATGTACTATTTTTTTTAAAGATTTATTTATTCATGCATATAAGAACCAGGTACAGGCCAGATGTGTGGGAGGGTGAGAGGATTCACCAGAGACAGAGCGGGGAACAGAACAGAGAGACTGACTGAAACACACTGCTGAGGGGAGCAGCGGGTGCGACAGGAGAGGTCTGCTGCACCATGTGGGACTCTGCCCTGCAAGCCAGGATCAAACCGGCGCTTCAGAGGCTGCAAACAGCTTTAAAGCGAGGCACTCAACTGCCTGCTCCACCAGACCCTGTACTATTTTTTAGAAAGCTTTATTCAACTAAGAATTATACACAAAAGCAAAAACCAACTTAAAATATAGTCATTCATTACTGAAAAATTATGGAAGTTAAGCAGGGAAATTTCTTTTTCTTTTTAAAGATTTATTTATTTATACATACAAGAGCTGGGGTACAGGCCAGAGATGCGGGGAGTAAGAGGATTCACCAGAGAGAGTGGGGAACAGAACAGACAGACTGGCTGAAATACACTGCTTAGGGGAGCAGCAGGTGAGACAGGAGAGGTCTGCTGTGCCTGAGCAGGAAAATTTTTAAAGTAACAAGTTTCCACAATGCAGTGATAGCCTCTTCTGGTCAGCGGAATTCTAGAGTTCTACAATATAAAGTATCTTAGGTTCAATAATAATAAACCTTTGAGAAAGAAGTAACCTAAGTGAACAATGCCCCAACTACACGGGAATATCAGTCAGACTGTAAATATCACTTCATCTGCCTGAGATTATGAGAATGGTCAAATTTACAAAAATACTGAAGTTATTGCTAGATCTTAGTGTATACATTTTATTGCACACTTCATGTTTTCCTTAAAATTCAACTTCTGATATTCTCAAGGAGACCCTGTACTTGTTTTCAGGAATAACTTTCATTTCTATATATTTTTAATTATTGCTTATTTTACAGAAGTTCAGTGAGGGAGACAACACGACACCAGTATTACTGCCTTTTTCTTTCATCTCTTCTGGTCCTTCAAGAAGTGAAATTGGCGCTGAAGACTAACTGACTGGGGAATTGAAGATAGAATCTCTGCCCAACTCCAAATGAAACTTTGATGGTATTACACAATTTAATGCTTTAAAATAATTTGTACTAAAATGTTAATGATGTCCATGTAATATTTTCATTGTAATGACATGTACTAGTGCCTTAGTTTAATAGAAGGATCAAGAGTTTTGTTTTTGTTTTTTTTTTTTCCACTGAAAAAGTCACTGTGAGAGATTGTATGGATGGTATAATCTTATGGTGAATGACAATTGACCTTCATGTTATGGAACCAATTTTGTGCCTTTAGTTCCTAAACATGAAGGAAATCACTTGTACCTTAAACTATAATTTTCTTATCCTCTGAAAAGCAGTCACTGGACTAATAAAAAGCCCCTGACTCTTATACTTCTCTGCAATGACTGAAAGAATTACTTTGCTTTCAGGCATAATTCTTTAATCTCCAAATAGGCATTATATATCACATTCTAACTTTGAATCTATTATTTAAAAAAAGGAGCTTCAAGGAGTTCAAAAGTAAAATTACCAAATCTGAATCCTTGATATTCAGAAGAAAAAATATAGTCAAAAATCCTCGTTCCTCTTAAAAAAAAATGACTTTCCTTAATTTGAAATGATAGTGGTTTAGCATATGATTCTACTAAGTTCCCTGAGGATAGTAAAGTTATATTCTTCAGCGGGATAAAACAGAAGAGATGTTTTCCTAGTGCAGCAGTAGCTGGCAACAAGAAAGTAACAGGTACTGTGGCAACAAATCAAGTAGGCTAATTTCAAAACTAAGATAGAGTTAGAGTGGAAGACATAGTAGCCCAATGAATAAAACTATTTTTATGAAAAATGATTAAGTCTCATTTAAAATAAAGCTTTTATGGCAGTAATTCTTAGCTTATTAATTTACATACACTATAATTCTGAAACAATATATTTTACAACTGGGTCTATGGGAGGTTCTTTATGAAGAGAGCAAAATGTTCCCAATTTCATTTCTTACCCTTCTTGTGTGCATCACTCATCATAGAAGAATGTGTTCTTATGCTGAGGTCTTTCTGTTTAAGAAAAAGAATAGGCTTCTCAGGCTAGAGATGTACCTGTTCTAGAAATTGAACCATTTAGATAGGAGTCACTGTCTGTGACTTTTAAGGATTTTTAAAAGGCAACTTGAATTGCTGCCCATTCTACTGAAATGAAGGAGAGAGAACCCTACTCTTCTTGAAGGCCTCAATGTCTCCAACCAGAGGCACCAATTTGAAATATTTCAAAATTTAATTAAGAAAACAGAAAAACAGCAGAACTGTGGTTGGTGAGATGTAGCCAAGATGACTGGGCTAACAATATCATATGTACCCTCTCTCTGCTCAGGTTTTCTTACTGTCAACTTAGACTTAACAAACCTCAGTCAGTTCAGAGCCTATTGAAAATATCAAATTTTTATCCCAAGATATAACATTGATATTTTTAAAATACAAAAACAGTCTATTTCACAATATTCTATAAAATTGTGATGTCATCTTACTTGTTTTTTATTTAATGTAACTGTCTATAAAATGGAAACCTAGATTTTGTTTTAATGATTTTAATTTTTTAAAAAAGATTATCCTTTTAAGGAAAACAAAGATATGATATCAAATGATCTTGAAAATATTATGCCTTTGGCTATTTAAAGAGACTGAAATTTTGTTAGTAGACTTTTAATCATTTAAAACAATGAATAGAGTATCTTCTATTCATTTTCAATAGAACAAGGGAGTATTAAAACAAGACCATTCCATCAGAGTAGCTTGATTATTTCCACAGTGTTTTAAATTATGCATATGATTGGTGACACAAATACATGTTTAAGTGGTTGCAAATTTAAAAAATCAATATTCCCAAAGAACTAAAATTATGCCCAATCATAAATAACAAATTAATTCACCTGCATATTTTGATCTACAACTTACCCTATGAACACGAACATTTTATAAAAGGGAAATATCTTTTCACGTCAACTTGTGTTCATTATATTTCATGCAAATATAGTTCAAATCAAACATAAGCCTTTTCAAAGAGGAAAAAAATAAGAATTGTTAACTATTCTTTTCTTTCCCAGATGATCTGGTGTGATATGTGGACTGCCATGTTGCACCAAACCCACAGCAACCAGGACTCCATTGTTCCCCAGGGAAACGTAGCCTATGCGGGAATGTGATGGTGTGCTCTGCAAGGAACGTGGAAAATAGCGTATGTCACTACTGTACAGTATACAACAGACAATTATGATTCAACTGTCCAAATTATAATCAGTTTGACAAATGTCCACAAGCGTCTTCATTCTATTTTATATTTTCCCTAAGACAAGGCAATCACACAACCAGACAATTCCATCAGGGAAGCTTGTTAGCTGCTTAGTCTGTTAAACCCTGGTTGCCATAGCATCTAGAGTTGAAAAAGCTGCAGATTGGCATGAAAAAGCATGTCGACAATTGCCCTGTCACAGCATGCAAGCCAGGTCTGCTCAAAGGCAGCACACTACAAGTTTTCTTTCCCAGTTTGCACTACCCCATGCTGTTTAATAATATCCATTTACTGGTATTGGGATTGATCTAGCACAGTGTAAAATTCACATCTAGTGAGACTTTGCTTTTCACATGGAGTGAAATTCTTTAACAAATGGGAGTATGGCAATTAATTTAGAAATGTAATACTGTATATGCTATAAGAAGTATATTTAGATTTAATAGAGAAACTGTCCAAAATTTTAATGCACAGTTCTTGAAAGAGCCAAGTAGTTTTACTTGGCAATTTTTCCAGTTGACTTTCTAGTCATTTCTGAAGCCTAGTTAGTCATACTTTGGAGATGACAGACAGCATTCAAAATTTGGTACATTTTTAAAAAGTGTTTTAATCATGCCATAGTTATTTCTTCTTTATGTGCATGGTATAATTTAATTAAGGATATACATTTCTAAAATAACTATAATTTAATTAAATATTAATATCATGAACAGTGAAATTATAGTCTTGAGAGCAATGTGCATCAGTTTTTTTCCAGGGGGATCATATACTTAATGGTGATAAATTACTATGTATTATTAAGAAAGTGGATTTCTACCAAAGGTAATTCAAACACCTGCCAACTCTCATATTTATACAGTAAATGATTTTAAAGAAAGCAAGCATGTTTACAAACAATATTAGCTTACTGAAACAACAAAAAATATCAAAGTGTTTTCATAAACTCTGAACTTTAGAAAATAGTTTTTGTTGAGAAGTTTATACTTGTATTATTCAGTTTTTTTTTCTTCCAATATCACCTTCTATTCTGTCACTCAATTTAGTTTTCCTTCAGTGCCACAAAGAACAAATTTTCTTTCAGTGACACTAAAGAGCAAATTAAGCAAGCAAACCAATAAGTATTTCAAATATAGGTGTTTTCTGTATTTTCTATAATGCTTTTTCTTTCCATTGATATCCAATAATTTTTAATACCATAAGACATTTAACTAAATAGAAATTACCTCATTTTAAGCTTACACATTAAAAACTTGATAGTTTACCAAAACACTAGGGAAGTTAATATTTATACTAAAACAAAATCACTGAAGTAAATGATTATTTTTCATGTTCCTGAGCTATTTGAAGATCTCTTTTCCTATACAAGATTATTCTAAAGAGAATAATCAAAATATAACAACTATATTTTATGTGTCTACGTAGATGTAGCTATACCAATATGAAAATGGTGTCGTTGAGTGACCCTCTCAAACTACAATTTTAAATCCTTCATTTTCTAGGAATTCTCAAATATCTCAAAATCTTGGGATGATACTTGCCTCACATATGGTGTCCATGAATGTGTTTTCTTATACCACATCTTCCAGTTAAAAAAATGAGAGAAAAGCTGTTTACTTGTTAAAGGTCTTTTTATAAGTTTTGATGACTCAAAAACACCTTCATT
This sequence comes from Talpa europaea, assembly GCF_964194135.1. Classification (NCBI taxonomy): domain Eukaryota; kingdom Metazoa; phylum Chordata; class Mammalia; order Eulipotyphla; family Talpidae; genus Talpa; species Talpa europaea. The sequence goes on along the minus strand of NC_140075.1, from coordinate 66,563,376 downwards.
TTAACACATGAAATTTGGCAAAGAACTTAACCATGTTACCATTTGAAAGACTTTGATATTTTGAAAAAGACTTAAAAACAACAGAGAGATTGAAACTTAAGTTGGCTTTTGTGTTTAGAACATAATTTCCTCAAGTGTTTCTTTTATATTAAGGTTTTACTACTGAAAGTTATCTCCCAGAATTCTGTAATAAATCAAAGCTGTAGTTTTCCTGAATGAACAATGGTCACTAGAGTCACAAACTTTACCTACCAAGTTAGAAAAAAAAAAAAAAACATTGGTATAAGATTACAGTAGTCTAAATAAATAAATGTGTATGTCAAACATTTTTTAAAATGTTGAAACAAAAATTCATATTACATTTTTCTGGAAAGATTGTATTTAAACTTTTGTTTGTTTCTAACTTCCTTCATTCCTTTGCAGGAAGGTTCAATGCAATTCTCTAAGTTGGATAAAAGGAAGTACCACCTCTTAATCAGTTTTTAGAGTATACATGCATTGGGTAGCATGGAAATGATCATATATCCTTTAACTCAGAGTATCCTTGCCTTAGTCAGGATACATCAGGTCTTCCTTGTCACCCAAATGTTGCCTTTGTCTCTGACTTACAAGTAAGTGTTAATCTTTACAACTGTGATGTATTGATACATCCTTTACCACTACATTTAAAAGAATAATTACATATTTCCCTTTTATACCTGATTTATTTCCTATTCATCTACTCTGAAATTGGAAATTAAATTATTCTTTCTGGATTGCATAGAATATTTACATATCATTATTACTTTTGTACATTCACTACAAATAATCTACTTAGCAGTCATTTCAATTACTTCCAAATTGAAATTATACAAGAAAATGTCAATAAAGCACATATTCCATAAAATGAAAAATCTTGACTTGTGGTAGTTAATAGGTGGTATCTTGCAATGTCATTAGTTCCTTTCATAATACAAAAGGTAAATGTCATAATAAAGATATTACATTGCTACATTTTGTAAAATTTCTGCACCCCCTCTATTTGCCAAATGAAATACTAACTGGCACAAAATGTAGGTTTCATACAAGCACATACATTCTTGTGTAAGGTAGTTCTTGTTTTTCTGGATGATTTTGCCTTATTCTGAAATTCTCTTCACCTGACTGAAAGCACATTAACTGCTAGATAGGCATCACACTGATGTCTCCATGCTGTAGCATACAGCCGTGAATTTGCTACGATCTGTTTAATCAGCAGTGTATTGATTTTCCGCAGCTTTCCTTCATTTTAGCCCCATAGCAGGCTTCTGTAATTTCCTTTGGACAAAGTGTAACCAAACTGTGCTAAGTGATGTTGATTTGCAGCAAAAGTAAAGGGGTAAATATAAATTAACAAGCTATAAACATTTTACAAGTGGGGAGTCAATAAAAACAGTGTCTGCAGTTTCTTTAAAAAAAAATGATTTGAAGCAGATTGTTAACAAACGTGTCCAAAGAAACTGACATGAGTCTGAGAATAATTTTTGCGCTTTGTGATTAAGAATTGATCAGTCTAAAAGCCTCGGATGCAACTGAATCACCCATAAGCTGCTGGCCTGAAAAGGCTCAGCAGGGGCTGGTATTTGTTTGTTAAACTCCCATGATTCCAAGTAGATAATTGGTCTGTGAAGTTCATGGCAGAATCTGAATTTGCTTTCTTGCTTCCCAGCTGGCTGAGCACTGGTTTATAGACTTCTGTGTACAAATTTAGCCAGCAGCAAACCTCACATCTTTAATATAAAAGGTGTTTTGTTGTGTTTTTCAGGTGCTGAGTGGAAAGCCCACACTCCAGAAGCTCATTAAAAGGGCCAAGTTACAGTACAGGTTTATTTCTGTCACAGCGTTTCTGAAAACAGTGACAAGGATTAATATGTTTCTTTAGTACTGGAAAAAGCCTGACACAATCCCTTGTGAATTTGATCATCTGTTTCATTGCCTGTACAAGATTCAATCTCCTATTATATCCTGAAGTTACAGCTGTAAACTAATGCTGGTAAGAATTCATAAGTTATTGCAGAAGCCTGGGGCAAAACTAATTGTTTTATTCAACAGTCACTTATTTATTTATTATTTATTTCATGCCCCTCTCCTATCATATTTTCCCTCTGTTCCTCTTCAAAGTCAAGATTATCTGGTTCTTTGTCTGAATGTGCTGAACAAATACAGAGACATGGGCTGTTTATGTTTCCAGAAGATTTCAAAAAAGTTGTTACAGATCAGTATATTGTGAAAATGCGGTCGATTCTAAATTTCTTATAAAGCTATTCTTGCTTTCTTTTTCTTGAGATGGAAATTCCATCTCAAAAAAAAAAAAACACATCATGTGACATTAGGCTTTATCTGCTAGTGGTTGCTATGTTTCTGGGACATGATTTGACATGTGGTACATGCAAATCCTAGAAAAGTGCAAACTATATCATAAAATGATTCTGTTTTACATCAAATTAGAGAAGCAAATTGCTGTTTGCTATTTTCAAAATTTAAAGTTATAACAATATGCTATATTGATACCATAAGACAGTAAATTTTCTCCATTGAGGAATCTCTCTCTCTTTCTCTTTCTCTTTCTCGCTCTCTCTCTCTCATTGTAAAGGAATCTTTATTCCCTACCTAGCAGTTGTATATTATGGCAAATTATATGCTACATTTGCATTTTAGAAACAAAAATATGTATATTGAAAAATTTGAACTTTATGCAAGTGCAAAATAAGGCCCAAGCAGAAGGATTCCTAATTATCCATGTGTGTACACTTTATAAGATTTGTTAGAAATTATTGCAAGATTATACTGAAAAATTACATTCATGCAATGTTTGAAATTAGACATTAAGCTTCCATTATTCTTAACAGAAGTTGTGTACTTAATTCCCTATGCACCACAGACATTTTAACCCATAATAACTGATTGTAAATACAGTATGAAACTAGCTAGAGCCTTATTTACACCTGCCAATTTGCTGCCCTCCAGCACTAAAAACAAAAACAAAATGGTAGCAAAGGAACTGCCAAGCAAAACACACTCTGCCCCTCATGTACACTCCTTTCTATTTCCACAAACAGAACCTTTTGCTTCGTGTTTTCCATCAACAAATTCAACTTTGGGATTTAAAATAAAGTTAAGGAAAGACATTTGCATGACATGACACTAACAGAATAATTGTTGCAATGTTAGTACTAGGAGCTCTTTATGGCACTTTCATTGAGAAGTAACATGTGCCATGCAATATATAGCAATGGCAGCCACTTATTTTTATAGAATAGCTATAAAATTCAAACTCATTTTTTCATACACTAAAAAATCCCATGTTATTCATTAAAAATATGTCAGTTTGACTGATAAAGCTGTATTCCCTATTGTTTTTCATCCCCTCCGCTTCCCTATCATTTTATTTATACAATTAATGACAGCTCAACTATATGTTCTATTTCTTAGAAACTTAAGATTTTGTCAGCATTTTCACGAAGTTTCCCCTACTACTTTTAATTCAATAAAAATGACTTCTGCTTAATGTTAGACACTGTTTTATCCTTCTACTGTGGATACAGTTATTTGCATTATTCTTGCATATATTAAGATAGTAACATAAGGCATATAATAATGACTTGTATACATAATAGCATCGTTTTTCAGCAAGTACTATATATGTTGTTTGATAGTGAACTCTAGATCCTTAAACATTTCAATACATTGACTACCAAAAGAACTCGTGTATTCTGACTCTAAGATTTTTGAAAACATCTATTTTTAATCACATAGAAGAAAATTGGGGATGATTCCATGGACAAATTGATAAGCCAAAATTATAATTCAATACTCTTTATACTTTCTAAATCATCTTAATATTTCATACCAAAAATTTATGATTTCCAGGACTGGTAAACACATACGTGGAGAAGTATGTGTGTGTTTTATTTGCTGGATTGTAGGATTCTGAAGGCAGGGTAATGTTTCTTTTAACTTTCAACCGACAGAAAGCACATATTTGGTAAACAGTAAATATTCATTACATTGAATGAGTCACTCAGAACATGAATTCTCAATATATGGTGCCTTAACATATTATACCAACTCCTGTCACCTATGGCAATGATGTTGCTCAGTTTTTCAGGTCAATATATTGCAATCACAAATTGTTGCACAAAATATGAATAATAAGAGAAGATATGTAAGATGAGAATAAAAAGCAAAACAGTAAACAATGTATGGCAGGATTTATTTGGATGTGGCATTACTTCTATAAATAAAAAGTGGTTAGATATTTCAGGGGAAAAAAACAGTGAAATTCCAAGAATTGCTTTTTCTTTTAAGACTGTGAAGTATAGAATCCAATGAAGCATTAGTAAACATGAAAATACTACTATACATGTCATGATTGCTGTAAATTTGTGAGAGAGTACTAATCAATCCATATCATTCAGTATAAATTACATGAAAAATATACAGTTGCAGTTTTGTTGTTCTTTAGTTTAAGTAACTAAACAGCAGGACTTATCTCAAAATGTATACCAAATCTATACCAAGAAAATCTATACCAAAAAAAAGCGATTAAGACAGATATAACTTATTAAAACAAATTTGGAAATCACCTATATGTAGCTTTAGTCAGTTAAAAATAACTGAATGTTCCAATTGCTTAAAACCTCTTGAGGACAGGGCCTCCCTGGTGGCACAAGGGGTTAAGACACAACCTATGAAGCTCTCTGCAGCCTCTGTAGCACAAGTTCAATCCCCAGCCGGCCAGGGAGCAACCCACATGGTACAGCAGACCTCTCCTGTCTTGCCCGCTGCACCCTTCAGCAGTGTACTTTGGTCTATCTGCCTGTTCTGTTCCCCACTTTGTCTCTGGTGCACCATCTCATCTCCCATACCTTTCTGGCCTGTGCCCCAGCTCTTGTATGCATGAAAAAATAAATCTTAAAAAAAAAAAAACTCTTAAGGACAAAGAAGATAAGTTTTCACATTCAAACTAAAAGAATGTCCACAAAATATTACCATAGCTACTTTGAAATAGAAACTTAAATTAGCGCTTTTTACATAGGTTAGAAAAAAAAATATTTACCAATTTCTGATCTAAGATGTTAATTAACCCCTAGAACAGTTAGGTATTGAACTAAGTTATGTAGGTATATGATAGAAGCCTGAGGCATAGTTCTAAGGACAAAATTTATGCCAACGGTGTCAATTGGACACTTAAAAAGAAGTGTTCACTTAGGATGATTAATGACTATCTAATCTCTTTGTTGACTTCTTTTTGCAGTTAAGTGGTGGTCTCAAGTTTATTTTGGTAATAAAGCACTGTTCTGGGAAATGATTTCACATCTTTAGTTCTCATCCACCTTTGGATTTTTGTTGAGTGGAAATTAGGCTTTATTCCCTCAGTTTTGTTTTATTCAACAGTATGCTATACATTTTCATTCAAAAATGTTCAAACCAGTAAATGAGATATGTAATGTCCTGATCTCTGTAGTGCTGTGAGTTCAGGTAACTTAAAGGAGTTAAAATAAGTCAGTGATCTAAACAAAGAGAACTCCAGATCTTAGTTTATTTGAGCACAAGGAATGATTTATGTTTTTTCAGCTTGTTCTAATTTCTCAACTAGTATTTAACTCTTTTATTCCTGGCTATCAAACACGGAACTCTGTAAAGGTTTTTTTTTTTTTTTTCATGCAAAGAATATGCATTCATTAAGTGTAGGTAATTTATCCTAGGGAATTTTATCAATGAAATAACAAGAGAATATTTACCTAGGATACCTAGGATATATATGAAATTTTATCTCATTACAACCAATGATAATACACAGATAAAGCACTTAGAGTGAAACTACCTTTTTATACCCAAATTATATTTTTGTTGAGCTATTTCTTTCAAAATTTAAAATAGTTAATTGATTGTTCTTACAGGAAGCAATTCCCTTGGGGAATAAATTAAATCAGGGAGGAGATTGGCCCAAGTGAATTTCCAAGTCTTAGTCAACAATATTTACAAATCTCTTATTTTATAACAAAAGACTGTATCAGGTTTGATAATGGATTCATCCAAAAAGGAGGGGGAAATGTAGGATTCCTGCCCATGGAACATTTTTGCATATATTGTAAAATGAGGACATACATTAAAAAATACTTAATGGACACTTTTAAAGTTTTTATTGGAGTAACATTACATTATAACATTATATAAGTTTCAGCAGTGCATCAGTAGAAAGCAACATCTGTTTATGCTACATTATGTTCACCACCAGATTCCAATTCTGTACCCCACCATACAATTGACTCCTTTTGCCCAATTTTCTCATTCCTTTCCTCTCCGTTCTGGTAACCACTAAAAGTTTATTTTTGTTTTATTTAGTTAATTTATTTGTTTAACTTTTCTGTGTATCACAATGTGAAATTATACAGTATTTGTCTTTCTCTGTTTAAGCATATCGTCTAGGTCTGTGCATCTTGTTGCAAATGGCAGGATTCCATCTTTTTTTCAGATGAGTAGTATTTCATTGTGCTTATATGCTTATATGCTTCTTTATCCAACTATCTGTTAGTGGGCACTGAGCTTGTTTTCATCTCTTGGCTATTGGAAATCTGTCATCATGGAGATGCATATATCTCTTTGAATTAATGTCTTTTAGCTTTATGGGTGAATACCCACAAATGGGTCATGTGGAGTTTCTGCTTTTAATTTTTGACTAGTCTTCACAATGCTTTCCATAATGGCTGCAACAATTTACATTCCTACCAACAGTATGTTAGAGTTAACTTCTTTCTTTTCTAACACTTGTTTTTTATATTTCGGATTACAGCCATTCTCACAGGTGTGATGTCTCATTGATGTTTTGATTTATATTTCCACCAATAAGAGATAATGAGCATGTGTCCTGTGGTCATCTGTATATCTTCTTTAGTATCCATTCACAACCTCTCCCCATTTTTAATCAGGTTGTTTGGTTTTTTGTTATTGAGTTGCATGAGTTCTTTATATATTTTGAATATTAACCTTTGTCAGATGTATGATATACAAATCCCATTCAGTGGGATGTCGCTTCATTTTAATGATTTCTTTTTTTTTGCTGTGCAGAAGTTTTTTTAGCTTGATGTAGCACCATTTGAGGTTTTTTTGCTTTTGTTTCCCTTGTTGTTGAACTCAAGTTCCCAAAGGTGTCTTCAAGGCAATAGTTTATTGCCTCTCTTTTCTCCAGTTTTTTATGCTTTCAGGTATTTTATATATCTTTAATTCATTTTTAATTAATTTTTATGCACCATGCTAGATAGTGGTCCAGTTTCATTCTTTTGCATGACTGTCTAGTTTTCCCAACATAACTTATTAAAGAGGCTTTCCTTGATTCATGGTATCTCTTTGCTCCTTTTCCCTAAACTATCCATAATTATTTGGTTTTATTTCTGGGATCACAACTCTGTTCTGTTGTTCTACATATCTGCATTTGTCCTTATGCCATGCTGGGTTTTTTTCTTTGTTGTTATTAAATTTATTTATAGATATTTTACAACAGTGTTCATTTTTTTTTATAGTAGTTGCTTTCTCCTCTCAGGTGTAGCCCCTGTAAAATTCCCACCACCAGTTCACCTGTGCACCATAGTCCCTTATGCTCTTCCCACCTCTCATTTGATCCCTCTTCCTTCCTCTTCCTTGCAGAATGTCTCTGATTTATAGTTGCCTGTTAATTTGGGGTTTTTATTTATTAATATTTCCCTGACCCCTTATTTGGTTCCCCTATATTTCTCCTGTAAGTGAAACCATCTAATATTTTTCTTTGTCCTTCTGGTTTATTTCACTGAGCATAATCCCTTTCAACTCCATCCAAGTTGCTGTAAATGGCATGAATTTCTCTTTTTGATTGCTGAATAGTATTCCATTGTGTATATATACCACATCTTCTTGTCATCTATATGCCATCCAGTCATCTATTTTGGGACATTTGGGTTGGTTACATATCTTATCTATTATAAATAATGCTGAAATATACATAGGGGTGCAGGTATCCTTTTGATTTAATGTTTAATGTTATTTGGGTAGGTTCCTAGAAATGAAACTAGACTACTACCTCACAGCATGCACAAAAAACAATTCAAAAGGGATAAAAGAATTGAACACAAGACCTGAAACCAGAAAATATATAGAAGAAAATATAGGCAGAATACTATATGATATACGTCTCAGTAACATCTTTAAAGACTCATCTCCAAGAAAATGTTTGCACTCCATACAACCAAAAGGGAACTGATCACAAAAATATACAAAGAAATAACATGACTCAACAAAAACAAAGTAAACAGTCCAGTCAAAAAATGGGCAGAAGAACTTAAAAGATATCTCTCCAAAGAGGAAATGCAAATGGCCAACATATATATGAAAAAATGTTCAACATCACTTGAAATCAGGGAAATGCAAATCAAAACCACAATGAGATACCACCTAACAGCAGTAAGAATGGCACATATTAAAAAAAAACTAGCAACAACAAAGGTTGGTGAGAATGTAGTAAAAAAGGAACGCTCCTACACTGCTGGTGGGAATGCAAACTGGTCCAACCACTATGGAAACCTGTGTAGAGGTTCCTCATACTACTGAAAATGGAGCTACCATATGACCCAGCAATTCCACTCCTAGTGATCTACCCCAAGAGTACAAAAATGTTGATTCAAAAAGAATATCTGTATCCCTGTATTTATTGTAGAACTATTTATAATAGGTAAGACTTGGAAACAACCCAAATGCCCAAAAATAGAGGACTGGATCAAGAAGATGTGGTATATATATACAATTGGAATACTATTCAGCAATCAAAAAAGATAAACTCATGCCATTCACAGCAACATGGATGGAGCGAGAAGGGATTATGCTCAGTGAAATAAATCAGAAGGAAAAAAAAATATCAAATGGTTTCACTTATAGGAGGAATAGAGGGGAACCAAATAAGTGACCAGGGAAAAAAGTAATAACTATAAAAAATACAACAAAACAAAACAAAACAAAACAAAAAAACAGGCAACTATAAATCAGAGACATTCTTCAGGGGGAGGGGAGGGAGAGAGATTAAAACAAGGGTGGGAAGAGTATAAAGGACTATGGTGATGGTGCATGGGTGAATTGGTGGAAGTTCCATAGGGACTATGCCTGAGAAAAGAAAGCAAACATTGTGGGGAAAAAATGAACAATGATGTAAAATATATATAGAGAGAAATATTTTTTTAAAAAAACTCATCTCACAAAGAAGTGAAGGAAAAGATAAACAGCTGACACTACACAAAACTAAAAAGCTTCTGTACAGCAAAGAGACATTAACCATGCTGTTTTGATTGCTACCACTTTGGAGCATAAATAGATGCCAAGGAGCATGATACTTCTATCTTTGTTCTTTTTTTTTTTTTACAGGGTTGTTTTGGCTATTCATGGTCTTTTATAGTTCCAAATAGATTTCATGGTCGTTTTCTCTTTTTCCCAGAAGAATGCTGGTGGGAATCAATAAGGATTGCATTGAGTGTATATTTTTTCTTTGGATAACATAGCCATTTCAATAATATTAACTTTTCTTCCAATTCATGACTGTAGAATAGCTTCCCATTTCTTTGTGTCTTCTATTTCTTTCAACAATGTTGTATAGTTTTTAGTCTTTTTCTTCTTTGGTTACACTTATTCCAAGGTATTTGATTTTCTTTTAGACCAAGTGTAAATGGGATTGTTTGCCTGATTTCTCTTTCTGCTAGTTTATTTACATAATGAAATAATATACCTTTGTATATTAATTTTATAGCCTCCAAGTTTACTGCGTTCAAATATTATTCTAATAGCTTTTTACTGGAGTCTATGTTTATTATATACATAAACACTTTCATGGATCAGTGCTATGTAAGTACCAAAAAATGCCAAGAGGCGGTGTAATCACAATCAGGTGAGATTAATCATAAAAAAAATTCCAGATCAGTTTAGTATTAAACCAAGTTTGAAGAAATGAAGAACTATTTGATGGAGAGGAGAAAGACTAAACAAGCTCTTCAAAAGGGAATTAAATGTCATTCAACAAATATTGAATGTTTTCTATGTGCAAGATACTATACTCAGAATTTGGTGAATATGCAAAAAATATTGTGCATGCCTTCATGATCTTTCTATCCAGTGATGACACATAGAGGCAAATAACAATGATAAATGCCAAGACTCAAGAACAGAAACATATACAAAATGTACATAGAATGGAAAGTTTTTTTTCCCACACTAATGATTCCATGGAGAAGAATCAAAATAAATTGATTTATGAGAAGAACAGGCATGGGTCATCAGTTGGCTGATAATCTTAGAAACATATTCATCAACTCCAGTTTCAGTCCTGAGAGCTGTCAATCAGAAACTCACTCCAGAATGTCTTCCATGTCCCTTGTTCCTTCTTTCCACATTATGCAAAACTCTCAAACTCATAATCACAATATTTAGCCCACAGGTAGGGGTAATGTATGCCAGTAAAAAGAGAGAAAATGAGAAAGACTACTTTCCTTTTTCTCCTTTTTTCTCCTCTTTCTCCTTGCCATTTGCCTTTTCTCTTTTGAGGAGCTTTTGTGACTCATCCCACACCCCACAGCATGTATCTTTTTTTAAGATTATTTATGCATATAAGAACTGGGGTACAGGCCAGAGGTATGGGGGTGAGAGGATTCACCTGAGAGAGAATGGGGAGCAGAACAGGTGGATTGACTGAAATAGACTGTGAGGAGAGCAGCGGGCAAGTCAGGAGAGTTCTGCTGCTCCATGTGGGTAGCTCCCTGGCTGGGAATCGAACTCCCACTGCAGTGGCTGAGGATAGCTTCTTAGGTTGCGTCTTAACCCCTTGCACCACCAGGGAGGCCTAGCATGTATCTTTATGAAACACACTGTGCCATTTAACTACAAAGGAGACTGTTATTGTAGTTTTCCACTGGGCATGCTACATAACAGTTAAATAGCAAAGAAGATAAGAACAAATGTGGGATAGGAAGCTGTAGTCTTCACCAGGGTAGAACTGAAAATTCTTATTTTAAAAGCACTAAAATTGAACAAGAATGTGCTCAAGAATCACTATGAAAACAATATTTGACAGACACTGCATTAACGATTATATGTAAAATAAAAGGTTTTTGAAAAAAATTTAGGGCCTCCCTGATGGTGCAGCAGGTTGAGCACAGCGCTGTGAAGCTGTCGCGCCAGTTCAATTCCTGGCCAGCCAGGGAGCAACCCACATGGCATGGCAGACCTCTCATGTTGTGCCCGCTGCTCCATCTGCTTGTTCTGCTCCCTGATCTGTCTCTGGTGAATCCTCTCACTCTCCCACACCTCTAGCCTGTACCCCAGTTCTTGTATAAACATAAATCTTTAAAATAAAATAAAAAATAATTTAGCACAAAATAACTTTTAGATTACTGGTTTAAAGAGCTGAGATATCTTCAATTTATATAATTATAGATAGACTGAAATAATCAACTAAAAAGATGACTTGCTTGTTAACAAAGTTTGTAACAGAGAATTGTGTTGGGTGAGAAGGGAATCTAGATTTGCAATTAGTGAATGGTATACATTTGTTTAATTTGCAAAACTGCTACTATAGAAAAGACTGGAGATATAAATCTTTGAAACAGGAAGAAGACAAAGGTGCTGAAAGACATGGATAGTAGTTTTTTATATAGTTTTATAACAGAGAGTAGAAAGGATATCTTCTAAGACTACAAAGAGGGACAAACATAATAGGCCTGAACTACCATTTAGCATACGCACGTGCACAATCACATGACACACATACATGCACTTTCCATAGTTTTGCTAATTGATACCCCATTCACCCAAATTCAAAATGTAGGAGTCATCTTTTCTTTCTTCACCACCCGTATCTAATCATTAGGAATTCCTGTAAGCATTGCATATAAAATACTTAACTTGGCCATTTGTTACCATCTCTACTTAATTCAAACTCCACTATATCATGCCAGGGTCTCATCCTGAAAATCAGGGTGATCTTTTAAAGAATACCACTCATATGTCTAAAACTGGTGACTAGCTTCCTACTGCAATTAGAATAAAAATCAGCAGATTCTGTATCATAGCCAGCTTACATAGCCATGAATGATCTAATGAGCGTTTCTACTCATTCTTTTCATGTCGATATACTTCTTACTTCTGTATCATTAGGATCATTCCTACTTGTGTGTTTATTGTTTGACCTTACTGTTTGTCCTACCTTGCCACTCTTCCCTCTAGATGATCATGTGCATGTATTAGCTCCTTATCCTTCAGGTCTCAGAGGCCTTCAGAGTCTAGCCTATCTAAAGTCACTCATGCTTCATTTTATTTATTATAACTTTCCTTATTTAAGTTTGGGATATTTATTGTGAAATGCGTCTGTCCAGCAGAACGTTAAGCCTGTAAGGCAGGCACCTTATCATAGTGTGCATAATTGCTTCTCTTCACTTAGAACAGTTCCTGCTTCCACAGTAAATACTTGTGGAATGGATAAATTATTAGAATGGCTAAAGGAAAACGTCCACAGCATTGTCTTTGAAATGACGCAGGTCTTTGGATTAGGTGATAAGAACGAAGGATAAATAGTACTACTCTCTTGCAGAAGCAAAAGTACTATTGTGGCAAAAAGCTAAAACTAGTTTTGGGCAGTTGGGGTACACCCTGACACAGTACATAGCAAGCAAATATTCAGATTGGGAACTGAATTAAAAAGGATAATAGTAACAGCACCAGAAACTTGTAGAATCTAGTAAATTGTCACTACAAACCAATTTACTCAGGATAGTCCCATTTTACATCTCTTGTCCCAACATAATTAACTGTGCCCCCATTTCACTCTCAAGTGTTCCCTGGATGAAAAATTATATGATCATTCTACATCTAGAATGCGAAAGATCTATCAGTGGATTTCCTACAAGCCAGTGAAGGATGATAGATTTCTGGGTAGTTGTATTCCATTTTACTTATACCTCTGAAGTGCAGAGCAACTCAGAATGTTTTCCACATACACAGGTCTCAAAGGGATCGACATGGACTTTTCCACCAGCTGCTTCAGTGACTCTTCAATAAGCATTCATCCAGGGAACTCAGCCTGAGCTCCTGTGAAAGTATTTGGCATAAAAGAATTAACACTGCTACTTCTGATGCAAGAACAGCATGTACTTCACTGAATCATCAAGTCAAACCAAAGATGGAAGGAATCCCAGAATGCCAGCTGGGCAAGGCTCCTGCTGTAGGAAGCTAAATGCAAAACTTTGATCTGGTCTCTAAAGGGCATTTCTTTAACATAGGTGAAATGGTCCATGTGAAGACTACATTACATGAACAAACCACATAACTGTATGACAGCTCTACAAATTCACGGAATTTATACATACAGCTCTAATAAATTTTCACTGCATTTTCTGTAGATTTTTCCAACTGAATTTAGAGAAAAGGATTTTTAAATATATTTAACAAGTTTTCTCTGATAAAATTCTTGACATTACCAGAATTAGTGTAGTATTTAAAAAGCACAAGTAATTGCTTGGGGTTTTATGTATTGTATATCAAATAATCCTTATAAATATTCTAGGAAAAAAGATTTCATTAACTATTTCTGTTTTATAGATTATAAGCATAATTCCTAATGTGGTTAAACAACTTAACAAAATTACTTTAAGTGGAATTCAGACCTCAAGCTATAAACTGCAAAGCCTGTACTGAACTATTGTGCTTTTCCATTTAAATGATGCTATAATTTTGCACACTAGTACACATAGTATAATTGAACAGGATGTGTTAAATATTTTTTTACAAAGGTAAGTCCTCTCCTCAGAGAGCTTATAATCTAAATCTGTCCTACTAGTTAAAATAAACTTATCCACAAAAAGATTAAAGAAATGTGTCATAGCATTTAAGAGTATCATTTTTAATTTTAAAATCCTTTGTTTTAGTATATTTTCACAATTAGCAATCTTTTCTCAAATCCTTTGTACAGTTGTACTACTAATAATCATAGTATATGATGACATTAGTATTTAATATGTGAGAATATATTCCAAGTCCTTTATATAGAAATTAATTTAATCCTCTTATATTATCACTTTTCAGGTGAGAAAACTGAGGTACTAATAAATCAGAAAACTTATCTGAGTTCACACATTTTTAAGAGTGGCAGGGCTCAGATTCAACCACACACCTTCTATCCTCAGAAAGTACATAACAACCCTAAATCTTTTTCTCTTAGTCTACACAAAATGGTTAATTAATCACTTCCCTGCCACTTCAGTTTTTCTTTTTTTTAAGACAAATCAATGAAAGAAAACCATTGATTTTTCTTTGTTTTTTGGAACAAAGTATAATGAACCACACAGATAACCTAAGTCAGTGCAAAGAAATAAAAAAGTTAGTTATTTTGCCCTACCTTTAGCTATATAGACTTTCTGGAGAACTAATGGCATCCAAAGAACATAAATTTTCTTATTTTTGTCAGCTTAAACCACAGGGAATGAATTTTTTTTAAATATTTTAATGTATTCTTTTCTTTTGGTGTTTTCTGCTAATGATCTCTTTAGTAGATCCAAAGAAGCCACCTGTAGGAAAGATGAAAGTGTATAAATAAAAAGGAAAAACAAGAGCCTCTATGGTGAGTTAGGGGTTAAGTCTCAACACTATCACACTGCTGAGTCCTGAATTCAGTCCGCAGCCAGGGAGTCAACCCACAAATGGCGCAGCAAACCTCTCCTGACTCACCCGCTACTCCCCTCAGCAGTGTATTTCAGTAAATCTGCCTGTTCTGCTCCCCACTCTGTCTCTGGTGAATCTTCTCACCTCCCCCCACACGTCTAGCCTACACCCCAGTTCTTGTATATGTAAATAAGTAAAAATAAATCTTTAAAATAATTAAATAAGAAAAATAAGAAATTAGAACTATAACAGAATAGAGAAATATTTTTTACCTATGATATCCTAAATGAAATTTTTAATTTCAAAATATGCTTGCAAGCTATTCTCATGTTTTAAAAATAGATTTATACCTATGACTTTAAGGTAAAAGAAGTTTTTTATTGATTTTTCTATTTTATCTCTTGACTTTTCAGTGAATAGGCCTGCCAGTTTCATTGCAGAGTATAGTGTAAGGGACAAGTGGACTATAAATCAATTTGCCTTTCTGGCAAAGTGGGTTATGGAGTGAAAAAAAAGACAAAGCAAGATGAAGACATGTATCTTCTCTCTTTTTTGACAAGAATCCAAGTGTTAAATGAGCTGAGTAAAACATGTTAAAATATTTCTAAATATTATATTCACTATAATATGAACATATAAATTACTGAAATATAGGTTCAATGGATGTTATCAGCCATCCAAACTTCCAAACTCTCTGTAGGTTCTACCCAGCATTCCATTGGGGAAGAAATGGAATTAAATATGGAGATGGCCACAACAAAAGAACACTTGATAGAACTGCATGGACATGGAGAAGAAGCCTCAGAGTCATTTTCAGCTCCCTGTAACATGGAAAGCACTCAGTATTTACCACAACTTTTGGACAGGGACAAAGAAGTTAGTCAAGTGTATAAACTAACTATAAAAGTTAGTTGATATCTATAAACTGGTAAATGAGCCCCGGGAGTGAGATTCAAAATAACTTCATGACATAGGCTCTGGTGTGACCATCAGAGATCAGGAGCTGAATGCAGTAGGTTACATGGAGTACAGGAGGTCTGCATCACTAGCAGAAGCTGTGGTGGGACTTGCTTCAGTCAAGTAATAGGTTCTGATCAAGCTAAGAGACCAGATCATGAGTTATGCCACTATATTGTGTGACATGATTGAGTATCATTGGCTGAATGATCACCCAGAATAGTACCACCTGGAAGGCCCCAGTCCAGAGAGAAGCTTAAACTAACCATTTCCAGCTAAGACCAAGAAGATTCAGAGATTTCCAAGTAAGAAAGGCCTGACTACACCCATTCTAATAATCCTAGGCTCCTTCATAAGGAGAAAACTTTGTCCCCAAGATCTCAGTAAAAAATGAGCATTTCACCTGATCCAACAAATCGAAAACAAAGCATAAATCTAAAAAAAAACTAATTAAATTATTGAAAAATATTAAGTTCATAGATTTGAATAAAATGTTTTTATTTTTGTTCAATACTTCGCAGAGTTTGGACCATATAGCAAAATAAGATCAGTTCTATAAATAGAAATATTTTTAAATATACTACATTTCTTAACATATATGAGCACAGTAAAATTTAATAAATGAAAATGCAAGTTAGTAAAATTTGTAGACTATAGCCAAAGCAGAGATTAGAAGAAAATATATAGTTATGAATCATGGATTAGAAAAGAAGAAAAATCTAAAATCAATAATCTAAGCTTTAATTTAAGGAAACTATAAAAATAAATTAATTACAAAGTAAGTAAAAGAAAATAATGAAAATTAGAGCATAAATGAAATTGGAAACAGAAGATTAATGCAGGAAATAAAACAAAAGTCTAGATCTTTGACAAATATGAATAAAATGAGTAAACTACTAGCTACAATGACCAAAAAAAATGTAGATAAAACACAAAGAACTAATATTTTAAGTGAAAGATTGCTTCTAACCCCATCGATATTGAAAAATAATAAAGCAGTTCTATGAACAGTTCTAAGTCCACAAATTTGATGAATGAAGTGGACCAATTCCTTGAAAGACAAAATCTACTAAAAGGTGATCACAAAGAGAAATAAATTGAATGTCTATTTTTTTAATTTTTTTCAATATATTATTTTTTATTTTAACATTTATCACTTTTTACATTTTTTAGACAATCTGTGCTTCCTCCCACCCCCTCAGATTGAGTCCCCATAGAATTTTCTTCCCCAAGGCACACGTGCACCATCACCACAGTCCCCTGTGCTCCTCCCTCCCTGCCCCTGATGCCTCTCCCTCCTCCTCCCCCACAGTATGTCTCTGGTTTATAATTGACTGTTTTTGCTCTGTTGTGTTTTGTACTGTTATTATTTTTTTTACACTGATGTCTTATTTGGTTCCCCTATATTCCTGTTATAAGTGAAGCCTTCCGATATTTTTCTTTTTCCTTCTGGCTTATTTCATTTAGCATAATTCCTTCTTAGCTCCATCCACGTTGCTGCAAGTGGCATGAGTTTGAATATGTCTATTAATTGAAGAAATTAAAAAAAACAATTAGTAAACATCTGACACATAAAGGACTAGGGAGAGATGATTTCACTGGTGAATTTTACCAAACATTTAAGGAAGGAATAGTGCCAACTCTTTAAAATCTCTTCCAGAAAATATAAGAAGTAACCTCTTAACTCACTTTATGAGGAACTCACTTTTTGAGGGCAGCATTACCCAATATAGAAAGTAGAAAAATGCATTGCAAGAAAAAAAATCCACACCAATATCTCCCATGAACATAAATAAATACAAAAATCTTCAAGCATTAGCAAATCAAATCCAACAGTGGATAAAAAGAATTGAACAGCACACCCAAGTGTGGTTTACTCCAGGTATGCAAGACTGGTTCAATAGTCAGTAATTAAGTGATGCAGCCCACCACGTCTATAAACTAGCAAAGAAAAACTATACAAGCGGGCCTCCCCGGTGGCGCAGCGGTTGAGTGCTGGGTTGCGAAGCTGCCCGCAGCCTCTGCGGCGCTGGTTCGATCCCCGGCTGCTCCCCGGCCACCGCTGGAGGGTCCGCATGGCGCGCAGACCTCTCCTGCCGCCCGCTGCTCCCCTCAGCAGTGTACTTCGGTCCTTCTGCCTGTTCTGCTCCCTGCTCTGGCTCTGGTGAATTCTCTCACCCTCCCGCGCTTCTGACTGTACCCAGTGCTTGTATAAACAAAAAAAAAAAAAAAAAACAAACAAACAAACAAACCAGCAAACAAATAAATAAAGCATGACTCTATTAAAAAAAAAAAAGAAAAACTATACAAGCATATCAATTTATGCAAAAAAATGAAAAAATCCAACACCTATTTATCTAAAATACTACTAGCAAACTAAGAGTACTAAGTTTACTAATTTCTCTAATAGATGTGGATCTATTCAATTTACTTCTCCTTGTGATCTTTTAGTAGAGTTTGTCTTTCAAGGAATTGCTCCATTTCATTTAAATTATTAACTGTTCATAATATTCCTTTATCAAATCCTCAGCTTGATAAAGAATATCTAGTCCCTCATAGTCCTCAGTGATCTTTCCTTGGGCCAACCCTGTTTGGTCATTTACCCAAAGGAGATGGGGAATTTAGGGTGTTTTATTGGAAATCTATTATCCTTCTCTTTCTGTGCATGCTAATCCTGTTAAAATTCTTTCACATTAATAGGAAAAAAAAAAAAACATCTACCCCCTTCAAAAAGCTACAGCTAACATCACTAGCATTGCACTTAGTGGTAAGAAATTAGCTGCTTTTTTCCAAGACAAGGATGCCCACTCTGACCACTCCTACTTCAACACCGTACTGGTAGCAGTAGATATTGCAGTGAGACAAGGAAAAAAAAAAAAAAAGGCATATGGCATACACATTGGAATGGAAGAAATAAAACTGTCTTTCACAGGTGACATAATTTTCTATGTAAAAAAGTTCCAAAGAACCAACAATGAAATACCTCTTGGGACTAATAAGTGATGTGCTCACACATCAGTATTTTTAAAGATTCCTAAGGTAATTCCTTAGGAATTACCTACAATTGCAATTATTGACCTTTCTGCCTCTGTCCCCTAAAGCCTTCTTTTACAATACTGCTTTATCTCTCTAGAACACATGTTTTCAAATGAAATTACTCTGTTTAAAACACTTCCATTACTTTCCAGAACCAGAAAAAAATAACAACTGTTTATAACAACATTTAAAGCCCTTCAGGCCTCTGAATCTAGTCAGTATTTCAGTTTAGCATGTTCTCTTACAGTCTGGGGTTCAGCCTCACTGGAATACTGAGTAGGCACACCTTTCATTTTCTGCCTATTCTATCCTACAGGTTTTCATACTTTGGTGTGAATAAGTACAGTATGGGGAAGAGCTTATAAAAAAAAAAAAAAAAACATGAGGGGCAGGGACAGGAAGCACGAGAGTCAAAATGGGGGGGGGGGGGTGCAATTGTATGGGGAATATAACCAAAATGAAAATGCATGCATTGTGCAAAGATGAAAAAAGATGTAAGAATTATGTAAAATAAAATATTTAAATAATAAAAAAATTCCAAGTCTAATACCACATTGAGGTCCAAGAACTTCCTGCTATTTAACCACACACTTGATGAAACTTGGTTTTCTATGTATTACTGAGTTCACAAGATATTGGAAATTACTAAGGGCCTCTCCCACATAGGGGAAATCTGTTTTCTGCATTTGAAGTGAAGTCAGAAAGCAATTTCCCTGAAGGTAAATGTTAATGGCACTGCCATTAGGAAAGTCTAGAGCAAACCTTAATAAGGACAGCTGAAATATAGGCTACTGCATTAGCCAGTAGCTACAGAAAGAAGCTTAAGTATTTTCAGGTTGTTAGTCTCTTCTCCACTTAAACTAGCTTCAGGAAAGGGAATCTGAAACTTAGAGTCTCGTTGTAGAAAAAAGATTACTGAGGTGATCTCAGATTAGTAATTCATTCCTAAATTAATGCTTGTTTAGTAAAGGACAGGATACAGTATCAGTACTGTAAAGAAAACTAGGCTTTGACAGTACAAAGAAAGAAATACATTCTGCTGTATTATGAGGAGCTGGATACTTACGTGTTTTGGTTGCATAGAGGTATCCAAGCTTTTCACAAATTAAGATAAAACAATCATGAGCTCTTAATCAGAGATCCCTAAGCATGCAAGAAAACAAGCCATCATGCATGAATCAGTGGAAACAACAAACAGATTTATTACCAAGTATTTCAGATATTGACATTATGAGAATCAAAATATAAAATTTCTACAAATCAAATGTTTAAGAAATAAAAGATGCAATCACAAAAAACACAAAAGAGTAATAGCATGGAAAGGGGACCAAATTTAAATTTTACAAACAAATGAAATTTTCAAGTTAAAAAACTAAAGGGGCATGTTTAAATGTGCATTAGATTGAACTGATGTAAGATTTAGCTGAGTAGGGAAGATAGATCTGAAGACATTATCATGAATGCAGCATAATAAATAGTAAATTGTGTTTGATTTTTTAAAAAAGAATGCAGCAGAGACCAGAAAGATCAAAAATATGAATAATTTCCCAATATAAAGAATAGAATTAGCCTATACTACATCATATAGTTAATTGACATGCTAGAAAAAAGGAAGAGAATGAGAGAGAGGCAGTTTTGCAAAGACAGTATCTGAGACTTTACCAGAATTGATATATGAATTCACCAGATGTCCATCAGCAGAAGCATGGACAAATAAATTGTTAAGTCCACATAGTAGAATATTACAGAGCAAGGTAAACTAATGAACAACCACACCAATCAATGTTAAGTATTCCTAGTAATATATTGTTGATTTTTTAAAAAAGAAGGAACAGAACTTGATGTACATAATTTTATTCTTATGAATCTCAATGCAATAAAAACAAAAAATAAGGATACATACATTTTAATGAAACATTTTTTGGTGAAGAGAGTGCAGTCAGACATTGAAATATCACTAAGTACTAAAAATGAGCTATCAAGCCATTGAAATATGTGAGGGAAAAAAGCCAATCTGAAAAAACTACCTACTCTGTGACTATGTGAAAATAAAAAAAAGAATCAGTGGTTTCTACAGGTAATGGGAGAGGAAGAATAAATAGGTGGAGGACTGTCGCTTTTTAGGACTGTGACAATACTCTGTATAATACTATGATCGTAGATGCATATCGTTATTTGTGCAAACCCATGATATATTGAACACCAAGAGTGAGCTTGAATGTAAACTGTGTAAATTGGGTGATAATGATATGTCAGTGTAGGTTTATCAATTTTAAAAAGAAAAAAGTTCAACACTGATACGGAATGTTGATAGAGGCTATGCACATGTAGGGGTAGGAAGATATACTGGAGATCTTTATGCTTTCACTAAATTTGCTGTGAACCTAAAGCTGCTTTTTACAAAGCAAAAAAAAAAGGAAACAAGCCCTCAGCAGAAGGTGGAAACTGATGCAGTCATATTATCTGAGTAGCTTGATTGCAACTTTATGACTTTACAGGCCCAATTGAATTCAACTCATAATAGGCAATTCCAGATGAATGTCAATGCCCCATAGTCAAGTGCTTTGTTTCTACCAAAGACAGTGAAATGGAGGAAGGAACAAAAGGCACCTATTTTCACTGTGAATGGCAAAATCTTACCCCATAAACCCAGGGATTACAGTGTGATTTTTCTATGGGGCTTTCCATAAGCTCCACACTGCATCCTAACATTAAGATCACCAAAACTGTACGGTGTGTTAGCAGACTATATGGCACAAGTGGCAGGGTAATTTGTACCACAGTTTGGATATGCCTTAATGCACTAGAACCCACTCAAAATTGACACCCTTCTGTGCCATGCAGAAGTAGACTAGAGCACATAAGCAAGGGGGCCTACCAGGTGATAGGCTTCTTTGTGTTAGGGCATGCAAGATTCAGGAATTTGTCTTTCTCTTTGTCAGGGAATTGTGGTATGCCCCTAACCACCCTCCACCCAAAATCTTCACTGATGTGGTCTCTGAATCATCTTGGGGATTATATCCATCCTCTGGAACATAGTGTTTTACTAAGGTCTCCTTTTATTAGCCATCTTTTGTTTATCCAGACCAATCATCATGATGTCATTGATGTAATGTATCAGTGTGATATTTTGTGAGATGTCCTGGCAGTGCAGATATTTTTGGACTATATTATGACAGTGTGGGAGAATTAATGTAGCACTGAGGCAACACTGTAAATCAATATTGTTGCCCAGCAAATGTGATTGCAAACTATGTATGGTTTTCTTTGCAAGTTAGAGTAGCAAAGAATGCACTTTCTAAATTATTAGCCACATACTGTATTTGAGACAGTGTTCATCTAACAATAATACTAACTCCAGCACAGTATCTGCAGTTGAGCTTTACAGTCATTTTCCAGCACCATCCAGTTCCTAAATGACCAATTGATAGAGACAACCATACCCATGTCCTTTAAGTCTTCAATTGTTGCACTAATCTGTACCATTCCCACAGAGTATATTGTTTTCAGTTTACTATCTTGGTAGGGTCTCTGAGCTTTTCACTTAGCCTTCTGCACTCTTACAGCTGTTTCCCCATAGACCAAAATTATATAAGAATTAGTCCAACTGCATGTATACCAACTTGAATTATACATTCTGAGACTCAGAAAATAAGTACTGGATTTGTCTACAATCAGAGTAGAACGCGTACAAATTGGACTTTAAGTCAATTGTATTTAATGCATGCCCCCCCAAGTCTCAATTCTAAAAGGGAAATGAAGAGATTTTTGTGTCTCCAAATATTGTCAACTCATACCCTGTCCCAATAGTCTGCAAAATTTTTATATATTCCCCTTTCTTCTGTGTACAGTTACCCAAGTATAATGCCTACTGTCCTCTTTAATGGAAGAAAACAGAATCCAGTTTCTATAGTGTATTGTCTATAGTGTGAAACATACAATTTTATAAAATCAGTAGACATAAAAAAATGACCAAAAGTGGATGGAAAAAATAGTCAAGAGAAACAGACTACAAGATGAGTCAAGTGTTAAGGACCAATGGAACCGAATAGAAAACCCAGAAATAAACCCACAGATTTATGGTCAACTAATCTTTGATAAAGGAGCAAAGAATATGCATTGGAGCAAAGAAAGTTTGTTCAATAAATGGTGCTGGGAAAACTGGGTCGCTACATGCAAAAGAATGAAACTTGACTACTACCTCACACCAGGCACAAAAACCAACTTAAAATGGATTAAAGAACTAGACATAACACCTGAAACCATAAAATATATAGATGAAAATATAGGCGAAACACTACATGACATGCACCTCAAAGACATCTTTACAGACACATCACCCAAAGCAGCAATAGTGAAGGCAAAGATCAACAGCTGGGACTACATCAAATTAAAGAGCTTCTGCACAGCAAAAGAGACAGTAACTAAAACAAAGAGAAACCCCACCGACTGGGAGAAAATTTTTGCACACAACACTAATGATAAAGGACTGATCACAAAAATCTACAAAGAATTGATGAGATTCAACAAAAAACAAAGAAAATAATCCAGTCAAAAAATGGGCAGAAGAGCTTCCTCTTCAAAGAGGAAATACAAATGGCCAGCAGGCATATGAAAAAATGTTCAACATCACTTGCAATCAGGGAAATGCAAATCAAAACTACAATGAGATACCATCTCACACCAGTGAGAATGGCACATATTAAAAAAAACTAGCAACAACAAATGTTGGCGAGGATGTGGAGAAAAAGGAACTCTCCTGCACTGTTGGTGGGAGTGCAAACTGGTCCAACCACTATGGAAAGCTGTGTGGAGATTCCTCAACCTACTAAAGATAGCGCTTCCATATGATCCAGCAATTCCACTCCTAGGTATTTACCCAAAGGACACAGAAACCTCAATCCCAAAGAGCACCTGCACCCCTATGTTTATAGCAGCACTATTTGCAATAGCTAAGTTTTGGAAACAACCCAAATGCCCAAAAAATAGATGACTGGATCAAGAAGATGTGGTTTATATACACCATGGAGTATTACTCAGCATTCAAAAAAGAGAAACACATGCAATTTGCAGCAACAGGAAGGGAGCTGGAAGGGATCATGCTCAGCGAAATAAGCCAGAAAGAAAAAGAAAAATACCGGATGGTCTCACTCATAGCAGGAATCTAGAAAACCTAAATGAGGGACCAGTAAAAAGAATAACTATAAGAAAGAAAAATCAAAATCAACAAACAACTATGAACCAAATACAAACTATGGGGGGTGGGGGGCAGTGAAAGAAGGGATTGGGGACAAAATAAGGGGGTTGCAATTGTATGGGGAATATAAAAATAAAATTAAAAAAAACATTTAATATTACTTTTAAAAAAATGAGTCAAGTGTTGAAATCAGTAAATAATGACTTTGAAACAGCTATTATTAATAGGTTCAAGAACTTAGAGGGAATATATGACAGGTAAACAGATCATCTCAGAAGAGAAAGAGAAAACGTTAAATAAAAAAGGATATTTTAAACCTAAACAATACAGTACCTGAACTTTACAAATCCCCTGTAAAATGTAGAAAATTGTAGATAGCAAGAGAGAGAGGTTCATTAAACTTTAAGAGCAGCATTAGCAATTACTTCAATCATAATTGGTGTTAATGTTCTAAAAGATGTTTTCCTCCTTCACATGAACTTTGAACCAACAGAGATTACCTAGCAGAAAAAAGAAATAAAGCAGTTGTTATTTTATACATGCTTACATAAACATATGCATGCACACATACACGCACACACACACACAGAGACATATACTCCGGGAAAAAATGTATTTTTGTTGTTACAGTACAACTTACTTGGATCTACTACTTTATCTATGTTTATTTTATCTAAATATGACTGTTTTACAATGTCAAAATATATTTTCAACTAGATATATAAATAGGCAGAAAATAAGTATCACCACCAAGACAATGTCAATTAACATATTACACTTTGATAGAGTCATTTCTACTCTTTTGTCTAAACAAATGCAAATATTTTATTAATGTAGGATCATTGTGTAAATAATTTTATCAACTGCTTTTCATTTAACACTTTTATGATCTTTTCCCTGACATTAAGCAGTCTTTTAAAATTTTGTTTTTAATGACTTTATATGTTTATCAGAAATTAGCTAACCATTCCTCTATTGTTGACACATGGGTTAATTTCATTTTTCATTATTTATTGTGCACACATAAATATCTGCCTAAATGCCTCAATGAATGCCTTTATTTAGAACACTTAAATTTGGGGATTATTTATAGAATTTATTAATTTGCTGAGGTTGCCATTACAAAATATAATAGACTTGGTGGGTAAACAACATAAATTATTGTCACATGGTTTGGAAAAGCTGGAAGTTTGAGATCAAAGTATCAGCAGGGTTGATTCCTTCTGAGATGTGTGAAGGAAGGATCTGTTCTAGGTTTTGCTTTGTTAGTAGATGACGTCTTCACATGTATGGAGTCTTCCCTCCATACCATCTGTACCCACATTTTCTCCTCTTCTAAGACCAACCATTATATATTTTAGGGCCCATAATAATTTTAACTTAACTTCCTCTTTATAGATTCTATCTCCAAATATAGTCAAATTGTGAGGTTATAGAGTTTAAGCCTTCAACATATGAATTTTTAAAGTTACACAATTCAGCCCATAACAAATGGTTATAAACATTTTTAAAGATGTGAGTACATTTAACCAAATAGCCCTCCAGAAATTGTATTTCTATCCAGATTTGGGGCAGTCATTTCCAGATGTATAAGGAAGACTTAAATAAAGCAAAATTACTCCTTTAAAAGAATACATGGAAAGTAATTCCAAGAAATTCACCACTTTGAAAATGGAAAAGAGGTGTATATCAGACACCTACTCAATGTTTGGGATATACTTAAGAACAAAATTCGTTAGTCGTATAATTTAACAAGTATCTTACAGAACACTGCCTGGATTACTTCTTTCTTTTGAGGGACATGGATTATAATCACATTATCCAAGTGTTTAATATTAATTTGTCTTATAATGAAATATATATGCAATATAATTCCACAGTATGGTATGGCTTTTTACAGATGAGACATTTTAGATTAACTTCTCAAATGTTTCTTCTGCCATATTTTGAAATGCTACTTGCAATCAGGCAATAAACTGAAAGACAACTAAAGAAATCCAACACAGCTGCTGGAATAATCTTCAATAAATGTTGTTTGGATAACATCATTCCCTCTCTTAGAAAGCTACTGTAGCTTTCAACTACTTTTTGTTCCAATATGAACTTCTCAATATTTGCTACACGGTTTGGAAAAAATCTAACCTAACTATCAAGACTATTGTTTTTCTTCACCTGATGACTCATAATCAAATTTTTCATTTTATCAAGTAACTCCTAATTACTTTCCGCGGTATGTGTCTCTCATAGTAGACTTTTCGCTCAGCAATTGCTACCAACCAAACTTCTCTTGCACAAACTCAAACTCTTTCCATTTTGTACTCTAAAAACTTGCCTACACCACAATGTCTTTTTACTAATAAAACAGAAACAAAAACAAACTTGTTTCATCAGAATACTCCAACAAATCCCAGCACATTTTAAGGCCAACAAGGCAAAAGTACTGACCCAGGTCTCATCTGCCTTTTTAAAAAATGCAATCCTTATTAAAGTCAAGTTGCTAGCACATTTGCTTCTATAAATTTTTCCGCATTTTGTAGTGTTAAAATATTTTATATTAACTGAAATTGTTATGGTGAACCCACATATATAGATCAATATTTTATTTTTTAAAGATTATTTTTATGCAAGAACTGGGGTGTAGGTCAGATATACCAGAGGGGCAGGGGGGGTGATAGGATTCACCAGAGACAATGTGGAGAGCAGAACAGGTGTATCTACCAAAATACATTGCTGAGGGGAGCATTAGGCAAGACAGGAGAGGTCTGCTGTGCCATGTGGGTTAACTCCCTAGCAGGGGATCAAACTCAAGCTGCAGTGTCTAGTGATAGCTTGATAGCACTGAGATTTTAATCTCCGTGCCACCAGGGAAGCCCCAGATCAGTATTAAAAATATATATATATTGATATGCTATTAGTTTACACCCTTCTTAGTATTTTGGGAAGATTAGGATTTCCCGCTTTATTTTCTTAAAAGATTTATTTACTTATACATACAAGAGCTGGGGTACAGGCCAGAGATGTGGAGGGTGAGAGGATTCACCAGAGACAGAGTAGGGAACAGAACAGGCAGGCTGACTGAAATACACTTCTGAGGGGAGCAGCGGGCGAGACAGGAGAGGTCTGCTTCGCCATGTGGGTTTCTCCCTGGCCAGCCAGGGATAGAACTCATGCTGCAGAGGCTGCGGATTGCTTCATAGTGCAGTGCTTAACTCCTTGGGCCACCAGGGAGGCCAGGATTTCCCCCTTTAGATGTAATCATAGCACACCCACCATCAAAGTACCCATAGTTGTCCACCATAGTCCATTTCCCTCTCCCTTTCTGGATGCCTCAACTGATAAAATATTGCATATTATGGGTCTTCCTGGTGGCACAAAAGATTAAAAGTTTCAGCACTATGAGATTTTATGAGACTATGAATTCAAGCCCTGGCCGGCCAGGGAGCTACCCACATGGCGCAGCAGACCTCTCCTGTTTTGCCTGCTGCTCCCCGCAGCATTATACTTCAGTCAATCTGCCCTTTCTGTTCCCCACTCTGTCTCTGGTGAATCCTCTCACCCTCCCGCACATCTGGCCTACATCCCAGTTCTTGTATGTATAAATAAACCTTTAAAAAAAATAGTGTCATTTGTCCTAGTAAGACTCTTGGTAATGTGGAATATATGGGAAATGAAGAAAGTTGATTTCTCAATCTGTAAAAACCTAACAGGAAATTTGAGATTTGGAAACAGCTCAAAGAAACTTTTGTAGGTGATCAATATGTTCATTGTTTAAAAGTTACAAAATTTTTTATATTAACATTTAAATCAACCACATAAAGTATGTTCAGTCTGTCATATATCAATTATAAAGGAATAAAGTTTTTTTTAATTTTCAAAAATAAAAAATAATCTCCTTTCTTGTACCTGTAGGATTTACATGGATTCTGCACTGTACAGACAATAAAAAAAGTGGATGAAGCCTATGCTTAATTCCAGGCATAACATAGAAATTGCCATTGATATTGTAACATGCATCAGGTTAAGAAACAAAAAAGTGCATTGAGTAGGTAAGTGCTTATCAGTTTGTAAATTACTCTGTGAAGATTTCACACATCCTAGGTGAAACTGAGTTCCTTCTTGCACAGTGAGCACAGTGAAGTAGTACAGTGAAGACCCTTTTCCAGCGAGCAAGAACTTAACCTTGTCAGGTCTTTTTATTTCAAACAGACTGCTTTACCCCTGCAGATTATGGGACATACAGAGTGCTTTGTGCAATCATTAGAAAAATGGTCTAGTTAGAATAAGTAAATTATTATTATTTTAGTCAGACTAGTAATAAGCAAAGCCTCCCTTGTGTGGGGGTTTGTACAAAGGAGAATTCTGGAACTCAGGGCTGCCATCAAGATTGTCCCAGCAGAACTGTTGGTGGGAATGTAAACTGGCAAAGACACTATGGAAAAAGAGTATGGAGGTTCCTCAAAAATTTAGAATATAATTACTATGTGATCCTCTAATCCCTTCTGGGTACTTACGTAAAAATATGAAAAAAAGGGCCTCCCCGGTGGCGCAGCGGTTGAGCGCTGGGTTGCGAAGCTGCCCGCGGCCCCTGCGGCGCCAGTTCAATCCCCGGCTGCTCCCCGGCCACCAGAGGAGGGTCCCACATGGCGCGCAGACCTCTCCTGCCGCCCGCTGCTCCCCTCAGCAGTGTACTTCGGTCCTTCTGCCCGTTCTGCTCCCCACTCTGGCTCTAGTGAATTCTCTCACCCTCCCGCGCTTCTGACTGTACCCAGTGCTTGTATAAACAAACAAACAAATAAATAAATCTTTAAAAAAATATATATGAAAAAAACTAATTCAAAAAAGAATAAACAAACAAAATTAAAACAAACCCTTAGACTCAACAGATTGGTGTGTTCCAGAGGGGAAGAAGCAGGAGGGAAGAGGTAGCAGGGATTGATTGACTGATGGTGGTTGATGACTGGACATTTCGTGGTGGGAATAGTATGAGATACAGAGTTGCTGAGGTGAGAATTCTATGCCTGAAACCTTTACGGTGTTATCAACTAATCTTATGTGAATTAAACACACACATATACACAAAGACTGTCCTGGCAAAATAGTCTGGATGTCATCCAGAAGAAGGTGGTCATCATAAATTCACCTGTTCAAAGGCCAACAGAGTATCTTTATGAAACTAGGTTATCAGTTTTCTCTATTGCAAACAAGGAAGTTATGATGTGAGGTTGTTCCTTCTCATTTTTAAGAAGCTGTGAGCAAAAAAGATAACAAGGCTAACATTGTGAACACTTACAAAACAATTTTTATAAGAAGGGTTGGGGATGTAATGTATAGCATGATGACTATAGATTACACTGCTGTACAGCATATTTGAAGGTTGCTGCTAGAGTAGATCCCTAAGTCCTCATCACGAGGAGCAAATAATTGTAACATGAGATGCTGGATATCAACTGAGTTTATTGTGGTAATCATTTCACGTATATATATCAGGTCAAATGCTCTTCACCTTAAATTTATTAAATGCATGTCAATTATATCTCAGTAATCCTGGAAGAAAAAGTAGTAATAACATACAAATAACTAAGTAAATAATGTTTAATACATTTTAGGTGGACATTTGCCTCAGAGAATTACTTTTTTTCCAGATGGTACTGTTTATCTCATCCATCAACCAGCTCAGTTTTCAAAATTCAGCTTTAGTTGAAGGGAATGAGGATGCACTTTTCTTGACCTTCCTCACTTCATAAACTCATATTCCAAGAGGTATATCTTATTATCCAGCAAAAGCTCATGCACAAGAGGTTTCCTCTTATTTCTGAATCTGATACTGATAAGATTGTGGGCTTTTTGACCCATACAATAATGTTATTTTCAATTTATCAACACTTTCTAAGATTAACCAAAAAAATTTGAGATTTCAAACAGGTATTTTTTTTGTTTTCAAAGTAATAACCCCATTCAGAAATATATTAAATAAGTTCTTTAAGCTATGTCATATGTTTTCTCCCTCTACAGTCCTCATTCTGGCACTAAAAGCACCCTAAGCAATTCATTTTCAGGTCTCAGTTGTATTAATGTTTCCTAATTTCAGTATCTATTCAAGTTCCCCCTATTTTCCAATAAAGATATTTTAACAGTAACATTTAATTTTTATTTAAAATTTGAAAATGTTATTACACACATATATTATAATCTTACATTATGCAAATATAGTATTCAATCTCAAAGCTTACTATATACTATAAATAATACATGGTATAATGTTTCACTATGATATTGTAATGCATATTCACTGTACTATATATATATGAAAATGTATTTAGATTACTGAAGCTCTGCTACTCAAAAGTAGACTATTCCAAACACCAGTGTCAGTTCTGTTTTCCCTACACTTCTATAAATTGCTCAAAATCAATATATTTTAGTATGCTGCTATTTAGAAAATTATTTTTCGCAGAACATTTTTTTCTTTTCTGGAGTTTCCTAGAGGCTCCAATTCAGTTTTTCAATTTTTAAAACAAGCACGTATCATCACATTATTACTAAAAGCTTCTAGAGCCTTATAGTCATATTATTAGGTATAGTACATGTTTTGGAATGTCCTTTTAATAGCAGTCTGACTTCACCCCAGTTTGGACTGATTGTTCTGTAGGTTTAATTCATAGTTGTCAAATTCTGATTGCATTTCATTGTATCCCTGGAGTAAACCAGCTACTTTATTGGGCATCTTTTATCTTTGTCTTTCTTAGACTTGTTGTGTTGTTTTGCTGGGGTAATTGCTCATGTGGTACCCCTGATCCAAAACATGCACACCACTGAGCTTTCTAAGTCATTATTGGTTGGAAAATATCTTTATTTTGACATGTGATTAGTAGTTTGGGTATACTTCTCTACCATATTCCTAAACAAAGAGGGAAAGACATAGGAAGTGTGATGTGCTAGGCAAAATAGAAAGAAAGAAACCTAATGTTCCCAACTGGGTAAACCTAGAGGAGCACATGGAAAACTTTCTGGGACTTTGGCTTTTAGTTTAGATTCTACATTAGGTAGAGGAGGTGCTGCATCTGTGGGAAATTCCAAAATTCCAGACATCACAATGTTGGTTTCTAAACTACTTCCTGCCCAGAATTGCTTAGGGTATTTGCTAAATGGAACTGAGTCTGAAGGTTTCAAGTGCTCAAAGCTCCATGTAGAGAGTTATTTGAGCATGTAAATAGGTGCTGAATGTATAAAATGGAAAAAAAAAAAAAAAGGAAAAGTAGTTCATGTAGACTCTCCCAGTGTATGCATAATAGAACCACGTGGTTTCAACATTTTACAGATGAGGATACTTAAGTCTAAGAATAGAATGTATGCACTGTTTTCTATGATTTTCTTCCTTGCAACTGAAGGAAGGCAGGAAGATTTTTTAATTTGATTAACAAATTCAAAAAGACTACCTAGGCTTTTCTTCTCTTTATTCCCTCTTCTCCTTCCCCCCACCCCCGACTTAGTTTGGAGCCTCTTCTGGGCCCTTTCCTCTGACCACAGATGTATACTTCACCAGTGGAAAAACTACATAGTCTGAAAAACCCCCCTCTGTGCCACACATGGGATTCAGTTTACAGCTTCATTTTCCTTTCACATTAAGTTCTCTCTTCCCACTGTTATCTATTAGAGAGAACATGTTTTTAAATTTATTTTGGGCAATTTCTTATTTACTTTTTTTCAGAACATAGAAAAATAAGAGCCTATTCTTTACAGGTCTTCCTTTAAGGCACAACTAAGAGATTGTGAGAGATTAAGTGTCTTGCCCAAGATCACATAAATTAATGTTGTAGCCAACATTAAAGTCCTGTTTTTCTCCACTCTAATTCTCAAAGTTTGTACATGATAAATTAGTCCCTAAAGATGCTTCATAAAAAATTATGATCAAATAAATTTGGGAATAACAGCTTTCTATGTTATCCTCTCAGAAATTTAAATTATATATCTGCATACTAAAAACTATCAGATGTCCAGGACTTGAAGGAAGAACATTTTTTTAACTTCATTCATTTAGCAAATAGGTATTGAATGCTTACCAAGTTAAGGGAATTCCAAATGGAAGAAAGTGTCCATTCAAGGGCACTAATGCAAGAAAAACTGGCTAGTTTTAAGCCTCAATCCTATCAGTTTTTTAATAAATGTTTTATAGTGACCTATAAGAGATGAGGTTGCAGATGCTGGCAAGGGGTAGATTATATAGGAGTTCACCAGCTACCAAAAAAATTTGGATTTTTATTTCCAGTGGAACCAGAAACCACCCAACATTAAACTTACTTGGCCAAAATTTTCTTTATTCCCACAATATTTTAATAAACCTGTTGTGCTTCTTTATACATCATTGACTCCCTTTCACTGATGCAAACTGATAGTGAAGCTATTCCAGGCAGGGATGAGACCAATTCTTTGTCATTGTAAACCCAGCACCAAGCATAAACCCTTCACAAACTAGCTACTCAGTCAGTGATTTGTGAAATGAATTAAGATCACTAAGAGACAGAATGTTATGATATTTTATAACTGTATGAAAGAACTCAGAATGTTTTATCCTGACATGTAGAATATTTAGGATTGGAGAACAAGACACAAGCCTTCCATTGTTTGTAGTGATACTATTAGCGGGCAGAATGAGGGGACCCTTAAACCTGCCCACTCTAAATTAAAGTTCTGCCATCCACCATATAAAGGCAAAACATACTCTGGTGCATAAGACCTTCAATACAAAGAGACTTCAGTACAATTAGAATGCAACAGAGGGAAGAAAAAGACAAAGAATATAGTTAAAATAGTTTACAATTAAGCACCCTAAGTTACCCATCTCTTCACAGCTAAATGCCCAGCCAGACAGAGTTAACCCAAAGCAGGGCCCAAAAGCCTGCCACAAGTCTAAGGCACCTTCCGATGGGGACCTATAGGAAAGGGGTATAAGCGGCCAGGCAGGTCTGGAAGGAAAAGAGCAAAATCAAAACCCAAGTCAAGATAAAGGCTCGTCAGTCTCCCCATGTGTCTCACACCCCATCTCTGTCCCTTTCAAATATGTGCTTCTTATCCCTCAAGTCCCTGCTATAAGTCCCAGGCCTAGAAGCAGGCATGGCTTCTTCTCCTGTCTCTCTGGTCCATGTGCCTCCTCTATGTCTTCTTTCTCCTTCTCTGCTTTTTCTTCCCTTTCTCTCTTCTCCCACTTTTTTCTAGCTCCCCTCCCTGCTCAATTCCAACCTGCCTTGGGGGTGCAGGGAACCTGGAATCTCCCCTTTCCCTGGAGATTACACTGTTAGAATATTAGTAGACTTCCTTTCAGCCAGAACCACCATCTTCCAGTAAGTCGCCAAAATGACTAACACAAAGGGAAAGAGAAGAGGGACCCGCTATATGTTCTCTAGGCCTTTTAGAAAACATGGAGTTGTTCCTTTGGCCACATACATGTGAATCTATAAGAAAGGTGATATTGTTGACATCAAGGGGATAGGCACTGTTCAAAAAGGAATGCCCCACAAATGTTACCATAGCAAAACCGGAAGAGTCTATAATGTTACCCAGCATGCAGTTGGCATTGTTGTAAACAAGCAAGTAAAGGGCAAGATTCTTGCAAAGACAATTAATGTTCGTATTGAGCACATTAAGCACTCTAAGAGCCAAGATAGCTTCCTGAAACGTGTGAAAGAAAATGATCAGAAGAAAAAGGAAGCCAAAGAGAAGGGTACTTGGGTTCAGCTGAAGCACCAGCCTGCTCCACCTAGAGAAGCACACATTGTGAGAACCAATGGCAAGGAGCCTGAGCTGCTAGAACCTATTCCCTATGAATTCATGGCATGATAGGTGTGCAAAAAGAAATAAAAGAGCTCTGGACTATAAAAATGTTTCACCTAATTGAGTAGAAGTGTGGTGTCCCCTCTCTAAAAAATATTTAAAGCAAACTTTTAATTACATCGTAATTCATTGGATGGTGTCTTTATTAAAATTTAGTGGGTTTAAAAAAATATTAGTAGACTTGTTAGACATACCTTATAAGACTCAAGAAACTGTAACTATGAGCAATGAATGATAATTATAGGAAAGAAAACAATAAAATGGTCATGTCATGAAGTGGTAAATTTCTCATTTTTGGCCAAACAGATTAAGAAAATATTATGCAAAATAAATCAGAGAGGACTTCTTCCTTAATCAAAGGCTGGATTACATATTTGAAAGTCTCTTCAAACCTAAGAATGTGGGGTTTCATTTGGATAAATCTGGGTGAAGGAAAGTGATAAGAAGTAGGTGTGGCTAGAGAGAACTTTTAGGCAACAAAAATTTTCTTTTAATTTTCCAAACCTTTTATCTAATTAAGGCAGAATAAGGAGAATTATTTAAAAGAATGAGATGAAGCAAAAAGAAACTTCCAATAAAATACCTTAATGTAATGGTACTCTTCTTTGACTCTTCACTCAAACACTTAGAAGCAACAAAGGAGAATAAAAAGTAGAATTTATCATCAGTAAAAGTCTGTAAAACTTCCAGAAATCAAAGTCAAAACCTGTAAATCTGTCAAGAAAACTAAATGAGCTCCTCTTGAAATATTTCTGTAAAAATACACAAGAAAGCTCTAATAGTCTCCATGGTGGCCTACAGTTTAAGTCTCAGTGCTATCACTGCTACAGCCTGAGTTCAACCAGGAGCTAACCCACCTTTCCTTTCTCACCTGCCGCTCCCCTAAGCACTGTATTTTGGTAGATTGTCTTGGCCTGCTCCCCACTCTGTTTCTGGTGAATCCTCTCACCCCCTGCACCTCTAACCCAGACCCCAGTTCGTTTCTGCAAATAAATAAATAAATAAATAAATAAATAAATAAATAAATAAATAAAGCTCTAGTTGTATAAAACTTTAGTTGTAGGTTGTGAGGATGGGATTTGTGGAAAGTTGGGATGGGTGGATTTTCTGTTGTTCACTTTGTACCTTTTCCTGCTAGTTGAACATTTTTAAGTAAAGTGTATACATTTTACATTTAAAAATATTGTCATAAGGGTAAAAGTGATAAAAGTGAATTTGTACTGAATATATATGGAAAATGATGTGAAAGGCATATTATTTTTAAAGCTATAAATGTGAGTGCATGAACAAATTAAGAGAGTTCCCTGATGGTAAGGATACCCACTATAAATTGCATACTACTTCTAGACTTTATAATAATTTATATAGTCTTTAAAGGTCCTGAAATTTGAACTTCTCATTTGATTAGAAGAATTTAGATTCACACTACTCTGTGAAACACCTGGTAGCAAAGCAAAACAGCATGTGCTTATAAATAAAAGTCCAGTCCCCCCCCCCTCAACAAATAAGCATAAGCACATGTCCAATGTGATAGATGTAGGCTGAGCAGCAGCTGAGATCCTAATTATATCCTCTTCTTAGCCTCAAAAATGTATGTAGTAGCCTATGAGTAGCACCTTAAGAGACATTTCAATTAAAAAATGAGTTAAATGGGGAGATATAATTCCAAGGTTTGAGTAGATTTTCATTGATGAATGTGTTTTGTTTCATGCTAAATTGATTACTTTGGAAACATTGTCCCGAATGCAAAGCCGTTTCTTAAGGTAAAATCTTCCTTTAATGCCATCTACAAGAAATGACCTGAACCTTACAAAAGTAATTCCACTGGCCTTTATTTTTTTAAGAAATCTACATTCCACCCAAAGCATCTGTAGGCTACAGAATATTATCAGACAACTAATACATCCCAATCAGACTGAATTTATTTATAGACAACGTTCTTTTTGCAATGTTAGATGCCTCATTAACTTGATTCAGCTTGTGCATAGCAAAAATATTCCCTCCCTCTTCAGATTTTTGATAGAGTGAATTATAATTTCTTGTCTCACTCATTATAAACCTTTAGTTTAGAGGACATTTCAGAAATGTGTAGTGCCACTTATGTGAATCCTGGATTACTTGTCCTGGATTAATTATGTGCTTTATTTATTTTTCTTTGGGGGGAATATGAAGTGGCATACTGGCCATTCTTGCTTTTTACTTTGCATAGGAAATAAGTTAAAATTCAATTTTCCTGAAAACCTCCTCCTAGGAAAAATGAATTTGTATTTGAGTAGATCCCATTATACATATTAATGTTAAGTTAGTGTGGTGTGGGCTAGATATATTGGGTTTTAAAACTCCAAGAACCTTGGTAATTCAACTAACTTTCTAGATATATTCATCTGAGAACAAAGCTTACTGTGGAAAACCAGCACATAGAACTCTCATATTCTGTTACACATCTTCAGATTTTGAAAATTCCCTTTTGAATACCACTGTGTAACTTGGTCTTATAAGTGTTCTCTTAATTTGGCTTGAACATCTATAAACATGGTGGGGAGTAGTGAAGAATTTTCTTTCCAAAATTTCCATTACAACAATTTCAGATTCACCATTTTAAAATGGTATTTAACAGGTTAAATTGGGCTCAGGAAAAAAAAAAAGATGATAAGAAACTAAGTTCTATTTCTCTTAAATTCAGTATTCCACACTTCCAAGAAATTGCACTCAAATAAATTGGACTATTTAATGGCAGATGTAAAGTGGTCATAAATTATACTAGGAAATATTTCTACACTTTTATTTAAATAAAATTAAAATTTTGTGAAGAAAAATTATAATTTGTCTTATAATCTGCACCATTTTAATATATTCTGTATGATTTTATTAATTTGTTCAATATGTACTGGAATATACAAAGTATAAAATCAATATTTATTGTTTTCAGTCTGCCAACTGAGAACACACTCATTATCTTGCAGCTCTGAAATTGTAACAATTATTTTAAGCAAAGTTCATCATGTAACAACAAAAACTGATTTCATACCTGAGGCTTAACACTTGAAAAAGATGTTACAGAAATATGAATGCCTTAAACAAGTAGACTTCTGTTTTTAGTCAGAAAAATGTAGAAATTCTCTCAATTCTATTTGCAAAGCAGACTTTTTAAAAAATCCTTTATTGTATTATAAGTAAGCTTCTATGCAGAAGAAAGGATTATAAGGAAATCTTTAAATATAAAATCCCCTATGTAATTGAAAAAAAAAACAAAACCCAACGATGTTTTCACAAACTCTTCTGCCCAATGTTTGGTCATCAAAGATCATGGCATTAACTAGAGAGGTTTGTCCCCTTCTAGACCATAAGCAGTTCTGGATGCATACTGTTTAATACAAATTCTGATTCTCAGGAAAAAAAAATATCTGATTCTCACAAAGAATAAGAATTTTTGCAAAACTTTCTGACCTATGTTCATCAGATGGAGTACTTTCTTTGTGATAAGAATAGAAATGGAAGGTTGAAAAGCTTTCAAATTAAGGTAGTTCCTAAACTCTAAATCGGTCTAGTATAGCAAATAGATACCAAATGGCTAACATATATGACTGGCTTGTTGATGAACTGTCTTTTTCAGAATCATAAATGAAAAGTTATTCACAAGCCAATTCCTTGGTTCTTGAGAAATTCCAAGTTTACCTAATGATCAGGCTTTGAGACTTCAGGGTACATATGGTGAGCCCAAACTAGCCCATCCTCTATTCTAATCACAGTTAAAGTCAGCTGTGGGAGGCTGCCGCCCTTGAATGGTTTATAATCAGCTTGAGACATGAAACTGACTCATTTCTGGAAGTGTGGGGGCTGTTCTTTCACTCTTTTCAGTGCATGAATGCCACCATAAAATAAGATTAAATGCTCTGGGGTTTCCCCCGCTGCTTCCCTTCTCTATTTCTTAACTTTTCATGGTATGTGGGTTCATACTGTATTTATGTTTTCTCAGCTTCAAGTGATCTCACTCACAGTTTTACATTGGACAACCTGCTTTGCTATAATTCTCAAATAGGGCATATTTCCTAATATGCTATGGTTTATGACATTATTTTAAAGAGAGGAATATCATATATAAATAGAGATCATACTTAAACTCGTTACATCTTTCTTGGTCCCCAACTCTATTTAATGTCATCTCTTGGAAGAAGATTACTTGTGAGCTTCTTTCAGACTGTCTAAAGGTAGCTGTAAATTTGTCCTCTAAAATACTATTATTAGGGAATCACACTGCAATTATAGACTTTCTTCCTGGAGCTTCTAAACTTCAAGCTATAATGTTTTATTTCCCTCTTTTATTTTATTTATTTATTTGTTTGTTTATTTATTTATTTTATTTATACAAGCACTGGGTAAGTCAGAAGCGCAGGAGGGTAAGAGCCAGAGCGGGGAGCAGAGCAGGCAGAAGGACCGAAGTACACTGCTGAGGGGAGCAGCGGGCGGCAGGAGAGGTCTGCTCGCCATGTGGGACCCTCCCTGGCAGCCGGGGATCGAACCAGCACTGCAGAGGCTGCGGGCAACTTCGCAACCCAGCGCTCAACTGCTGCGCCACCGGGGAGGCCCTTTATTTCCCTGTTTTAAAAGTGCCTTGGTCTCTTAAAATATGCACACATATCTTCCAGGAGTTTATAGACATTATTGTTCCCTTGAATTTTGAAAAATTTTGTAATCCTGTGTCCCACACAATTTGCTTTTGCCGAGAACTTCGAATATCTTCCTATGCAATTTCATAAAGGTAACAATCCATAGAAAATTATGCTATGAAGCAATTAACTTATACCCATAAACTAGAGGTATAAAGTTTATTTGTACCATAGGGCAGAAGTTAAATAAAAAGATACCTGACAATACATTTCTCTATCTTGGACACAGGCATAGGTGAACTCTTTGAAATCCCCCAGTGTATGTAATGTGATACTGTTGCCACATTAGTCATACAATAAACATGTTTCTCTTGGTCCCACACTGGGTAAGGTACTGTTAGTTATTACAACAATACAAAAAGATAACATTATTTCTGCCTATTACCCTGCCTGAATTAATTTGTCCCACATGAATAATTGACTTTTGCATACTTATGCATTTCTAAGCAGTCACTCAACTCTGATACTTCTGTTCTCTCTTCAGCCACCATCCTTGACAGTCTCCCTTATTTTTGACAATGCGCTCATCCAGATTATGCATCACATTACCAACATCCATCTGGGTTCTTTGAACCCATAATTTTAAACTCATACCACTGACCATCTGGTATCTAGAGTACATAAAAAAATTATGTTCCATTGAAGTCAAAATTGTATAGGTTGCAAATGCATAGAGGTATTAAAGCATGGCAACCAAAAGTGCATTAAAGAATAACAAATTGACTTAACTGTATGAATCAGGATTCTCCTTTAATTTTCTTGAAAATAATTGAAATGTAATGAATTCTTTTTTGTGAATGCAATTAGAATCCATAAAAGAAAGGAGACAGTAAGGTCATAAATAAACTGAAGAAAATAATAACCAGTACTTTTCCAAATTTAATAAGGAATAATAAATTTATAAGAACAAAATCAATGAACCCCAGTAAACACAAAGAAGACCATGACAAACCACATTTTAATCCAATTGTTTAAACCAATAATTTAAAAAGAGAATCTCAAAAACACACATCACATATGACGAACAAAATAAAACCAATTGCAGACTTCTAGTCAGACACTATCCAAATCAGAAGACAATGAAAAAGTCTAAAAGTGCTACTAGAAAAAACACTTCAATCAAGAATTCTATATACCATAGAGGAAGGCCTCTCTTTCTCATGCATGTTTATATGCATCTATATGCATTTATATGTCCAAATGTTCCAGCACCATTTGTGAAAAATACCATACTTTTTTCATTGAATTGCTTTTACAGCTCTATCAAAAATAGGGCCTCCCTGGTGGTGCAAGGGGTTAAGCACAGCACTATGAAGCTATCCGCAGCCTCTGCAGCAGGAGTTCGATCCCCAGCCAGCCCTATGGTGCAGCAGACCTCTCCTGACTTGCCTGCTGCTCCCCTCAGCAGTGTGTTTCCGTCAATCTGCTTGTTCTGTTCCCCACTCTGTCTCTGGTGAATCCTCTCACCTCCCCGCACCTCTGGCCTGTACCCCAGCTCTTGTATGCATAAATAAATAAATATTAAATAAATAAATAAATAAATAGGCCCTAAATATAAGAGTTTAAAAAAAAAAAAGAATTCTATATACCAGTGAAAAATCCTTCAAAATTAAACGTAAAATAGATTTTTTTTAGACAGAGTAAATCTACATTAAAAAAGTTAAATGGGGCCTCCCTAGTAGCACAGGGGTTAAAGTCACAGCATTATCAAGTTATCACCAGTCACTGGAGCACAAGTTCAATCCCCAGCCAGGGAGCTGACCCATGTGGCACAGCAGACCTCTCCTGTCTCGCCTACTGCACCCCTCAGCAGGCCCGTTCTGCCCCCCACTCTATCTCTGGTGAATCCTCGCACCCCATACACCTGTGGGCTACACCTCAGTTCTTATATGCAAAAATAAATAAATCTTTAAAAAAAAGTTAAATGAAGCTCCTCAGACAGTAAGAACTAATATCAAATATAAACATGGATCCACATAAAAGAATGATGATTATTCATCAAAACTGCATGGTATTGGAACAAGAACAGACACACAGACCAATGGAATCGAATAGAAAATCCAGGAATAAACCCACAGATTTATGGTCAGCTAATATTTTACAAAGGAGCAAAGAATATGCATTGGAGCAAAGAAAGTTTGTTCAATAAATGGTGCTGGGAAAACTGGGTCGCTACATGCAAAAGAATGAAGCTTGACCACTACCTCACACCATACACAAAAATCAACTCAAAATGGATTAAAGAACTAGACATAAGACCTGAAACCATAAAATACATAGAAGGAAATATAGGCGAAACACTACGGTATATGCACATCAAAGACATCTTTACAGACACATCACCCAAAGCAGTGATAGTGAAGGCAAAGATAAACAGCTGGGACTACATCAAATTAAAGCGCTTCTGCACAGCAAAAGAGACAATAACAAAAACAAAGAGAAACCCCACCAACTGGGAGAACATTTTTGCACACAACACTAATGATAAAGGACTGATCACAAAAATCTGCAAAGAGCTGATGAGACTCAACAACAACAAAGAAAATAATCCAGTGAAAAAATGGGCAGAAGAGCTAAAAAGAAACTTCTCTGAAGAGGAAATGCAAATGGCCAACAGGCATATGAAAAAATGTTC
Organism: Talpa europaea; assembly: GCF_964194135.1. Lineage (NCBI taxonomy): Eukaryota > Metazoa > Chordata > Mammalia > Eulipotyphla > Talpidae > Talpa > Talpa europaea. The sequence continues at coordinate 66,522,374 of NC_140075.1, read as the reverse complement.
AACATCACTCGTAATCAGGGAAATGCAAATCAAAACTACCATGAGATACCATCTTACACCAGTGAGAATGGCACATACTAAAAAAACTAGCAACAACAAATGTTGGCGAGGTTGTGGAGAAAAAGGAACTCTCCTGCACTGTTGGTGGGAGTGCAAACTGGTCCAACCACTATGGAGAGCTGTGTGGAGATTTCTGGACCTACTAACCATAGAGCTTCCATATGATCCAGCAATTCCACTCTTAGGTATTTACCCAAAGGACACAGAAACATCAACTCCAAAGAGCACCTGCACCCCTATGCTTATAGCAGCACTGTTTACAATAGCTAAGCTTTGGAAACAACCCAAATGCCCAAAAATAGATGACTGGATCAAGAAGATGTGGTACATATACACCATGGAATATTACTCAGCATTCAAAAAAGAGAAACACATGCAATTTGCAGCAACATGGATGGCGCTGGAAGGGATCATGCTCAGCGAAATAAGCCAGAAAGAAAAAAGAAAAATATCAGATAGTCTCACTCATAGCAGGAATCTAGAAAACTTAAATAAGGGACCAGGAAAATGAATATCTATAAGAAAGTGAAAATCATAATCAACAAACAACTATGAACCAGAGACACTTTATGAGGGGAGGGGGCCGGGAGGGGAGGGATTGGGGTCAAAATAAAGGGGTTGCAATTGTTTGGGGAATATAAAAATAAAAAAAATAATAAAGGTAAGCAAAATAAAAAAAATAAAAAAGAATGATGATTATTTAAAATGGTAAATATCTTAGCAAATGTATTTTTCTTAAAATTGGTTTAGTATCTATAAAGTAGAATGTTTAAGGAAAATATTAAAAATGATTTAAATTTTTATGCAGAATAGAATGTGTGGCAAATACAGCACAAGGAAAGGTAAGAGGGAAAAGATACAAAATTATTGGAAAAGATAATGTGATCAAGTTATATCAGTCAGGGTCTAACCAGAGAGAAACCACATGATAGTTTGAACAGGGTAAACATAAATAAAATACTGAAATCTATTTCTCTTTTTGAAAGAAAAGTAGGAAATATAGACCACAGAACAATAAAATTATCTATATACAGGGAGAAAAAAATCAATAGAAGGGTTATGGGAGGGAGTGATACTCCCTCTGAATATGCCCTTTTTTTAAGAGTTATTTATTTATGCATACAAGAGCTGGGGTACAGGCCAGAGATGAGGGGGGGTGAGAAGATTCACCAGAGGCAGGGTGGGGAACCGAACAGGCAGATAGACTGAAATACACTGCTGAGGGGAGCAGCAGGCGAGACACGAGAGGTCTGCTTCACCATGTGGGTTGCTCCCTGGCCAGCCTGGGATCGAACTTGTGCTGCAGAGACTGAGGATTGCTTCATATGAGGTGCTTAACCCTTTGTACCACCAGGGAGGACCTGAGTATGCCCTTTTAAATCATTTTTGTTTTGAAATATTCGATGTATTCAAATACTTGAACTAGATTGACATTTAGCAAGTATGGAGGGTAGGGACCTAAAACTAAATTGAAATAAAAACATATGAAATATCTGTAGTATTTCAAATGAAGAATCTAAATATACTAAAACTAAACAGGGAGAGATGAATGAGTACTTGTTTGTTTTGTCTTAGTCTCAGACTATTGCTAATGATGCTAAAGTTTAGAAATGCCTGAGGGCATTCACCTGGGCCCAAGTTTTCTCCTTTTTAGGCCAGTACAACTGACTAGCTCTGCCCTCAGTTTTCTTACGATTGCAAGATGTTCTTTAGCAATACCCACTAGGAAACTTTGGGGGAGAAATAGAGGCTTATTACTTACAAAACCTGGAAATTACAGAGCATACCTGGGCCACAGTGAAGTTGCAGGAGGGCCCAGGGAGTGATGTGCAGGGCCCAGGGTTCCTGCTTCTATTAGGGTTGAGGAGACAATCTAGGGTGTCCAGAGTTAACGCTCTTTAGTGAATTCAAGTCTGAAGAGTGGGAACTTAAAGGATGGGAAGAGAGACAAAAGAAGAGAAAAAAGGCAAGATATAAGTCCCATCTGACCAGATATCTAAATTAACCTAGATCTATAAAGCAAAAGGAATTTAGTGGTGGGAGACAACTTGCCTCTTTTCTAGTCATGTGACTGACCTTGAGCTTGAGTTAGCCCTCTGAATTGGATGTCCCTTTGATACAAAAGTCTTGGCAATCAAAGAAAAGTCAAATGTAGATGCTTACAATATATGCAACTCCTGAACAGAACACTTTGATGTATACTCTTAATTTAGGGGGAAAAAAAACTAACAAAATTCAAACTCTTCTTCACAGACTTGTTATTCTTGTGGTATATATAGATAATTGAACAAATTTGTTGATTTTTCTGTGAATAAATGTTTTTACTGTGAAAGAAAGCAGATACAAATACAGAAAAACCTATAGGTTTGTTTTGCTATTGAAGGCTTGATTTTATAATTCATAGCATATCATATTAAATCCTTTCATATCATAGTTCCATTTGTTCAAAAGGTCTGGAGGCAATAACACACCAATAAAAAGGATACCTATTACCCAGATCTTGGTTTCTAAATGCTGTTTGCCACAAAAGAAACTGAGGTGAGTCAGGGAAATCACAAAAAGAATCTGGAATATCTTCAGTGTCAGGGAAATAATACTGAAAAAAATGGATGGGGACAGATGTAAAGAAGACACAGAAGGGCTTGTATAAGGTTCCTATTAACCAACTCTGAAACAGTTTGAACATCATATTAAATAAGGAATTAATGGAGTATAGCCTAATGATTAAAATAGGAATCACTAATTCATAGTGATGGTTGGTAAGTAGATGGATAGATAGATTATAGGTAGGTAGGTAGGTTCGGTGACAGACAGGAAGAAAATTATAATAAGACTGATGAATGTGAAGAGAGCAATATGGTTGGAAAAATCATTATTTTGAAAACAGCATAGTTAAGAATGACTTAAACAAGATGCATCAATGGATGCTAAATCAAGGCATAAAATTATATTGAACACAAGATATTTACATGGTTAATAAATATTTATCTACAGATATGTTGTATGTTAGTTGCAAGAAGAAAATAGCAACCATATAGTGGACAACTGGACAATACCTTGACCAGGTGATCAAAATAATGTCATTAATGTGGGTTTATGGATATAATGCCATTAAAAGAATAACTTTTTATGATATTTCAGCCAGGCATGTATATTCTAAGTTTAATAATAAAGAAATATCAAATAAATCTAAACTAAGGAATATGAAATAGGTCAATATTAAGTTAATATTTTAAGATCAAGGAAGTTTCCAACTTAAAAAAAAAGTAAATGTAACATGACAGACTTGATACTTTGTTAGTGTTAGAAAATATGATAAAAATTGCTATTAGTAACATTTATTTAAAGGCACAAAAATTTCTATCAAAGTTAAATTTCCTAAACATGTCATTATACTTGGATTACATAAGAGAACATCTTTTCCTTAATAAATATACATTAATTATTCAAGTTTTAAAGGAATAAGGGACCTAATATATGCAACCAACTCTCAAATGGCTTAGAAAAATAAATAAGAGCCTGCCTGGTGGCGCAAGAGGTTGAGATGCAACCTATGAAGCTATTCACAGCCACTGCAGCATGAGTTCGATCCCCGACCAGGGAGCTGCCCACATGGCACAGCAGACCACTCCTGACTTACCCGCTGCTCCCCTCAGCAATGTATTTTAGTCCATCTGCCTGTTCTGTTCCCCGTTCTGTCTCTGGTGAATGTTCTCACCCCCCCAATCTGGACTGTACCCCAGTTCTTGTAGGCATAAATAAATAAATCTTTAAAAAAAAAAAGAGAGAAGGAAGGAAGGAGGGAGGAAGGGAGGGAGGGAGGGAGGGAGGGAGGGAGGGAGGGAGGGAGGGAGGGAAGGAAGGAAGGAAGGAAGGAAGGAAGGAAGGAAGGAAGGAAGGAAGGAAGGAAGGAAGGAAGGAAGGAAGGAAGGAAGGAAATGGGCCTCCCTGGTGGTGCAAGGGGTTAAGCACCGCACTGTGAAGTAATCCACAGCCTCTGCAGCACGAGTTCGATTCCCAGCTGGCCAGGGAGCAACCCACATGGTGCAGCAGACCTCTCCTGTTTTACCTGCTGCTCCCCTTAGCAGTATGTTTCAGTCAGTCTTCTTGTTCTGCTCCCCGCTCTGTCTCTGGTGATTCCCCGCACTTCTGGCCTACACTCCAGCTCTTGTATGCAAAAATAAATAAATCTTTAAAAAAAAATACTGCTCTGCTACAATGTAAGAGTTACTAACTCAGACTTTTTGGAAAAGGATTGAAATTTCTGCAAAGTGCCCTTTAAGAAGTAGTAGTTCTTGCTTATGGAAAGAAACCAGCGAGTCCTCTAAGAATAAGAAAAGGGAGTATTTTGCACCTGAAAACATGATTTCAAGTGAAAATTTTGCTGGTCCAGGCTGTTACTACATTTCTTGTTCCTCCTGTGGGCTCACTTCATCTGGTATCACAAAACCTTCGTCTCTGCCATAAAAAATGTCCACAGTCCTCTGCTGTACAGGGTTGTTTTCCCCTTGTTCTCTTGACAAATCAATTTAGTGTTCCTTAGCCTCCCTACATAGAAATATCACTTTCTCTAAATCATCAACAGTAAGTCAGTACCTTGACCTTCTTCATCACTTAGGCTGTTTCATCACCCCCATAGCCCACACCAATATTCTTTCTCACCACACATGGGTCAGCCTTAGGCATGTCAGTAGTTCTGAATGTTGCACTGGACCTCTGTGGAGCTGCACTGCTAGAACTGAGAGGTTTCTTTGACCTGTTCAGAGCTGGAGCAGGGCCATTGCACTTTCTTGCCTTGGCTGGCAGCTACAGGGTCATAGTCTTTTCCATCATAGTTTGCATCAAAAAAACTTCTGGAACCACTGAATGAATTCAAAAATTTTCCTTTTACTAGCTTTTCCATAGAAATTACTTTGTCAACACCAATCCTCCTAAAACCTGCTTGTGGAATTTTGAAGTTCTACATATATTTGTGTTCTACTTTTGCTTGGGCTTTCACTTTCTCCAATAGTATGGGAATAGCCAGGGAATAGCATGTCCTTAAACTGTCAATAGGCAGCCCCTGAGCATAACTCTTCACTCTTTTGTCAAGATTCATCCATTCAGGCCAGCATGTCATGTCAACTTAGATTATCACTGGTGGCTGAGTTGAGGGTAGAATATCAAATAAACTATTTGAAATTCTACTACATAGGAGATTTGTCTGTTCTCCCTCATGTATTTGTTTATTCTGTTATTTACATCAGTGTGGACTAACTCAAACTACTATCTTTTTGTTGTTCAAATCCATTTGACCATTGGGAACTCATTAAGTTGACTCCTGAATCCCTTTGACACACTCCCATCATTTATTCAGTGTATGTGTGTGTGTGTGCATAGGTGTGTGTGTGTGTTTTGAACACTTCCTTACTTTTGGACACTACAGGGTTCTCCAGGCTCATCTTACATGTTCTGTGCCATATAGAAAGCTAAAAATGAATTTATGCTGTTGTCTCCACTCTGACGTTTCAATGTTCTGCACTCTGAAGACCAAGACTCTTTGGCTTGTTTTTCCCCAGCTCTCTTACTGCTCCTCCCCCCAGTTGCCTCTGTTTCCTTAAGAAAGGAGTTTTTTTCCTCTGTCCCCCCCTTTTACTGTAGGAGTGTTTGAGTGAGTCAGATAAACAGTTGAGTTTTCCAAGAAATAACTTCACCAGAATGTTCAGTGATAGGCAAATATCTGTTGATAGGATGTCCAGCACCTGCTTGTGGTGCTTCAGACACATCCCAGAAAGACATGGTTGCTTATTGCCTGAAGAAAAAAGAAAAAACTTGCTGTTACCCAGCAGAAAAGGGCACCAAACTCCTTAGCAAAATCTCTCCTAAAGTATCTACTAGTGTGAAAAGAATTCAGAAGAGATCATCTGAAATCATCCTTGCTATTCCTCCTGACTGCAGTCCTAGACTTAAGGGATACAGTATATATAAATCGAGATTGACTATACTTGATCCAACAGTTTCTTTGAATGAAGGCAATATGTTTTTCTCTGGATATCACTTTCACCCAATTATCTATTTAAGCTGCCAAAGGTTACATTTAACACTAGACTCTTAACACCACCACACAGCAACAATCAAGGGGTCACCTGTCTGGATATCCTTAAAGATAACTGAAGTTCCAGATGCTCTTTTTCAAAGATCTTGCTGTCCATTTGCTACCTTTTGACAGACTGCAACCCTGTGTTTCATCCCTTTGGAAACATAACTGTTCAGTATTTGATCAACAGAGCAGAACATGACAAGAGATAAGGAACACAATTCACATAATTTTTATGCAGTGTGAAAGAGCAGAAGCATCTTCTCACTGTGCTGAAATCCTTTTAACCTTCACAATATGGACTTCTGTGTACATGTTATACTGATTCTACTTTTTTCTTTTTATCCTTAAGAGATGGGGAGACTCCCTACAAGGGTAAATACTATCAAAGTAGAACTTTTTAGAGACTGATTAGTTGCGTTTAAAACACCAACTTGCAAGTCTTGCTTATTTGGAATGTTAATATGTACTTTGTGATCTACTAACAATACTGGTTCTGTAGTCTACCAAATATAGTGTATTTTAATTGTACTCATTACCTTTTATTTTTTACATATTACATATAAAGTCATCATAGATGACTAGGAATCAGGTCATGATTACTTTGTCATTTTGTAGTAAGAGAATTTCCGATAGTAGGAAATCCTGTCCTTTGTAGTTCAGAGTACCTAATGTATCACCTCAAATGCAATAAATATCCTCTTTAGGGAAAAAAAAAATCCTGAGGTTTTTTTTTTCCCTTTTTTTTTCCTGAGGGTTTTTATAATAGCTTCACAAAATACAGAATCTGAAAGATTATCTTGTATTTGCTTCTTTATTTATAACCTCATGAGAGCTTACCTACATTACATGGGTATCTATGCCAGTACAGTATCTAGCACACAGTAGGAACCTAGTGACTATTTTTGAATAAATATCAGTCCCAATTTATCATAATCAAATCATACATAGACTCATTATGAAATTTTTCTGGTCTTCAAATTTTCATTGGAAAATATGGGAAGGAAACGGAAATCATGAAATTCTTTATCTGTTCTACCAATATTTATAATATAACACATTCACTTATTAATCAGCTCTATAGTCCCACTAACTCAGAGGGGATTCTTTATATACATAATGAATATTTCATCATGTATTTACCTATACATTGAAAGTGTGAACAGTTTTTAAAAATTTCCTTTTTTAATTTGCTGCAAAAAAATCAAATAAGGAAAAGATACGTTTTTATATTCGAAACGAAAAAAATGTTCACAAATTTTATTTTCTACAATTTGTTCCTATAGGCAAACAAGGTCAATCTTATAATTTTCATAAATGTAATTTTGCAAATTTCATAAAAAGCTAAAACTCGTTTTACTTAATGTAATGAACAGGTGATGGTAACATGCATAATGCAATTTTCACAAATGAAGGTAAATGTAAGTTCATATTTCTGTATTCAAGAAAAATATGAACTAACTCAATAAAGATGAGTGATATTAACCTTAAGGAGTTAATCATCAGAGTGAATGAGGGAAAATAGTATAATTAGCAATATATGAAGGTAGTCATTAAGGTGAACCAAGGCACATAATATAGTTTGCAATATAATGTAAACAAAAGCCAAAGTTCCCATAGCAACACAAACTTTTCTCCAATGCACACATACAGTATTTTGGACCAGTGCAAGCTCTAAATTTATAACTTCTTAGGAATATGTGTAATAACACTATGTCAATGTGATTCTAAAAACAATAATATTTATTCAGATACAGATGTGCAAACATCACACAATCTATATAGTTGATATCCCCTAATTTTATGCTGGATTTCAGGTAAATGCCATGAAAGTATATCATTTGTTGCAGTGTGTGTAATACCTTCATTAGTTAAACTGGTATGAATTTGTTAAATGGGTAATGACTACAATTATTTGTCTTTTACAGTGGAGATAAAGATAAACATTTAAGGTCATGACAATAACAAATTAGCAATACAGTGGTTACTTTTAAGTCTTTAAGTCTTACTTTTTTATATAGGCGGAAATTTTTGTTTTATTTCATACTCACGTATTTACTTCATCTAGCTATAAGTCCCAATTCAAATTTATTAAGGATCAGCAATCAAATCAGCAACTTTGAAATAGTTGCTCTATTTCAAAGAGAAATTGAGCTTTTTGAGGTTTAAATTATTGACAGATTTTACTCATTGTAAAATGAAAAGGGTTTAAAAGAAGTCATAGTTTTGTCAATCTATTCACCCTTAATTCCAGTGCCCTCAAATATTTGTTTTTTGGGTAATATTGTGATAGGAACAAAATATTCAATCTTTAAGTGAAGATTTGTGTCAGGTGTCAAAATTCAACCATTTTGGAATTCAGACTCTCAAAAGCACATAACTGAGCATCTTATATATGGGACAAAATATTGTTTTCTTATAATTTGAATAGGCAAGATAAAAATACAAGAATCTTATCAAACCTTCCAGAAAACATAGATTTGTGCCCTCCTAGTAGGTAAAATGGTTTTATTTGATAGATATATGTCAGAAAGGCTGAAAATAAGGATAAGCATTATGAGTCCTCTTCATTTAAAAAGAAAACAAATAGGGCCTCCCTGTTGGTGCAAGGGGTTAAGTCTCAGCACTATCAAGCTATCAAGGTATAGCCAGCCACTGCAGCATGAGTTTGATTCCCAGCCAAGGAACTAACCCACATGGCGCAGCAGACCTCTCCTGTCTCGCCCACTGCTGTCCTCAGCAGTGTACTTCAGTCAGTCTGTCTGTTCTGTTCCCCACACTGTCTCTAGTGAATCCTCTCACCCCCTGCCCCTTTCACCTATACCGGGTTCTTGTATGCATAAGTAACTAAAGTAAATCTTTAAGAGAAAATAAAACAAATAGTAACATTGAACATAAATAACATTAATAGTTTAACATTTTCTGGCACTTACAGATGTTCTCATTGTGATACAAATATAAGTTTCATTCATGTAGCTATTAAGGTGAAAATACATGTGTCAGGATATAAATCTTAAAACAAAGATGTCCGATTTCAGGAGGGAAATCATCTTTTTTGAAGATAATGATAAATATTCAAGTTTTCCTCCATGAAGGTAATATTTTTTGTCTAAGTCAACATACTTTACCATTTTTAAACTTTTCCCATCATATTTTTTGACAGCAGGTTTTCCAATTTTGACAGCTCTTTAAAAGTAATTTTAACAGCCGAGTGATTTCTCTTCTAAGCAAAGTCAGATTATGTGAAATGTCAATGTAAAAACTATACACTCTGACACATAATCATTTTTAGTTGAATTTACTTATTAATTTTGCTTGCTATTGCTAATAAAACATAAGTACTTAGCTAATTGTATTGCTTTTTGAACTGCTTTAAAGGTATTAAAACTGTATCCTTTTCACTACAAAATGTCTCACTTTATCACAATTAGTTACCCTTTCAAAAGTGGAAAGGAGGGAGGGTACCAGTGCTAGGCAGATAAGGAGCAGTTGAGAGAATGAGAGAAGTGACTACCGCAGAATGAAAATTCAAGCTCCTCTTGATTAAACTCAAACACAGGTTTATCTGAATCTCCTGAAGACCTCTTGTAAGATACTGGCACGCCCCTTCTCCCTTTGCTCCCTTTGCCATTTGCCATTCGCTCCCTTTGCCATTGCTGAAATTCTGATATATTAATGGCAGCAGAATAGAGACTACTTTTCATCTGCCCACCCTAACACCTTCCTGAAAACCCCTGGAAACAATTTGAATGAAAACGTCACAATTTTGTTGACTATATTAATCCAGTTAACTTCTTTATTTTTTTCATAATTAATGTGTTGTAGGAAGTGGTGTAGGCTGGCCAGTTCAAAAATTATCTTCTTTTTGCATAAATTTGCGGTAGTTGATTATTTTTAGATCACTTTACATTGGGGATTGAAACTTTCTCAGAGTGCCTTTGTCATAAATTTAAATAAAATGTTTTACAGAAGAGGATTTCATTTTAGTCAATGATCCATCACTTTGTATTAACTGTTCGAAGTAGAATTAAAATGTCATCTAATACATATCAAAAAATATTCCAGTAAACCTAGCAAAAAACTTTAGGAAATTTCATTGGATAAATTCATTAAGGAAAGTGTATTGTCTAGATTATTAAATTGAATTCAAAAACTATTCTACATTTCCCATCATTGTAGACATATTCCACTTTGCTTTGAATGAGTAGACTTCCCTTAGAGGAATGAGAAGTGTTAACATTTTGCAGTATAGATAGCTAAACAAACAAACAAACAAAAATAGTTAAAATAAGAAAACCTGGGCATTGGAAGTTCATTTAAGCCATTTAGTTCAACCCCCTAGTATATACTTCACTTAGAGGTTGTGAACCATCCTGAGAAAGTTAGAAGGCTAGAGTGACCAGAAATGATGGAAGAAGAGGTTAAATGTCTATGTGGTGAGAACGGTTAGAGGACCTTGTATATTTTTGTAAGGATTTGACTTTAATCCTGACTAAAGTACGATAATAGTAGGAGGTTGAGCTGAAAATAAGATTATCTGAGTTAAATTTGAACATTTCCTTGCTACTGGTTGAATAAAAACTGGTTGAAGCGAGACAATGGCAAAAACAGGCTATTGTAATAGCCCAAGTGAGTTATGAGGAATGACTTAGACCTGAATTGTGGCTGAGAGTGTTGCAAGAATTTTGGATACATCTTGAGCATAGCACCAGCTTAAATTACTGACACCTTAGATGTAGTATGTGAAGAGGGGCCTCCCCGGTGGCACAGCGGTTGAGCGCTGGGTTGCGAAGCTGCCTGCGGCCTCTGCGGCGCCGGTTCGATCCCCGGCTGCTCCCCGGCCACCAGAGGAGGGTCCCACATGGCGCGCAGACCTCTCCTGCCGCCCGCTGCTCCCCTCAGCAGTGTACTTCGGTCCTTCTGCCTGCTCTGCTCCCTGCTCTGGCTCTGGTGAATTCTCTCACCCTCCCACGCTTCTGACTGTACCCAGTGCATGTATAAACAAAAACAAACAAACAGACCAGCAAACAAATAAATAAAGCATGCCTCTATACAAAAAAAAAAAAAAAAAAAGATGTAGTATGTGAAGAAAGGTAACAGCCAGAGACAATTCTAAGGAATTTTGTTTGTGCAATTGTAAGAATGGAATTGCCTTTCCCTAAAAAGGAAAAGACTAGGAGAAGGGCAGTTTGTGGGAGAATACCAGAAGGTTACTTTTGGGTACTTTGAACTTAAGATGTATGTTTGCTATCAAGTGGAGATATCTTGTAGGTTACTGTAAATAATGGAATTCACAAGAGAAATCAGAACTGATCATTTATATTTATATATTTAATGTATAATATGCATATAAGTTATTTTATATACAAATATATGTAATATTTGCATTCTTTGCATTATTATTATGTGCAATATATACTTACATTATTATATCAACATATTTATGGCAGTTTAAACCTGGAGAGTGAAAGTGTTCAACAAAATCGTCATTAGCAATAAAAAAGAGAACTGATGTGAATACTTAACTTAGGGGCACTGCAACATTTAGAAGTCAGAGAGATTGAAAGAAAATAAAAAATCTGAGATGAACATCCAGAGATAGGAAAACAAAAGAAACATTTAACATAACAACACTCTAGTTGTCCTGGAAGCCAAATAATTAAGTGCTTTAAGAAGGAAATAGTGATTACTTTTGTCAAATGCTAGAGTTCAAGTTAGACAAGGCCTGAGAATTGGCCATTGGATTGAGCAACAAGAGGTTCATGAATGTCCTTGATTAAAAAAGATTAGTTTGGGTGGCAGTTCTGATACTAAAAATCTGTTTGGAATGGAGGGAGAAATTGAAAACTGCGAGCAAAAACTCCTTTTTTGAGGAATTAGTTTTATTTTTTATTTATTTATTTTTAAGATTTATTTATTTATTTATACGAGCACTGGGTACAGTCAGAAGCGCGGGAGGGTGAGAGAATTCACCAGAGCCAGAGCGGGGAGCAGAGCAGGCAGAAGGACCGAAGTACACTGCTGAGGGGAGCAGCGGGCGGCAGGAGAGGTCTGTGCGCCATGTGGGACCCTCCTCCAGTGGCCAGGGAGCAGCCAGGGATCGAACCGGCGCTGCAGAGGCTGCGGGCAGCTTCGCAACCCAGCGTTCAACCGCTGCGCGACTGGGGAGGCCCATGAGGAGTTTTGTTTTAAAAGGAATGACGTGTGGAGAAAAAGGAACTCTTCTGCACTGTTGGTGGGAGTGCAAACTGGTCCAACCACTATGGAGAGCTGTGTGGAGATTTCTGGACCTACTAACCATAGAGCTTCCATATGATCCAGCAATTCCACTCCTAGGTATTTACCCAAAGGACACAGAAACATCAATTCCAAAGAGCACCTGCACCCCTATGCTTATAGCAGCACTGTTTACAATAGCTAAGCTTTGGAAACCACCCAAATGCCCAAAAATAGATGACTGGATCAAGAAGATGTGGTCCATATACACCATGGAATATTACTCAGCATTCAAAAAAGATAAACACATGCAATTTGCAGCAACATGGATGGCGCTGGAAGGGATCATGCTCAGCGAAATAAGCCAGAAAGAAAAAGAAAAATACCAGATGGTCTCACTCATAGCAGGAATCTAGAAAACTTAAATAAGGGACCAGGAAAATGAATAACTATAAGAAAGTGAAAATCAAAATCAACAAAAAACTATGAACCAGAGACACTCTATGGGGGGTAGGGGGTGGGTAGGGGAGGGATTGGGGTCAAAATAAGGGGGTTGCAATTGTATGGGGAATATAAAAATGAAATTTATTATAAAAAAAAAGAAAGTGGATATGAGTCAGATCAGTGAAAAGAATTGAGATTTTACATACTGATTTCAGATATATTTTCTTATTCCAAATATATATTTAATAAATAACAATTTTGATTATATTGAATTGTATCTTATTACCAGCACCAGGTTCTAAATTCCAGAGAAAAAAAATCACTTAATGGGTTGGAATAATTTTATGCAAATGTAAGATGTTTGATGATTTATTTTAACTGTAATAACAATAAATTGGTAGCACTTCCATCCACAACAAAAACATTGTTTAAAAAAAATAAAATAAAAATAAAAGGAATGACAGAAGAGCAAAGTGGTAAAGGGAATGAGTTGGAAGGGAAGTGAAATTTTAAAAAATGAGATTTTTAGAAATTCAAGAAAAGAGCAGCGTATTTATGTGCTGATGTGAACCACCTACTACTGGGAGAAATATATGTGATTCAGGCAAGAGAAGAGAGAATTAATAGTCCCACATCTTAGAGTAGATAGTGGAGGGGTAGAATCAGGTATACAAGTAGAGTACATGAGTACTCCTTCCGGTCTTTTCTGGGAGTTTGATAGTAGAAGTTCAAGTACAATTGCAAAATATAGTTAGATCAATGCATTTTCAGGTAAGAGCTCATGCAAAGTCTTTTCTGTTAGCTTCATTTTCCTTGGAGTTGAAATCATGGTCATCATAACTTAGGATAAAGAGAGAAGTGCTCGAGATTTGAGAAGATGTGAAATGATCATGTGAGTGTTAAGAACTAGAAAAACATGTATGATTGCTAGACAGTATTAAATAACCACATGAGAAGAATCATAAATTTAAGGTGAGATCAGTTAGCATTGTTTTGCATTTTTGTTTTCCAGCTACATTCTATTGCAAGTGGCAAACATTGAGTAGGTGAAGGGGGTGCTTATCCAACTGAATATAATGAAGCAAGAGTGGGGTGAAGGAGTGATGGTGTTCTCAGGTGAGTGATTATCACTGATTCAAAGTATCATTCCAGTTTAAATCCAAAACGTATTTTGTAAGCATTTTTGGATTTCATCAGTTGGTAACTTTTTTTGGTATTGCTTGACAGCACAGGAAAAACACAAAGTTTAATGTAAACCTTTTCATTTTGTGGTTCAGGACAGTTACTTTTATTTCTTGCTAAGGTTTAAAGATTGTATCATTTGAAAACTAGAATCCTCCATTATCAATATAAGTATTAGGATGTGGGCTGTTGTAGAACAGCAAAAAGTTTTTTAAAAGAACATTAAAATTAAAATCAAACAACCAATAATGTTAAATTATCCCTGAGTGCACATTATTTAGTTCCTCGTTATCTTAATTGTTTCCAGTAAAAGTGAAATGTGCAATATGCAAAATGCAAATTAAATAATATTATGTGTCAGAGTTTGAAAGAGATATCCATTTAACATTGGAAGAGGGTTTTTTTTTTCCCCAGGAAATCTTGTTCATTTATTTTGCGAGAATTTTTGTTTGTCGCTATTTGTTCAAAACATAATACAATTGTGAGACCCAGTGCCTGCTGGCAAAGTTGGAATAGCTGTCAGCAGGAAATGGCAAACTAATAATAAGTGCTGGTAAAATATTTATATTATAGTTTACTGGGAAGCTGAATGTAGTTTTGTATTTCATTAGTGCTTGAGGCAGAACATAGTAACATAGTTGTGCTCCAAAATAAGTGGATAGAATTCTAAATACTATAGTAACTTATCTTTCAACTATCTGCTGGGGGAAAAGAATTAATAATAATAAAGCCTTTTACAAGTTGAAATTTAAGAAATTTTAAACAAGGTCCATAGGGCAGTAATTAGCAGCATCTCACATTCAGTGTTATTGGACACTAGGCCACTGGATCAACCACTTCTGTATGAGGCCTAGTAATTTAGCTCTGGTTCATAATTTTCAATAACAGAGCTATTCAAGAGGGAAGGGTGGTCCTAAACCACCAGAGGACTCAGAAGTATGGTGATGTTCAAGTACAACACTGTGTTTATGTACTCCCCAAAGTGTATCAAAGCTCAGATCCAGAGAAATAAAAGAAAAGTCAAACAAAACAAGCATTAGACTGCGTAAAATAAGGTATGGACAAGGCAAACAGGTGAGGCATTGTTTAGGTGGCTAAGGTAGATCAATATCTATTCTTGCAAGCCAGGAATCCTGCCTGCTTTCCTCTGGCGCTCTGCAGATCATCTTACGGCTTGCAGACAGACTGTCGCCTAAACCCAACTGACAGACAACCTATTTCACCCCTGGAAAAATCATACCCATCTTCTCCCTTTGTGATTCACTGAGGGGAGAAAAAACTATAACTGCCAAAAAAAAATAATACCAGATTGGTATTACCACACTTCGACAGCCTATTTCATTATCTTAATTATAGAAAACTGGCTCATAATTTCTCTACCATCTATCATTTTAGTCTGCTTAATAAAATATAAGTATGTTGTAAACATAATAGTGTGGGGGGATAGGTGAACAAATTTATGCAAATAGTAAACATAAAGTGACTAGTACATAATAATCACTCAATAAATATTTGTAAATATTAATATCTTATAATAATTTTTGAAACTTAGCAAATAATTTAGAAATTGTGAGAATAGGTATTTATGTCTACCTTGTAATTCATATATAGAGAAGCAGTGTATCAGCAATTTTGAAAACTTATTTAACAAGTTCATGATACCTGAACACTGAGCAAATAGTAAATCAGATTATATTTTTTGACATAGCACCCTCAATGTAGCTTGTTCTTCTAACTACAAGTCCATGCATAACTATTAGTAACCTTTTAGTTCTCTTATGTAATGTTTTAATGCTCATGGGAAAATCAAAACCAAACATGTTTTCTCAGAAATAGGTATTATACTTTAACTATACCAAAGTAACCAGAATAAAAATAACCTATCCAGTTCAAAAGAACTTTAGAAGACTATCCAAACTTCCATGCAAATTGAGCACTATATAGTTTTACTTTACATATATAATTTTACAGCGGTTATTTTGTTTTTCATTTTATAAGTTTAAGAAGGTAGGAGAATATCTTTAATTATAGTGAAATCATTGGTAACTGCTACAACAACAAAAGCTCTGAGTAAAGGAGAAATTATAATGAAGACTACTTAAAGTATAAACTGTAAAAAATGAATGCAATCCTCAGTGGCAACGAGAGACATTTCATGTTTTTTTCTTGAATGTAGCATTTACTGAGACATAATTTAATATGTGTACAATAACTTACAGATTCTATTTTCTCTTTTTTCATATCAAACCCCACCCTCCTATTTTTTTATCCTGACTTGACTAATAAAAGGGATAAAAATTATAAAATAATATTTAAAATACCAAGAAATCCTTCTTTTAGTGGTTAGAGATTTACATAATCTTAAAAGTGGAAAAGGTCATATTTTGTAGACTGATGTATATCATATCTCTCAGTAATAAGAATATGTCTTTTCATCACTGCTATAGCTTTCTGCTTACCTCTTTATGGTAGAAGAAATGTAATTTACTTGTCAGATTGAAATATTTGATATAAATCCTTATCCTATCTTTTGAACTATCATTTCTGAAACACAACATTGTAAACAAATGGTATGTTTAATTAAACAACTACTTTACTCCTAACTGAACAAGAGAGTATGATTATATTAATTTAATAGCAAACCATATGACTAGACTTCAAAGAAAACATTTTAATTCACCAAGAAGGTATGATTATACCAATTTAAAATCAAGACATGTGATTGGAATGTAAACAAAATATTTTAAGCTCTGTCTTCAGGATATCAAAATAGTTTTAAGAGTTAAAACTAATATGATTTAGAAAATATTTATGTTAAAATTTTAAATTTACTAATATACATACAAAACTAAATTTTAAACTCAATTAATAGTTTACCATGGTGCAAAAAAATTATTTTCAATATAACCAATTGTGATTTTTCCAAGGGATTTATTTTACTTTTGCATGTGATTTTTCACACCATTAAGTTAGCAGTTCTGAAATATGTTAACCTTCTTCTATTAAAAATTAAAAAATGGTAAGGTAAATTTAAATGAATAATTAGGCATAACCATGGACATAATCATGACCACGATTATATATATGCATATGCATGTGTACTCGTGTGCATATATATATATATATATATATATATATATATATATATATAAGCCGATAAGTATATATATAGGATTGTCTGAAAATCAAGAATTTTATCTTTGATTTCAAAATGTGAAATAGAGATTTGCTATAATCACTCAAAGGTACTTGACACTGAAGGTCAATTCATTTTTACTAATTTGTGGAACAAAGAAAATGAAAAATCATTGGGTTCTGAGCTAATCAAAGCCATACGTTGTTTTTTAAAACATTCATTGTTAGGATCCTAATTATCTTATTTGTGTTTGTTTAGATAGATAAACAGATGAAACATTTCTGATCCAGATGTGACAATCTCAGCACTGTCATTTACCTTTCAAGGATCATAGAATTTTTGCTTTTAACACATTCCCTCGAGTACCTACATGTTTTCATTATAAACCAGTAGTTGAGAAAACATGTCAGATGCTAAATTCAAAACCCACCATGCAGGAAACATGGGGAAACGTAACAACTGTTTTGGAAGAAAATGTCTTCAAGTCAACTTACATAAAATCTTAAATGGTTTGCCAATGAATTGTAATTAGCATTTACGTTACTACTTCATATGCTACACAATTTCTGCTCACTACTATAGGAATGAAATTATTTTTGTCAAATATGCAGAAAACTTTACACTAAAATGTCTACAATCTGTAATGTAAAAGTTTAGTGGTACAAATGTAGAATTTGTAATACCAATTTAAATTATGAAACAGAATAGTTTAAAGTCCAAAGCACTTAAACACTTTTACTATATAATACACTATATGAAATCTCATAAAGAATATGCAGCATTCAAGGTAATGATCTCATATGAATATTCAATGACATATATCTAAATAGACCAAAAACTTTGAAATTCTTCCAGAGGCTCACATTCACTAGAATATATTAAATGTACATTTTGGGATGCTTGTGTAAAGGTTACAATAATTTAAATTATTTTCTCAATAAATACTCATCATCACCAGTTATTATTCTGAAATACAAAGGAGATTTTTACAAAACACAAATATAATCAGTGAAAGACTATGTGAAAAGATAGTAATGTAAGACAACAGAGTTTATAATGCTTAATACCTGAAATACTTAATCATAGTTCTTGTAGGACTACATATTTAATTATTTATTTCCACTTAATAGTTAAAATGCCATTTTCTGCTTTTCAAAATGTGTATTTGCAAACACCGCTCACAGAATTGTTCAGTTAAATAATGTGCATTACCAATTAAAGAATGAATGTATTTATAGATATTTATTTTTCTACCTTTATTCCAAAAGGCTAAAGTTGGTTAGGCTAGCATAGAAACAAAAATTATGATGTTATTTGAACTCTGTGACCTCTTTACATTTGCAAACAGGTAATTAAGTGAAAAATATAGAATGCACTAAAAAAGCAGTTGGAAAACAACAGATATTTAAGAATTATTTAGGGCCTCCCCGGTGGCGCAGCAGTTGAGCGCTGGGTTGCGAAGCTGCCTGCGGCCTCTGCGGCGCCGGTTCGATCCCCGGCTGCTCCCCGGCCACCGGAGGAGGATCCCACATGGTGCGCAGACCTCTCCTGCCGCCCGCTGCTCCCCTCAGCAGTGTACTTCAGTCCCTCTGCCTGCTCTGCTCCCCACTCTGGCTCTGGTGAATTCTCTCACCCTCCCGCGCTTCTGACTGTACCCAGTGCATGTATAAACAAAACAAACAAACAAATATAATAAATAAATAAAAACATGCCTCTATAAAAAAAAAAGTTTAAGAATTATTTATTAGTGTTAAACCACTAAAATAGAAGTATGTGCATGAATATAAAATTAACTAAAGCATATAACTTCACTTAATTATTAAAATGGTCACTTAATGTATCTTAATGAGTATCATATATATAACTTTTGACTGAACATGAATTACAAGGAGTGATATAATTTCTAATAAAAATATCAAAATACAAGACCAATGTCTTATATACATATTAATTATGAAAAAATAATTTAAACATTATGCCTTTCAAAATAGCATCAATACAATTTATAAAATACCCTTTATGGAAAGGAAATCATTTACATACACAGCCACTCTGCAACAATAAGCAGGAAGTTTGAATCTGTTTTCTTAACCATGATGAATAGATGCCATCGTAAAAACATTAAAACTCTGCTTTGAAGAGTATCTAGGAATCCATGTACTAAATGGATTTTAATATAAGGAGCTCTGTCATCAATAAAGGGTAGCTTTAGAAAAAGTCATATTTTGGAGTATCATAGCAAAGCATGCACTGTGTGTAAAGTTTATCATCACAGTGATTCTTCATAGAAAAAAAAAATCTTTAAGGTTGTCAATCTGCTGTTTTCCAAGTACTGTACTCACTTAGAAGTAGCAGTTGACAATGAAAAAAGCCTCTTAAAAGCATTGACTTTTATACTTCACTCTAACAAAACATTTCACTATTTACTTATTGTACAGTTAATCTCCATGCTAAATCTGAAAGTATGCTCTCAATAACAACTATAATAAAAGAATGTTGGGATAATGACAAAAGATGATAAAAGCAAGGAAAATGCTCATTTGCGGATATAATCTCTTTCACATATGTGAGCTTAAAGTACAAATGAAGTAGGGTAAATGCGCCTCAGATAAGTTACCCAGAGAATTATATAGAACAAAAACTTATTAAAAGGTGGTAAAGTCCAAATTCTATTCACATAGATTTTCTAATACTTGTAGCTTTATAACATTTTAATGTGCAAATGAATTGTATAGGCAAGAGTGCCTCACCATTGTTGGTAGACACTGATGAAAATTTTTATAAGAATCGTAAGACTTAGTTGTGTTAGTGTGAGTTTTTGATTGGTGGATACCGGTAGTAATAAGGCTATGTGTTTAGCAAACCCATTTATTTTTCTTCTTAAAAACACAACTGAATTACATCCCCAACCTCCTGTGCAATTAGGTTGGACCAATTAGGTGGCCTGACTTCAAGTCAATGAAATAAGGTATTCAAAATCCCCAACACACCTGAAATGTGTGATCCTATACCTCTAAATAATAGCAGTGTTCTGAAGCAAAAATGTTACCTCAAATAAAATTAATGATAAAAGCCAAAGAAACAAAAAGAAATCCTCAATAAGCTTCCTTCCCTCACTACCCAAAGCAAAGTATCCAATGAGGTCTCCAAGCCTCTAGAAAATGATAGAGCCACTCCTGGGTACCTGACTGACTTAATGGAACTTAATAGAACAAAGATACCCTCTCCCCAAATTTGTGCCAAACTCACAGTGGAATGTTACAAGAAGGAGTAATACATCTTGATAATAACAGTAAGCCACTACGATTTGTGAAAGGCTAGAAGATTATCCATTAGTTTATCTATTCCTCAAATATTATGACTAAAATAGAATTCTAAGGAAAAAATAAAAATTGGTTACTTCAGAGGAAGGTAAAGGTGGTAACTGTATGGGATCTGAATATTACAGTATGAGTAGTTTTTAGAAACTATGTGATCTCAAGTATGCCCTATCATATTCTTGCATCCCCAATTGTGCTGCTGCTTTATTGAAGGTTATTTTATTAAATAAATGTTATTTGGATATTATTATAATGTTGTTATTGTTCTTAGTGATAAGGCTTAAAGCATTAACTACCATTCATTTCTTAACATACCCTAGGTATAGTGCTAATCATTTTATGTGAATTATCTGTGACCCTATGAGGGAGTTTTGATAATATATTCACTTTCCAGAGGAAACTGGTGTCAATACAATTTTAAAGGATCTCACAGCTATTAAGTGATGAATCCAAAACTCAAAATATCTTTTTGACTCCATGGTCATCTTCTTAATGCACAGTATGGCACTGAGAATAATATTTGGTGTTAACAAATTGTTTGAGCAATAATAATTTATTTCAACAGCTCTCCTACTCTTAAACAGAACCATGTAGTTGTACATCCATTTATTATGTCACAGGAAATCTTGACAGAAAGGACTGACCTTACTAAATATAATCCTGGATCTATTGGTCATAGTGAAAGCTTCACACTCTGATTTAATATGCCAAAAAGTGTCCAGTGCCACAGTCCTACTGTTCCTTTTACCAACTAGACAAATGCTAAGAGGAGCACTGTCTCACCAAAATTAGTATGTGGGGGACAGGAAATGCAATAATAGACTAATTGACCCACAAAGGTGCTTGAAGATGGGACTGATTCAGTCAGAAAAAAAATGGTTTCTATTCCTTTATTATTTCTTCTTTATCTGTGGATACAGAGGAGAATAGGAAGAGGATCAAGAATTCACACATAGTACGAATCTGGAAGAACTCAGGAACCTATCTAGGAGTTTCAAGTGTGGAGGATTCTGTGGAGAGAAGTATTCCACAAA
Organism: Talpa europaea; assembly: GCF_964194135.1. NCBI lineage: Eukaryota > Metazoa > Chordata > Mammalia > Eulipotyphla > Talpidae > Talpa > Talpa europaea. Next base: position 66,500,906 of record NC_140075.1, on the reverse strand, counting down.
AAAACAAAACGGAGTGCCGAAACAACTTTCTCTGGAGATGCATGGCACACTGTTAGAGTGTTCTTCCTACTAGATGTTTTTCAACCTGGATCCAGCTTCTTTTCCTTGAATAGGAGAACTTGTGTTTGGAAACCTCTGACTGATAACAGCATGCCAAAGAATAAATATCCTTTGATGAGAAGAGGATGGTTATGTCATCAACCTTCACTGTATCCACCAATGAGAAACCTTTAAAAATAACACAAAAAGGACAAGAAAATAGATGATCACTACAGAAAAGACAATATTTCTTACTAATTAGAGAGAAATATACAAAGATAAAAACTAGGTTACAAAAGTAAAAACCATTTAAATGTTATTATCACTGTAATTTTTAAATTTGCTGAAATTTATATTAAATTTACCAAATTCAGTTAAAGACTAATTGATAATAAAGGGAGTGAAATTCCACTAAAAGAAATTGTGTCTGTGATGTCACTGTAAACATTTGTTAAGATCTGAATACTCAGGCTATTCCAGCAAGCAACAAAGAACCTATAAAAAAATGTTGTGTATAATTGAGTATATGCAAAGCTACCATCCCAAAAAAATGATGAGTAACGAAATTTAAAGAGTTTAATAGAAAAAAGTACCCAGAGAGTAATTTTTTTTAAAAAGTTGTTTCAGATCCTAATAATCTGATTATCTTACTCTATGCTTCACATCAACTGTAAGGAACAAATTAATGGAGAAAAATCAGAAGAAACAATTCTAAAGAAGAAATATTTATTTCAAAAAACTAATTAAATAGCTAATAAAACATTCAAAATAAGAGATAATTACTATCTGGCAGAAATTATGAATGGGAGAAAATCAAAGAAAATAAGGACTTTGTTATGTCACTTCTACTGAATAATAACTTGGGGTAATTGTCCAAAAGCAGTTCTTCAAGACAATGACCTTTGGTTTGTGTTTTTTTTTTTTCCAAACACTATACTTAATAGTATGTGCATAATAAATAGATAACAAATCGTTGAACTTTCCTAGGACTCTTAAACATTACTTGCAAAAAAAATGTACAATGGTGGAGAAAGCTTCCATTTTGGAGAGTAATGTGTTAACCTTCTGTAGTTACATTCTGAAATGCAGGATTTGATATTCAAGTCATCATCATGAGGCACTAACTTAGTCATGTAGATGTTAGATGTGACTTTTCTTTTCTAAAAATGGAAAATCTAAAAGAATAAAACACTAGCCATACTTTAAATTTATGGGCTACATGGTGCCTGTCAGTCGCTTGAATTGGGGGATTTGTTTTTTCTTATCTACAATAACTATATGAAGGTCCACTCGAGCTTATTCATTTTAAATCAGAAAAAGAAAATGTTCAGATTCTGTGAATTACCTGTCCTGTTACACAGATAGCACCTGTATTACTGCCACACATCTGTGGAAACACAATATCAGCCAACTGTTAATCAAGGATCACTTCCTTTCAAAGTGACTGATGATCCACTGTTAAAACATCTTATAAAAATAACTTCTCCTTCGAAAAGGTGCTTCAGGGTTTTCAGACACATCTCACCATTCCTGTTAGGTTAATCCATGTTTGAAAGTTAATTTCTCATTAATATTTAAAGAAGAAATGGCTTCAGAACAAATTTTAAATGATCCATTTTAGAAACAAAATGTTATTGGCATTATTTTCATGTTGATTACAAGGAATAATAATGTCCAAGATTGGCTTTTAAAACTGTTAATGAGTCCTGGCAATGTGAAAAAGATATGGATTAGGTAGATGTAATGAGGTATGATTAAAGGGTGCAGGCACTGAAGGGTGTTGGAGAAATTCTTTTCAGAAAGAGTATAATTAGTGTCTGATAAAAGTACTTAGTAGATAAGATTTTTGAAGAAGAAAGGTTAAGATAAACACATACTTTATGACAAACCTGCTTAATTTTTCCCCTTTGGTTCTCCTACATACTCAATATTATGTTGAAGTTTCTCACATAAATAATGTTTGTCGAATACTTGATGCAATTCTACCAGACAATTAGAGTGTTTTAATTGCCAGACACCAGAGCAGAAGATGTGTTGAAACATCTTATTCCATTTTCAGTGTACATTTCTTTGTTGATTTATGTAATGTAGCTAATAATATGCAACCTACCCTAGTTTTAAACAAACAAATGAACTTCTAAAAAGCAAGCTTTCCATAAGTTGCTAAGCAACGCCAAAGGCACATTTTATTAATTTAATAACATTTAGATGACAAATTCTTAAGGAAGATTTCTTACTTTCTAAAAAGTAGAAAATCTAGTCAGGTACCTTTCTGATTTTCCTGTTAGGGAGGCCTCAGGGTTAAGCAGAGACACTGCCATTATTAGAAGTACATTTGATTCATTAAACAAAATATATCTTCAATTGAAGTTACCATAAGGAGAAGTTAGGTTCTGGGATTCATTGTGTAGCTCTCCAGAATTAGAGCCCCTGCTTCATCCCCATAATAGAAAGTTTCTCAACAGTGCAATTGACATTTTGGACCTGATAATTCATTGTGATGGGGGCTGTCCTGTCATTGTAGGATGTTTAGCTATATATCCCTGGCCTCTACTTACTCCAGTGGCTTTATTGTTGTCACAACTGAAACTATCTCTGGAGATTGCCAAATATGTGTGAGTGTGTATACGTGAAGGGGGACCAGCGAGGAAGGGGGGGACTACATAGAGTTAAGAACAAGTGCAACAGAATAATGGGTAGATGCACTAAGTGAGAAAGCTACCTGAGCTTAACTGATGGTTAAGATAATCTTAATCCTAGTCACCACCAGTCAACATCTGACATCCCTTACCACCACCAACAGTGAATAGGAAGGAGTACTGATTCCAGCGATCTTATGGCATATGTTCTATTCAAAGCTCATAAATGATCTTATGATTTCAATGTAATTTCCATTGTATATAAATCGGGGAGAAAGGGTGATGGCTCTGTCTATAGCCATTTTCTTCCAATGTCCCATTCCAAAACTGGACTAAAGTGTTTTCTCCTATCCTTTCTTCCTCAGTTTTCACTGTAGTGAGGAGTAAATTTAAATCACAGAACCATCATGTCTGTTTCACCCATCTCTACTATTTAATACTATCTGTATACTCTTTAAGATTCCCTACAAATCACCACCAAACTCCATCTCATCAAACATCTTTCTCATTCTCCACCTTTACCCTCCCAAACACAAAGAACTTGCCTATTCCAATCTTTATAGGTGGCCCATAAAGGAGAAATTCATTTCCTTCATGAAAGTTTTCTTAATGCTTCCTTTATTTGCTGCCAGTATCATATTCCTATTAAAAGAATGATATAACCGAAAATTAAAATGTGAAGTGATTGTTTACTGAATGTTTTCAATATGCCAGACACTGAATATTGCATAGTAGTTGTTTCTATCAATTTACATTTACATTATTCATATAGCTGGATTGTAAGTTTCCAGAAGATAAGAACAGGTCTAATTTGTATTCCTGCCATGTCTCCTAAAAATGATGCTAGTAAATACACTTTAAATTTGATTATCAATTATAACCTTTCAAATCACTTTCATGGTTATTAATTTATTGGTTATATATTTTCACTATTTTACAGACCATGAAAGTGAGACATTATATGCTCTAGGGACAACTTTATGAGTTACATAAATGGTGCTCATTAGAACATGCATTCAATATGTGTTGACCGACTGAAATCCAGTCTCACAGCTATAAAATTTCTCTTCTAGTTACAAATAGCTTAATAACAAAGATGATCATAAAAAAACAAGAAGAGTTGAATAATGCAGATGACACAACATAAAAGTGAATTAAGGTTGGCAAGGGTTAAGCTGTCACATAGCAGGAAAGTAAGAGACATCACTTAATTTCTGCTTCAAAGTGGCTATAAGAAATTAACTTCATTACATAAGTCCTCGACATCCTAGCAGAGAAATAAAAAAATTGAAAAGAAAGCAAAATGAAAAGGAAAGTCACAGAAGGGTGATAAACCCCCAAACTCTAAAAATCACAGCATTTTACCTCATCCATACAAAAAGTTCAAGAAAACATTTTCAACAACTCTGATTCCCACAGACACACAGTTTTTGGAATTCCTCCAGCCAAAAAAACAATCAAAATGTCTTTGCAAAGACCATTTATTTATCAAACTCCACTGAATTCAACGAAACACCACAAGTCATAGGTCAGGTGATTTCTGAGGATACCCGCTAACATTAAGCACAATATGCGTGGCCAATAAAGACCACATTGTGTATTCAGTGATTCTGTCACTATTTACTGAATGCCTACTAAGTGCAGGCCCTCACCTAAGGCCCTGCAGGGAAACAAGGAGGCCTAAGTCTCAGCTGTTGGTATGAATTTGTGCAGGAGATTCAGAATGGGGCAGGCGATCTGTAAAGACAAAAAAATAATAATAATAAAGGTTTCAGTGTGCCTTTTCTCTTACGTCTCACCCTCCTCCACCACCACCCATGTACTTCTCCCCAAAATATATGGTAGCGAGGAAATTCAAAATAAAGAGTATTGAGAGGTAAAGATCCCACCAGTCACCAGAAGGAGAAACAGCTCTCAACCATGTCCCTGAGCCATGTGACTGGGTAGAAGTGCAGCAGTCCAGGCTGGAGGTGTTAGCGGTAGAATCTGCCCCCACCCAGGCCTCCCACATCCCTCCCCAGGGGGCCAGGGGGTCTGGAAGCATACAGTCTGGAGAGTGAGGGGCAATGGTCTTGGGTAGCATTTGAGTTTAGAACGGAGGCCTTATGAGGTTGTTCGGACCACAAAGGTCCCATCGCACCTTAGCAGGCTTTCTGCAAAATAAGGATATTTGAGCTTTTCTGAAGAGGTTCCTAAAAGTGGCGGTAACTTTGACTTGAGGTATGCTAGGACGGACCCACACTTCTCTGCCAGCTTTTTCCCAGGCGAATGCGCACCATCCCAGCCACAACCCCCGCCCCCCTGCGGGTGCCGGGAGAGAAACTAACACCTCTCCCTGGGTCTCGCGGGTGGCGTGGAAGCCGGGAGGAGCGGCGGGGTGGGGGGAGGGGAATTAGGAGGTTGGGGGTGCAGACCTGCCCTGGTGCTTGCCTAGCCGCTCCCCCTCCTTGAGGAACACTGAAGTGGGAGGCGGGACCCGCTTTCCTGTACTTGGGATGTTAGCAACCTTGAGACTCAGGGGCTTCCGATGAGGGCTCCAAACATGGATCTGTGGCAGGGGGTCAGCATCGGGGGGCTGTGGGGAAGCTGGTGTGTTCCTGGTCTTCCTCCAAGGGCCTCGCCAAATCCGGCGGGACGCGTGGAGAACTTGACCGAGAGCTGGCGTGACCTCTGCGGAGGCCGGGGGCTCCGACCGCGCCACGTGAGCTGGGGGGGCGGGGCAGAGGGGGGAGGCGGTGACCCCCGAGGTTCTTTACAAATTAAAATGTTAAAAATACGGTTGGCCCCGGGACTTTAGGCGGGCAAAGAAGATAGAAACTCGGAGCCTGCCCCAGCCTTCCCCTACCCCGGAGTTGATTCTGCAGCGCTCAGCCCGGCCTGCAAGTGCGGGAGCCGGAGAAAAGGGAACGCCGCTCTTTGGTTCTTTCTCTCCCCCGCCCTCCCTCGCTTTCCCCGCGGACAGAGTCGCCCCCGCCCCTATCATCAACCCACACGTCTCATTGGCCCATCTCAGGAGTTCCTGACATATTTCACAAAACACAAAACGACCGGAGCGCGCCCCATTTCACTGGTTCTCAGCATTAGGAGACTTACAACAGAATAGAGCTAGAGGTTATTGCTAGTCTTAGTGCAATTAAAATGCACCAGCCTTGTTTGTTCCCAAAGGCAGGAGAAGGAAAGTATTTGGACTCGTTGCTAATGGTCAGTGCATCTTCACAACATGATGTCTAAGATCACTTTGAAGCTCTCCTCAACCTGATCGTCCCTGAAAGATCGGTTTTGCAATAGCTTTAGAGACAATGTTTTCATCATCCTAAACGTATGACACTTTCTCACCCTTTCCTCTCTTTGCATATCCAAAGATAAAGTGAAAACTGTCGTTTTCCAAAGGGCTGGAGACCCAGCGGAGACCTAACTCCCATGCACTTTCATGCACTGCCTGCTCCCTGCCATCCTGGGAATGGGGTGAAACCCTGGGATCGGCGGCAGTGGAACTCAGGACCCTAGCAACTTCTCATTGTTGAAAGGGGAGGGAGGATCGAGGAGAGAAATGGAAAGGGGGAAAGCATTTGTGTTCATTTACACATTTCCTGTGCAGAACAAAAAAGTCCCACCATCAGCAAAAGAAGCCTCTTCCTCCAAAATAGCAGCCAAAGAGGGAAAATTAGAATATGCATAAATTCCTTCATTTTCATTCGCAGGGAGCATGATTTCCGGCAGATTTGTATTTAAACTGCCCGATTAATCCCAATTTCTGAAAAACATTTTACTTAGTATCTTCCTAAAACTCACCTAAAGAGTATTGCTTCCCCCCACACCCTGTTTTGAAGCCTGTTTCCTATCTTCCAACTGCCAAAGACAGTTTCATTGATAAGACTGCAACTTTATTTTTCCTGCCCATTGTTTTCTTTTCAAAACTGAACTGGATGCTCTCTGTGAAACTAACTGCAAATGAGATCCTAGTGGAAAGGATACATTTCTAACATGTGTACCTAAAAGAGAATGAACAGGGTAGGACAAATAGACTTTTGAGACTCCAGTCATGGCAAAGAATTTCTTCCTGCACTGCACAGGCCACTACAGATGTTAGGATGCCAAGGTAACCTCCACCCACCAAGCCTTCCCTCCTCCCCTTCTCCATTTTTAAGTAGCATGCTAGACAATCACACAACTCTCTTCAAAGAAGTATTATTCTTCATAAATACTCAGTGTACCCCTGCAGCCCATTTATAATATATTTGTTTTGCCACTTGTGCAACAGATCTATTTACCTTCTTTGGGGTAGGGGCCAAGAATTTAGCATCATGTGAAACTGTTCCCTATCTGAAATATCATCTATTGACTTGTGCTTATTGACTTGCCTTTGAAACGGTATCTCTTTTATTTAGTAGAATATGAATGTTTATAGAACGAAGTTACTCTGTCTAGGTTTAGTGAAAAACGTATATAGATGTTATTTCCATTCACCATTAAGTTCCTCTTTCTTGCAAATACAAGCAGAATTTAGGAGTTCTGGCTTTCCTTCAGTGCTCACGTATCATAAACCTCAAGTACTGGTAGTTTAAAAGTTTGAAATGACAGTATTTGTTCATTCTTAGCTCCTATAAAAAATAAACGTACATATTTGAACTATATGCAAAATGGTATATATAACATATATGTTTGTACAAACATTTAAATACATGATTTGTGTTGGCTAATGGTTTTTTAAGACACTGGGACATAGAAGGCTATTTTGTTAAATGAGTGCATAAAATCTTAGTATGCGTGTATGTCTGCCTGACTTTGACTACTTCCTGAAATAAGTGCTTTTATCATTTCTTTACTTTTTGTCAAATATTCCTGTTACAAACGTGTTAAACTAAGTTTCTTATAGTTAGACATCTCTCCAATGACTCAGAGGTTCACAGTTATTTACAATTACAACCAAGGTGTTTGAAAATAAATTCTTAAAAACCACACTTTGGGGTTATATGTAACAGAATTCTGGGCCACTTTTACTTGTAACGTTGATTCGTTTTAATTTCCTTATTGAAACAAATGATAGCTGTCTCCTAATCACAGGAACAATTCAGATAAGAATCACAAAAACAGAATATTTTCTTTAGAAGATTATTTTAAATGAGAATTGGAATTTTATCTGGAAAATTCCAGTTCAATTTCAAGTTGCTGAGCCGTACTTCTAGAAGAGTTCAAGGGAACTCAGTAGTTATTAATATCACTGAAGGAGAAAGCTTGGGGTACCAGCGAGGAGCACAGTAACAGCCAGTTGTAAGGCTTGGGGGGGGGGGGGCAGTAACCCAGCAAAGCGGCCTTTCTCTGCTTGCAAACCAAACATCACCTCAGTGAATCTACATCTAGAAATGAAAGTTCCTCATTCTCTGCTGATCTTTAGTAAAATAATATTCTCATGAGCTTGCACGTTTTCATACTTTTTTAAACGAAAAGACTACACAGAACTGAAAAAGGATTGTTCGGCCTCCCTGCTGGGAAAGGTGAAGCTAAAGATGTTCGGGGATACCAGCAAGGAAGTTGAGTTCCCCCCACCCCTTTCTTCCTTCAGCTAGTATTTGGTTTAGTTCTGGATCGTATATATGTGAGTTGGAAGAGAATATCTGAGGGAAAAGTTTACTAGAGAACAAAACTAGCTATTGATATTTATATCTTTCTTTTTATAGTTTATTTTTCTAATAAGACACACATCTTGTTTTCTGATAAATTTTCAGAACTGTTAATTTTCAGGAAAACAGAACAAAGCAAAAACATTTCATAGATATCCTTCCTTGCTGTCAGACTACCCTACAGCGAAAATCCTTTTCTAGTTGGCCCTAACCACTGTACTGCCAAGGAGTTTCTATTTCAGTCTCTGCTCACCTTTCCCATAACCACCCTTCCTCTCCTAACCAACTTGCTTTCTCCTCCACAAGGGATATGATTATCAAACAACCTACTTTAACCCCAACATCTGCCTGACTAACACTGACTGAGTTGAGTTCCACTCCCACCCACTTTTTTCCCTTTTCTCCGGAGGGGTTTTGGAGGGGACTCAGGAGATGGGGAGAACTTTGGTTGAGAGAAAAGTTAGGTTCCTCCAAGTGTAGATTAACTGGCAGATTTTTTCCCAGCCTTGTTTCAGGAACTGGTGGGTGCTCTGGTAAACCTTGGCAGTTTTACAGTGAGCACAACATCTCCTAAGTGAATGGACTTGGCTTATGAAGTAGATGACCACTAGTTACTATTATCTTCAACCTGGTCTCCTTCCTTCACTGCTACTTTCTTCACTTTATTGTCCCTTTCCAGCCCTTTATCCCTAAAGGAATCAGACAAGTTCATCCAGGGGGACCTAATTCCCTATTTGTGTGTGTGTGTTTTGCCTTATGGCCTCTATTCCTCAGGGCCTGTGAGTCTTTGGAGCCTGGGTTAGTTTTCCCTTCTCAAGCTCCTCAGCTCTGTGAACATGCTTCCCAAGGATGACACCTTGCCTGCTCACCCCCAGAGCTCCTGCTAGAAGGCACTGGGTCTTTCTACCTAAGAAGCCCTTCATATGTCTGCCTCTGCTCCCCGGGCTCCTTTCCTGATTGATTTACTGAGGAATAGTGTTTCTCCGAGATAGCACGGAAACAATGCAGAGGAGTGGGCACAAAAGTACTCGGTGCCATTAATGACCTACCATATTAGACCAAGGGATCTCTACTATGATACTTGAGTTGGACTGGAATGCATCATCCATCTACTCAGTGAAACAAGAAATCAAAGGAATGCCCGATTGTAGCTGTGAAACACAAATTTCCTACTGAAATGGATTCCATCTTCATCCTGTCGACCAGAGAAATAATTTTAAAATTATTTCTATTATTATTTGCATTATTATTATTAACATTTTATTTTTGTTATTGCTGCAGTTTTTGATATTTTTGTTGTTGCTGCAGCTATTATACTATTCAACAGAAGTTTAGGAAGAGTAGTCAGATTAATTAGTTTATTAGTAATTTAAAGCTGAAAACTAGTAATTAAGCCAAAAACTAAAAATGATCAGGGATGATTCATACCAATGTAGGATTTGGGAGGAAGAGAATCTAGCTTTTGGATATAAAATTTGGCAGCTGTGAAATAAACAGGACTTGGGGATCAGAAATATGATCATTGAAACAGTGTTAGTCACTCAGCCTCTCCCCCTCCTCCAAATTCAGCTAAGATCATTCTGTGATTTTCTTAACAGAGGACATACAAACACACACTCACACGTGTGTATATGCACATACACATATGTATTTGTCTTTGCTGACAGAGAACAAAGACCCCATGCTTGTTCCTCATGTGATATGCTTTTGCACGTGGAGTCCCTCTGCTTAGGACAATCCAAGTATCTATAATCACTTCTCTCCAAGTTTACCTTCTTCATCCTTGCTCTTGTTATGCACCTCACTGAAGAGGGTGCATCATAAAGACAGGTATACAATTTCAGCCCGCTCTACAGACAGATTCCATGGAATATAAATTCAATAATGCAATTCTCTCCACAACAAGCTCTCTGCTCTCTTTCAAATATAATTAATGTTTTGATAGTGTAGTTCTTTAACTACATATATACACACAAAAACAGACGCACCCTCTAGCTTTGCTGTTTGTGCATCTAAAGCAGAAATGGATACAGCTCTTTCAGTGACTCCTAAAATTCCTCAACTCAGTCAGCCCACAGAGAAGAAATCTGTTTAGGTAATAACTGCACAGTCTGTTGTGTGTCCAAAAATATTTAAAACAATAAAAAATGCAAGGCCCTAGGTTTTGATAGTCATTTTTGGTCAAATTTCTTAGAAAATAAAGGATATTCTGAATTGATATTCTGATACAGACACTAGATAATAGTCAAAATCAACAAAAACACTGTCCTAAACTACTGGTTGTCTTTTCCAAGTTTTGATGATGGAAACTGAATTTCAATACCTTCCATTTTATCCAGTTGGAGCTAAACTGACACAGATGTGTAAAAACTAGCACCCATTATAACAAAACTACAATGACTTCCATAGGAAATTGCTTACTCAGTCAAACACCTGTTATATCTTTTTAGGTGTATTAATCTTTAATTGCTATCAGTTGTGATTTAACATGCTTGTCTGGGAAATAGATGGTCAGAAAGACAGATATGTAACATGACAATATGACCAATAAGAGTTAAGCAAACCAGTAATGCTGAGTTTCCATATTCAAGTATGCCTTATCCTTAACAATTCATTTCTACAAGCTGATTACAATTTTAAGAGACCAAATAACCTTTTAGGCTGTAAGATATCATTTTTTTGCAGTGTTTAATAAGAAAATATATTATTTATATACTTAATTTAATGAAAATATCGATCTTAATCTCCCCATATTATTATTGAAGAGCCTAGTTTTTTGGAACTAATACATTGATTTCCAAGCATCTTGGTCATTTTGTTTAATTTGTCAATGTATATTGAGGTGCAGGCAAGGGAAACATTTCACACATTTCTCAAAATTTGTAGAAAAGGGAATTTTTAAGAATCTCCTCCTTCATGTGGTATATGATATTTGGAAATGTGAAATAATATAAAAGAATGAACAAGGAAAGGAACACATGTGGCTAATTCCAAGTAGATCTTTTTACTGGATGGAAAAAAGAAACAAAAATATCTCCCCAGGACAGTTATGCAAAAAAAAAAAAAAAAAAAAAGGGAGAGAATGTGATCTGTAAGGAGCTCACTTGTGTTTTTTGTTATTGTTTTAGACTGTGGGCTCATCAGTGTTTCTTTTCCATTTCTTTCCTCCAAAATATTTTCCTTGAAAGCATAAATGTGGAAGCTACTTATGCCTCCATGCTCTCATGGCTAGCACATAAACAGCAAATATTTTAGTTACATTTTCAATTTTTAAAAAAGTCCTTACAGGTTCAAAGATTTAACCTTAGTACAGGATGAAATTACCAAACCCAATTATTTAGGGACAGTTAACTTGGTATCTCCCTCTATTGAGTTATAAAAATATATGTAAAGGTGAGATCTTTACAATATTGATCAGCAACGATGTGTGAGCTATCAAAAAGAAAACCTCCTTCAGGCTTTTTGTATTTGTTCTGATTTGTTGTTTTCCCTTTCTTTCGATTTGCTTTTGAGTCACTGACACGACTACTTCTCCGGTTCTCAAATGCGGTTTTGTTTGGCTCAGATTAATATTAAAGAAGATAACATACACGGTTGGAAAATATTGTTATTTTTCTTTAATGGGGAAAATTGGACTCCCGCGTATCAGATCTGTGGTCCGAAGGGCAATGGAAATGGTACTGACATCACTTTGCACTTTAACAATCGGATTTGGTCAGGGTACAAGTTGTTTGTTTAACCCGACAGCTCCGTGCACCCCGTCGCACGCTTTGCACACTCATTAAAACGATTATTCACGACCTGTCGAGTGTTTTCGGGTTCATTCACAGGAAAGGCTTGGAGCGAGCCAGAGCAATTCAAATCAACACTGTCCACTACTCCGATGCACGTGAGGACGAGCTGGTGCGTGCGTAAAAGGACCGAGGGAGGGGTGAGTGAGCGCGCCTTAGCTATAAATCCTGTCCATCCCATCCGATGCTCTGGAATCTCAATCTCGAAAGAATGCCAAGAGTTCTTAGTCCTAAAGAGCCAGGTCTCTGTGTTAGCTTCAAGGGCTTGGCACAAGACAGAAAAATAAATAAAGCAAATAAACTCCAAGCTCTCTCTGCTTCTCCTTTGAACCTTCTGTAAACCGTGAGGTCCCCGGGCTCTCCCACCTCTGCCTGCAGCCTCCGGACTGCAAGGCTCCGCCTCTCACAGCGCGGATGCTGAGCACAAGTAGTTTCAGAAAACCTCGCCAGGGTTAATTCCTTTTCCATTTCTCAAGGTCCCTTCGTTCTCAAGAAAGAATAAGGTTAATTTTCCTCCCTACATTCTTCGCAAATAGTGGAAGGGGTGAGGGGGCAGAGGAGATGAAGAATAGGACTGTTAACCGTATTTGTATATGTATTCCAAATTATTGGCCAGGGAAGAGTCATCCTCCAAACTACAAGAAAAGTCCTAGAAAACGAGAAGTAAATAGCCCTCCATAAATTAGGCCACTTTTCTTTTTCCAAATTCCCAAGGCACTTTTCAATTATTTTTCAATGAAAATAAGAGCACACATAGGAACCCACTGTTGCCTTTTACATGCAAAAGGCACACCCCGGGATCCTTAGTTGTCATGTTTCTTCAAATGAGCCCTGGTACATAACATTCACAGGTGAGCTGTTAGTTCAAGAGACATGTCTCTCTTCATAAGGTATGCACTAAATAATAAAATTTATGAGTGTAGATGTGCATTCGATGCATCCCAACTAAATCTGGACTATCTTGCTGAGTATAAGTACTCCAGGTATAGCATAGAGTTAGTAGATGTTTTTAAAACAATACCACTTCTGTATTCCAATCCCGCTGCTCCTTGATTTTCCATCTACCACATTAGTAAGCCTAGTGAGCAACCTATTGTTATGAGGGTAACTTAGTGAATGCCAAGAGGACAAGACAAGGGGCCTTGCTCAGTTTCAATCTATTATATCCGTTATCATAAAATCATCTGTTTTTCTATTTTATTAAAACACCTCAATACAATGTGTAAAGCATGAGGTTTTAATCAGAAACAGGCTCCTAATTGCCTAAAGGCAAGTACGAATAAGTAATTTCGTAGACTCTTTAGGTTGCCATAACTCACTATCAGATTTACTTAAAATTGATCCATTAAGTGTGTTTCCTATATAAGCTCTTTCATTAAAACCAACCTGCCATAGTAATCAAGAGGCAGATGCTGAAATATGTACGTAAATAACTGAAAGTCTCTGCATAAATAAACACAAATCAATGCAGTAATAGACAACACTATCGATGTAGGAAGGATCGATTTTAGTCTTCCAACTGCAATCAGAGCTTCAATGTATAATTAAAAGTATATTTGCAACTCGACTAATACTACTACTACTACTACAGGGAAAATAAACAAATAAACAAGCCTTGCTGCCAGTGCTACCTAATTCTACTTTATTCCTTTTAGAGGGTTTTTGATGGGGTGGGAGGAGTGCTCCACTTTCTCTAAGAAAGCTTTTCCAAACTTTAAAACTTTATCATTAATTATAGAAATTATAAAGGTATCAAATAATAAAATTACCACCTTATTCTTATTCTGAAATTTTCAACCTTCATCATAGCCTCTAATTATTCACTCAGCACATTTTAATAGGAAAAACACAATAGTGCTCATTATTTTTAAAGATTTTCCTCAACTACTGTAATATCTTAGGGTGTAAAGACTCTTTGGGCCTTTTATTAAAACAAATGAGAAAAATGTCATTTCCTCAAGATGCTGTGTAAGCTCTCATGCCTATGCCTGTATATACAAGTAATCTGAAAGAAGGAGAAAGAGAAAAGCATCTGCATTATTCCAAAATTGTTTCATATAATAATTTCCAAGCACGGAAGTATCCGATATCTAATTCAAAGAAATAAATTATACTTTTTACTTTTAAAAATTCAGATCTAAGAATTTTCAGATTTTGCTTAAACTCAAACTTCCTTTTTGAAAATATCCCTGGAGACCAGAATTAATTTGGATTAGCAAGCACCTGTGTACGATGGGTTTGAGGACTTAGGTTCTATAGAGTAATGAAAATGCACTGTTCATAGTTTTTCTTCATCAACAAAGATGTGTTGCACACTCATCCTTGTATTAGGGCGACCGCTTCAAAGCACAGGCCTTTAAAAGAATATCTTATTTGTGAAATTTCGTTTCTTTGAAGATTTTTCTTACATAACATCACCAGCATATAAATATAAATTTCGATTATCTTTATAATATTATGCGACCGAGCATTCTCTTTCGATTCCTTTCCTTCCCAAGCAGGGAAAAGAGTTCAGAGGCAACCCGACCCAAAAGGAAAATATCCTCAGTTATTGTTTAGACTAATTTAACAGATAATTTAACTTCAAGCAACAACGATCAGGTCACTAAATTTCAGATCAGTGAGAAAATGAAAGAGCCAAGAGACAACTCTCCCTAACCTCACTACAGTTTTCAGCATTCCAGCTCAATCAAGGACGTCAACTACACCTTCCATGCAGACCTTCAAGAAGACGCGTTTGCACTCTACACGCTTTCTCATTCAAAGAACGACAATAAGAGGGGGGATAAAACTGAAAAAGACGACCCCAATTCGGGGACTGCTAACCGAGTAAAAAAATAATACTCCACCTAAGACGAAAATGAGTATTGAAACACGTCTGGCAACTGAACTCTCCCTTTCATTCAGACAAGAATCTCCAAAGCTCATAAAGTGCAACGTGCTTTCCTCAGCGCAGTTTTTCTGTGAGGCTGAAGACCAGGGGAAAGGATGATACGTGTTAGGCAATAGACCACGGAAAGGACGTGGGACGTTTTATTTCTCCTCCCACCCCCACAAACGTAAAGTTGAGTTATTTGTTAATGTTTTAAAAGGCAGTTCTGATTGCAACAATTTAAAATTTTCTGCCTACCTCTAGTTTTGATTGAGGGCGCGGTGAGAATACTTTAACACCAAAGCACCCAAATTGGGATTTATGTGGGATGGGGGGGGGTGGGGGTGTTAGTCAGAAGTGGATGATCTCTATTCTGCTGCTCCCTTTCCTTCCTGTGGCCTTCCCAAGGCAGAAGAGCACAGCCTGAGACTCTCCCCCAGGCGCGGGATGCTCTGACCACTCAAGCCCCCACTGCTGGGTCCCCAATCCAGGGCGACCCTCCCTACTGAGGGAATTCCTACACCGAGCCTGACTCTTTTCCTGTAGGAACCCTTCACGTTGGACTTCAGGCTTTGGTAGAAAAGCAAAATGCAGTAGAAAGTGACATGGAAGAGGAGTAGAGAGTGGAGAGGAGAAAAGATGTCTACTTCAGAGAAAACAGTTTTATCAACTAGCAGATAAGTGCTGAGATCTGAAACCGCACCAAGTAAACAAAAAGAAACAATTTTCAGGGAGGTTGGGGAGGGGTGGGAGACTACAAGAATAGGAAGAAAGGGAAAAAGTGGGGAAGAGCGCCAGCCAAGGTTCTGGAGTCAGTTTTCCTGGCACCAGCCAGTGATGCTGCTGCTCTCAAAGCTCTGCTTGTCCTGGGCAAGAGCGCCCTCACCTTGCTGTTCCCTGCGCAGCGCCCGGCATCCCGCTCCGCCGCAATCTCGGCCGCGGCGCGCGGAGCCAGCCGCTCGGACCCGGCTCCCGCGCCTGCAGGCTCAGCCGCCCAAGGCGCTTGCCTACATTTTCCCAAAGCCCGAGAGGACGACGCTACCGGGTCCCTGACGCGAGGATGACTTCGTGTCCCGTCTCTGTGTCCCGCTCCAGCTCCAAGCGGGGAAGGCAAAAGAGAGACAGCAGCGAGGGCGCCAAATTCGCTTCGGGCCGAAGCCAAGCAGCATCTGGCGCGCTCGCAGCCACTCCCGGGACAGCCGGGCTCTCGAGCTTACATCGCCGTCTCCTAAGTGTGCATTAACAATCAATTATTTGCCTGAGATCCCCAAAGCCGGGACCTGGAATATTCCCAGCAGGGACAAAGTCAAGCTCAGAACGGTGTTCATTTCCCCAGTCCTTCGAACGGGCGCAGAAGATTCTCCCCGCCCGGCCCCGCGCCGCGCTCGACCTGGAGCGGCTCCGCTCAATGCGGAGGGAACCCCTGCCTGACCTAGGCCGAGGGGCTGGGGGGCGGGGGAGGGCAGCTGGGGGGGTAGGTTGCCAGTGTTGGTGTAAAAAATTAGGGGGGCGGGGGGCGGAGGGACGTTCTATAAAAAGAAGAAAGAGAGAAAAAGTGAAAAGAGAAGAAAAGAAGTTAAGAATGAGGCAAGTTCTTGGATGTGCAGCAAAGCTTTGTCTCAAAACCGAAGAGCAAATACGTCCGTACGGGGGCCAGGGCGTTCAAAAAAAAAAAAAAAAAGCCTATTGGGGTATTATCGTCGAAGCTGCACTAAGATTCGGAAATCAAATGTCCACACAATGAATTATTTTGCGCTTTGGCACCTATTTCAGTTCCCCACTATCCTTTCTCCTTATAAATTCGCCTCATTTTCTCTTCCATCCTCGTTGCTATATATACATGCTCCTTTTAAATGGATTCACCGTGACTTTCTGCCGACGTGGACACATCATGTAATCTCACAGTTACTTCCGTTGAGAGCGAGCCCGCTGAGGAAATATTACCCCGCCCCAGAGGGGCATTTTAGACCCGAACCTCAAAGTCGCTGCGGAAACCTCAGTCAAAAGCAGTCTGTGGGCACAGCCCCCTCCCCATCAGAAAAGCACTTTCACTTACCGATCTTGGGGTAAGAGCGCTCCCAGTCCTTAAGTCCTTTTCCTCGGCATTCTTCCGACAACTTCAGGCAGAGTCTTCCGAGAGAGGGGGAAAAAAAAAAAAAAAAGATAGAAATCTGGAGGGAGAAAAAGGACTCAAAACATAACACTACATCATCTATTCCCCAGAGCCTCCTTGGCCCACGTCCTCAGGACTAGGTCCCTGAGAACTGACCTGACCACTAGAGTGGGGAAAAAGGTCGGTTTGGGGGCTGAAAACTAAGAGGTGGATTATTTTAACTGTTGGTGGTTGGGGGGAGGGGAGGTCCTAGAGGGAGGGTAAGAAAGGGGGAATCATTGGGGTGAGAAAAGAAAGCCTTAAAAAAAAAAAACGCACGCAAAGAAAACTGAGAATGAAGTACTGTGAAAGATAGCGCCTTTGAACTCTTACAGGTAGGTAGTTCTTAGGCAGAAAGCATGCAGACGTGCGTATGCGCGAAAAGAGAATCTAGATGACCCGTATTCTTTACATATCTCCAGGATCAGGCTTCAAGCAGAAAAAAAGAAGGAAGAATTTTAATTCAAGTTTCACCTACCCTGCTTGTTGGAATGGCTGCGCAGATTTTCATGTTGGAGAGTTCCATCTGTCTGGCAGAAGCTGGAGTGGTGTTGGGGGCAGGTTATCTGGTGAAGTAGGAATGTACAGGAACCCCGCCCTCTAGGCACAGTTACACAACCCCAGCAATCCGCCTCAGCCAGCTCTAAAACCTCTAATGATCTTCACCTTCACCCTTTGTTAGCCTATTTCTCCAACAGACATTTAGTCCAAACACAACCAGCCACGTTAGCTACTCAAAAACGTAATTTTTCAAAAGCAAAATTATTTCAGTGCATGCAAATTCCTCAACAATGTCGTAGAAAATACACTTCAACAAGCCATTTATAATTTAGAGCATTGAATATATTTGTTGCGTCTACCTAGTTGGGTGAAATATCCACCAACTTAAATATATATAATGAAATCAATCCACTACAAGACTCATTTTTTTTTTTTTTGGCCACGCTCCCCTCTATATTATGCAACTCATAGAAACTGCACGAAATCTTCCATAACCATAAATATATTTGTACGAAATCTTTGTTAAGTATTGGACCTCATTTGATTTCCAATTTTGTGAGAAGAAAGATATTTGGGAAAATACTTTTCTATAGTTTCATGAAATCATTTTTCAATGGTTTATATACTAACTTTATTAGCTTTATACACTTTATACCTTAGACAAGTAAGTGCTTTAAACCTTGAATTAAACTATAATTTGTGATTTTAAGTTCTAATCACTTTCAGCTACACGTCTCAAAAAGAGCAACCTCCGTTTCATTAAAATCAATTAGAAACATGAAAGAAGAAAAGCTTCAAAAAAGTTTTGAAGTGTTTATCTGCCATAAGCTAATTTTAACTGGCAAAGGTTGGTGACAACAAATATCAACACAACTTTACAACCAACTTGTTGGCAAAAAAAAAAAAAATTTAAATGCTATGCTAGTCTGTCATGTGTTTTTGAAGAAGATAACTTGAGGATGATAGGACAGATTGAGGTAGATGAAATGTTCCTATCGGACTTGAGGAGGCCTTCCCATAGCGTTCTCGGGCTTTCTCTCTCTCTCTCTCTCTCTCTCTCTCTCTCTCTCTCCACACACACACACACACACACACCTCTGTATATCCACTCATATTATTAAACATGCTATTCTTGGACATATATCCAAATAGAACTTCCACGCCAGTGCTTAGTTCCTGTGAATCCAAAGAAGTCAACTTTACCCTTGACCTCAAAGTATGAAGTTTGCCATTGATACTTGATATTCTATTCATCCATCATGCAAATAAACACTTAGCACAAATAATTACACCTATTTAATATGGCCAGAAATAAAAATTCAAGGGGAAAACCTTTCTTCAATGTCTGTGTCTCTTTACCTCAAAACAAGAGTTCAACTTTCTTCTTAACTTTTGATAGGCAAAATATTATATTTCTTCTCCATGGGAAAATCAAATAATACATCAACACCTTTTTTCAGTCTAAACACATGCATTTCTTTGAGCTATCTGTGTAATGGGGATTTCCTCTGCCTAATGTCATTCACTTAGACCTTATTACTGTTTTTAAATATCAACTACAAATTTGGCTTCTAAAACAATTTGTGGAATTTTCTTTCATGCTTCTTTCTAAAGAATCGTTAAATTTTAAGAAACCTGGGCTTTCATAAAACTGCTCTCATACTAAGAAGAAAATAATAATAATAATGTCCAGTCTGCTCAAAGGAGATAAAGTACCTGTCTTGGTGTATTTTGGTACATTACCAATTGTGTATATTTGGTTGCAGTTATTTTAATTTTCCTGGCCCTTTCTGTCTTTCCTACAGTTCTCTCCACACCCGCCCCCAACCCCTTCATCGCCCTCTCTCCTCTCTCCCTCTGATTCATTCTTTCCTTCTTTCCAGCTTCCTTTTTTTTTGTGGTGGGTTTATCTTTTCAGTTTACAGATCCTATTTCCCTTTCCTTTCTTTGACTCTTCCCCTATCTCTGCATCCCACAACACACCCATCCCCACGTTCCAATATTAACCGTTCTGTATTTCTATTTCAAAATCTATTTGAGTCAGCTTGCATCTCTCTTAGGGCTCCCCCCCACCCCCAGCAACTCTTTAAGTGTTTGCCGATAACATCTTGGGGACAGATTATTTTTCATTGGGTCCATTGTAAGAAGTAGCCAGCTTATTGCATTACTGCAGAACACATTTCAGACGATACAATTGTAACAAATGAACAACTTGTCCTCCACAGACTCACCACAGGATCCAATTAGTTACTAAACCTTTTACTTAGATTTTCTAATTATTTTCTAGAGTCAGAGCAATTGGGCTGCTGAAACAATTCAAAAATTGTTTTCATTATGTTTCATATATATGCATATATATGCATACATATGTATATTTCTAGTTGAAACAAAATTATGACTGTAAGCCAAAGGAACAAATCTCTAGATTAAATTACACAGACATATTTAAACGGGAGTCAAATAAATACCTCTACATAGGAAAAAAAAAATGAAAGAAAAGGAGAGAGAGGCATTTTACTTCTTCTGAACATCTAGATTTTCAATTGTTATAATTTAAAAATAAAATATAAACATTGATCTGCAAGTCATTACAACAGGTGATCACTTCAGCAAAATCTATATTGCAACTTCAGCAAATCTTTATTAGAACTCTTTCATTGTGGGTAAACAGCCACAAAAATAAATGCTGACTTAGAAAGTATAAATACAAATATTTAAACAAAAATATTTGCAGCATTCATAGCGCAAATTGTACCTGAACTGAAGGGCTCTGTGTGTCTATATATAGTACATATGTGTGCATTATATTCACTTCTATCTAACCATATACATATATTTATTTATCATTTGCCAAATGCTATAAATAAGAGACCTGAAACAACATATATAAAAAGTAAGCATTCTATAAACTGATTTGAAAATAAACACAAGGTAAATAGCTATGCACATAAAATTAAATTATCTGTTTGCTGTATATCGACAGAAACTTAAAAAAGATATCAGCTGAAAAGCCTTTACTTTGTTTAAAGCCAGTGTTTATTAAATAAACTGCTCCATGTAAAATTTGATTCCCCAGTGGGGGGGGGGGAGAAAAAAAAAAGTACTGTTTTCATTTTTTAAAGTCTCATTTCAGATGGAAGGAGCAGTTTAAATCTCAGCATGGCTGACAAAGCCTTTGATTCCCTAGCACTTTACTGGTCTTTTAAGAATTAGTTCTACTTAATAAAAGAGACAAAAGTATCAAGATATATATGAATTTAGCCTATTTTTTATTTCTGTGTGTTCATAGTAAACATTTTTGTAAGTGACAAACACGGGCATATGACCACAGTATCACAATCAAGAAATTTTAAGACAACATTAACAATCACTCAAATTTATGCGGCATTTGCGCAACACAGGTTACATATTTGCAAGGTTTACCTATAAGTACAATAGGTATTAACATTTCACTACATTTAGAAAAAATAAAAATGACCTGTTAGTGACCACATACATCAAAATATACACAACACAAACTGAAGGCAATCATTAATTTTGTCCCCTTCCGATTCATTTGAATGGGCAGTGCTGCCAACTGAAACAACTTTCCTTTTTGTTTGTTTTAATACTTAGTATACCAAGTGCATTTTCTAGAACCCAATCTTTGGTCTAAAAGTAAACAAAAGAAAAAAAAAAACAGCTCGAAAGAAAAAAGGACAAAACAATAAATGGCCAAAATAATTTCTTGGGCACCTTTACTACGAATGTTTCTTAAATACAAATTACAGTTTAACATTTTAAAACTCTCCCCATAATTTAGGTTGTTCTCAAGGTCTGCGTCCACCGTATAGATCCATGATAACTTATAATACTGCACACATGGAAATCTGGCGGCTCTTCGAGATAGACTTGTCAGGTTTGTATGAAATGGCAAAGCAGTCACTATTTAGATACACATTCTACGATAATTTTGACTTCCAAACCTTATATTCTACAATGTATTCTCCCCACATTGCACCTCGCTGACACTCCACACCTTGTTAGAATAATAAACAACCCTAAAGACTGAACGAACGTACAGAAAAGGGGTGGGGGGGGCTTAATAAAAAATACCTGGACTTATTTAATTATCATTTACAATGCAAATGTGTGTAAAACGTTCACTTACAGTCTGGGTCCCAGGGATGTTAATGTATTAAAGGGTTGGAAGAAGACCCCTGATTTTGATGTGTGAAATAATCAGACAGTCCCCCGGACAGTCCCGTCGTGAAGCTTGGCAAAGAGGGTCTCAAAGACTCACAGGGCAGGGTCGAGGGGGCCTGCGGAGAGGTGGACGACGACGCGGCGCGGGCGCTCATGGACGTGCTGCTCTGCGAAGTCATTGACGGGTGCGGGACGTGGGGGAAAAAGTAACTGGTCTGGCCCGCGAGCAGGTTGACCGAACAGGGGTTGAGGGAGTAGGTCCCGGAGCAGGGCACCGACAGGCCGCAGGGCACCGAGGCGGCGAGCGCCGCGGCCGTGAGGTGGTGCGTGGCGTACGGGATCTCCCCGTTGACCAGCCGGTCCACGCTCAGGCCGTTGGCCGTGGAGAAGGAGTGGTTGTTGCCCAGCGAGTTCTGAGTCAACACGGAGCTGTAGGGCATGGGGTGGCTGGGGTAGGCCGACGTGGTGCCATTGTAACTCAAAGTGCTGCTGGCGCGGGGGTGGTGCAGGGACAGGAAGGGCGACATGGGCCAGTAGAGGGAGCCGGCGCGGTCCATGAAGGTGAGGCCGGTGGACGTGAGGCGCGCCCCGCGCTTGAAGGCCAGCTTGGCGCGTGACGTGGTCGAGCGGCGCCGCAGCTTGCCCGTCGTCCCGCCGATGAACACGTCGTCGCTCGACGGGTCCAGCATCCAGTAGTTGCCCTTGCCCGGGTCGTCGTAGTGGCGCGGCACCTTGACGAAGCACTTGTTGAGGGACAGGTTGTGGCGGATGGAGTTCTGCCAGCCCTGCTTGTTCTCGCGGTAGTACGGGAAGTTCTTCATGATGAACTCGTAGATGCCGTTGAGCGTCAGGCGCTTCTCGGGGCTCTGCCGGATGGCCATCATGATGAGCGCGTTGTAGCTGAAGGGCGGCTTCTCGTACTTGCCGTTCTTCTTCTCGCCCTCCTTGCCCCCCTCCCCGTCCTTGCCGCCCTCGCCCGCCCCCTTCTTCTCCTCCCCCCCGGCGCCGGCGCCCTTCTCCTTCTCGTCCGGCCCGACGGGCGCCAGCTCCCCGGGCCCGCCGCCGCCGCCGCCCGGCTCGCCCTTGCCGCCCAGCCCGTCCGCTTTGGCCCCGTCCAGGGCGGCGGCCGGCGGCGGCGGCGGCTGCGGCGGGAGCAGCAGCTGCTGGGGGCCCTTGTCGTCGTCGGCGGCCGGGGCGCCCCGCGCCTGGGGGGGCTGCGGCGCCTGGGGCGGCGGCGGCGGCGGGGGCTGCTGCTGCGGCGGCGGCTGCGGCGCGGGCGGCGGCGGGTGGTGGTGGTGGTGGTGGTGGTGGTGCTGGGGGTGGTGGCTGTTGTGGTGGCCGTGGCTCGCGTGGTGGTTGTCGCTCTGGACCGCCTCCGGCACCAGGCTGTTGATGCTGAAGGAGGACTTGGGGATCATTTTCACCTCTTTCCTATCTCCCATGTCCAGCATCACCCAGTCGTCGGGGGGAAACGGCGGCGGCGGCGGCGCGGGCGCGGGGCAGCGGCGGCGGCGGCGGCGGCCGGTGGGTGCCGAGCGGGGCGCGGGCGGCGCGGGCGGCGGCGGCGGCACTGAGCGCTCCGGCAGCAGCGCAGTTGGACCGCAGGCTCCGGCGCTGGCAAGTCATGTAGCAAAAGCAGCAACCACCCCTCAGGAATTAGAAGGAGAAAAAAAAAAAAAAAAAAAAGGGGGGAAAGAAAAAAAGAAAGAAAGAAAAAAAGAAACCACCACCGCCCCGGGGGTGACGCTCCCTCGCTCCCAACTCCACTTCTCGGGCTCCCCCCCACCCCCCGCTCCCCCCCCCTTTTCTGCTGCTTCCTCCTCCTCCTCCTCCTCTCGCAGCAGCAGTCACAGCAGCAGCAGCAGCAGCCCAAAGGGGGGGAGAGCCGGGCGGCGGGCGGGCGCGTCCCGGAGCGGCCGCGGCGAGGCTGGGGAGACAGCGATCGAGGCGGCTATAGCCACAATTAATTTTCCGAGCTCCAGGCGCACACTAGGGCTGTAAAAAAATTTTTGGTTTAACCTTTCCTACCGCTGGGCCAATCAGCGCCGGCGGCGTGCGGGCGCGTCTCTCCCGCCGTCGGCCAATCGGCGGGCCCGAGCCCACCCACCCCCGGCCCCGCCCGCCGGCGCCCGCCCCCTCGGGCGCTCGCCTCCCCCGCGCCTCGGGCCGCGGCCTCCCGGCCGTGCGCGGCGCGCAGGGATACGCCGGCGGGAGCACGCCGCGCCGCGGCCCTCCTCGCGCCCCCGCGCCCGCGCCCGCGCCCCGCGCCCCGCGGCCGAGTGCCCCCGTCAGGGCGGGGAGCCCGCGGGGCCGGCTTCCTCCTCACACTCGCGGGTCGTTTGCGTTTGAGCGTCAATATTTGTCCTTAGTGATTAAAGTCGGTATCCGATTTTATTTTTAAAAGCGGGGGCGCGGCGGCGGCGGCGGAGGGCGGCGTGGGAGTGCGGGCCGAGGAGCGCCGCGCGGGCGGGAGGAAGGGGCGAGGCGAGGCGCCGCTCGCCCAGGCGGCCCCGCAGGCCCGCGGCCCCGAGCCCGTGGGGAGACCGGGGCCCTCGGGGGTCAGCCCCCGGCGAGGCTCCGGGCGGCGGGGGAGGGCAGACCCACCCCCGGCGAGGGGAGGAGGGGGTCCCATACCTCGGGGCGGGGGGAGGGTCGAGGAGCGCCGGCGGCGGCGGGGCGAGTGGGAGGCAGTGGGCAGGCGGGCGCGGGGCCGCACGGGGGTTACTTACTCCGAGCTCGGGCGCCGCCGGGAAGCCGGGCCTGTGGCTCCCGGCGCGGCGACGGCGACGGCGGGCGGGGGCGGCTCAGTGGTGGGCGTCGGTGGTGGCCTTCCGAAATGAGGGGTGTTCAGAGAGAAAACAATACCAAACAATCTCGAAATAAACCAGGTAACACATGCTCTCTCTGCGCCTCTTCCTGTCCCTTCTCTTCTGCTCCAGACCGGCGCTCCCGCTCGGGGGGACTCGGGGTGGTTTTCTCTTCGCCGCTCCAGCGCCTGCTCAGCTTCTTATCCCAGCTGGAAGCGAGTAGCCGCGAGCCATCACCCTGGAAATGTTTTCCTGTTGCTTGTTGACATTGGAGGGAAAATTAGGGTGGGCGTCTATTTCTTCCCGTTTTTTTTTTTGTTTTTGTTTTGTTTTGTTTTGGTTTTGTTTTTGTTAAGCCTTCCTATTTTCGCTCCCTCTTTTCTTTTTTGCTTTGCATTTCTCAAGTGCTTTTATTTCATGCGGGCCTCCATCCTGAAATAACCTCAGGCTGAAGCCCGATCTTCCCCACTCTGAATGCTGCTGCTGGAAGACACTTAGGAGCCTCGGGAACGTGGGTTCCACAATCCCGGCTTCTTGGGCTTTAACACTGAGAAGGTTCGGTTGGCGGCTCAAGTGTGGGGGAGATTGTGATTGGGGGCTTTAAAAGGATCCCATGGCCAGGGGCAGGGCTAAGGCCCAGCATTTCCCAGGGATTGGAATTTGGTGTGGAGCACACTGATCAAAGGCTGTTCCATCCCACATGGCCAGGAAACATACCACATTTTACGGAGGATGTAGCCTGAGAGAAGAGGGAGGTGGAAGAGAAGCATAAGTGAATAGTCCCCTTTCCCTCCTCTGCAAGGTAAATAATCAAACAATGTCAACGTTTCTTCACTTGGAGAGTCTCGAGTTATCTGGCGGTTTTGGTATATCAGAAAACGGAAAACGAAAAAGTGATGCCTATATGTGATAGTAAAGTGCACTTCTGATACGAAGAACGGAGTTGATGAATGCTCAGGTTAATAGGGGAGCTAGTCCACACACTCCACCTCACCCTCCACCATGAAAAGCTGAGAGAGAGAGAGAGAGAGAGAGAGAGAGAGAGACTATGAAAGAATTACAAATGGTGATTCGTATTAGGAACACCATAAAAGAGGTTTGGACATTGGTTTAACCTCAAATATCCTCCCATTGTGTCTATTAGGTATTTCTTCCCGTGTCTAAGTATTTCCTTATTTTAAAACAAACGATATTTACATGTGCACAATATCAAGGGTTCCAGCGATCATAATGGCATGGCCCCCCAAACTGACTTCTAGGCTCTACATTTCTTACAGAGCCCCGTGAGCTCATGGGCTTTGCGGACCAGCTGAAGAGATCTGCGGGCCGCCTTCCTCCGGCTCTCTTTCCTCCTCCCACTCATCTCCCCTCCTCAGGCCTGTTATTCCTACTTTTCCTCAACTGTCTTTCCTCCCTCCTCCCCTCTTCCTCCGCCCCCCCCACCCCACTTCTCCTCCCTCCATTCCTTTCCCTCACTCCATTCCTCCACCTACTCCTCCCCATTTCTCCCCCCACAGCCCCCCTTCTCATCTCCACTTATAATGGCACACAAGGGCTCCCTCAGAGGTGGACGGCCCGGTACGTTTTCGTAGTCGGTCTAGCGTGAAATGATTCGGTGTAACCGGATTCTTGGGAAAGGACAGGTTACGTAAACATTTACTGATGTGGAGTAACTATACTATTTGTACTCTGATATGCAGGAAGGAAAGTGTTGATTAACACAGAAGAAAAAAAAGCGAAATTAGCTGATTGCATGCTCATAAGTGCAAGCTGTCATTGAACTGCTTTTAAAATAGACACAGCTGGGTGTTTGTGTTGAAAAATTTCTTGTGTTTTTGCTAATACTGAAATAAGCATGATTTTGTATACCAAACATTTTCAGATCATTAAAATTTGTAATCTGTGCTGGTTTTAAACACAAAGAAAAGAAACAGAATCATTTCTATGTAAAATTTGCTGATATTATATTAACTCAATCAGGTCTGTACAAATTGTGCATTGTGCCTCCTAAAATCTGTTTGATCAATTTAATACACAAAGTGCCAAACGTGGGTATTGTTTGTTAACATTGGACATTTTATTCAAATCTGAGCTCAGCAGCAAACTGGAGAAGCATTCCTTGAATACAACACCAGCACTGACTGATGAATTTTTAATGTTTTAAGGTGTTTCTTA
This sequence comes from Talpa europaea, assembly GCF_964194135.1. Taxonomy (NCBI): domain Eukaryota; kingdom Metazoa; phylum Chordata; class Mammalia; order Eulipotyphla; family Talpidae; genus Talpa; species Talpa europaea. Next base: position 66,474,124 of record NC_140075.1, on the reverse strand, counting down.
GGTCAGAGCTGAGTGGGCATTGTTTTGTAATCTTGCATAAAATTTTAGCAGGTGAAAATAAGTTTTTCTTCTGTTTACTTTCAAAGAGCAGAAACCTGGGTCTGCTAATGAGAGCTGTAATAATCTGATTTTATGTGCCAAGAGCTTATATTGACTGGGAAAATGTTTTGCATGTAAATTAAGCATGTGCTATATTATTTTAAGAATGGCGTGTATGCAAGTCTCTCAAAATAGGACATTTGTATAGAAATAGATAATAGTTTAATATCATCATATTTAAGATTTATCCTCCCTAACAAACAAAGGTCATTTGCACTTTTGGGGGAAGTGAGTTTGAATTCCTCTTAGTTATTTTAATTGGACTTTATGGTGAGATAGAGTGCAGTGTGTGTGTATATATATAGGTGTGGGGGTAGGCTTGTTCAACAAAACAGGCACTGTTTACTCAGCAACCCACATTTGTCTCAGCAATGGCTTCTTTTTAGAACTGCTACTAGATGAAATGGAGGGGGAGGGGGTTCTTGGACAGAGTATTGTGCAAGTTGAAAGTCCCTGGATAGGGCTTTGTATATCCTATGGGCCAATTTGGGTGCAAATTGGATTTAAAGGACAGCCCACATCCACTTTGAGCCTCTTCCCCGAGCACATGGAGCTCTAACCCTGCATTTCCATCTCGGTCTCTGCTATCTTCAGAAAACGGTGGGCATCCGGTGGCCTTAGACTTGAAATAAATTCCTCATCATTCATTTATTTCTCCTTGTCATCTTAAAACTTGCTCTCTCACACGCATACGTCTACAAATAAACACGGCTAATTAATCAAAGCAAAAAATCACAGCAAAATGTAATTTTCTGGTATATGTAGTGGTAAACTTCTTTGCTTGTCGTCCCTCCCTCTCCCCCAAGAGGACAGACTCAGTGGTGAAGACTGAGCGGTTTAGGGGAAGAACTGATGGAGAAGTAGATTATTCTGTCTCTAATTTTAATTAATAAACATGACTCCACAGCCCACCTTCAAATAGGTAGTAGCAACTTCATTTTCAACTTGAAGTTATATTGTGTTCCTTGGGCCTGTTTGCCGCCTGGGGTCTTGCTTAGCTTTTTGCTTCCTTCCTAGCTGCTGGTTGAAGGAGGGCGGGACACATTTGCTATATTTACCTGAAGTCCATCCTGATCTGGGTCCCGGGACATAGTGTCCTTTCAGCTGCTTTTAGCTGTGCTCAGGGCCGCTAAAAAGCTCTCTTTCTGCAGATGCATAGGGAGTACCTGACCCGGTGACATTTGGGAGCCAGCAGAACTCCTGCAGAGGCATCCAGGTATTTCCCCAGATCCAGTAACAGTCAAGGTCTGCCCTCACTGGAGCCAACTCGTCTGTAATCCCTTTCTAACAGCAGGTAATGGTGCTAACATTTAGTGATTATAAGTTACTCTTTAGCGTGTTGTATCCTTGTTCTGTGGGTTTTGGTTACAGGTTATACGATTAGGTTTGCGAGAACAGTAGTGAACTAAACTTCTCAGTAAGAGGTCTTCACACCAGGAAAGTGTTACTTTTCTGCAGCAGCCCTGCCTCATCACTCATTAGGGAGCTGCAGGTTGTCAAGCCGCTGCTCTCAAAGCGCGCACCCTCAGTATCCCCAGGGGCGCGCACATGTGTGTGTGTGTGTGTGTGTATGTGTGCGCGCACGGGCGCACGCGCATGCACACACACATTCACACACTCACACACACACAGAACTAAAACTAAATTAAGAAGCCGATGATTAAGACAAGCGTCTACTAGGCCTGTCATTTCAGCATCCTTCCATCATAACATTGTGGCACCGGCAATTTTGCTTGAGAACCTCGAGAAAAAAAAAATCTATGGGAGAGCCTCGTATTTGAGAGTCGAAATGTTTAACTTGTATAAGCTAGGGAACCACCTTAGAAGAGAGAAAGGCCAAGGTTTAAAAGAAGAAGAAGAAGAAGAGGGTTTCAGTAGAGACCGGTGATACTCTCCCATGTCTCTGTGAGCTGCCAGGGGGTCCAAGTTCTGTGAATCAAGTGCATATTCATCCATAAGGAGCTTCCTGAACCCCGCAGCAAAACACTACACTTGGGAAAAGTTTCTTCCCAATAATTTCCCATGCCAGAATCAGATGAGGAGAAATCTACCATGAAATATTCCACCCCAAGGATGAAGGAGCTTGAAATTCTTCCAAGCAATCTGACTCTAATACTCTGTACATGCTTGTAAATGTAAAATGCCCACTACCCTGTCACTTGTTTCCCATCATTTGCCAATATCCCCAGGACCTGTGGAAGGAGTTGAGCCTCTGATAGTGTGATGGAGGCTTGTTCTATATCTTGACCCAGCCCAATTGGAAGAAATGGTCCCACCTCTTTAGCGCAGCAGCAGCCTGACACACCAATTCCTATTTTTCCTCTAGTTGCCTAGGAAAATACTGCAGCCCATCCTTCAAAGGGGTCAGAAAAGCTAAAGAGAAAGACAAAAAATTGGAGGGGTGATATTAAATGAGAATGACAGAAGCTAGAGCTCTGGTTCTTAGCTTTAATGCTCCAGTCTGTCTAAAAAGGGAGGACATGAGGTTTGGCAAAAGTCAGCACACTAGACAATGCTACTTTGGATTTTCCATTAGTGGGACACCAAAAGAGGGGAAAATGGCCTCATAAATATCTATCAGACTGAAAGAAAATCATATGGGGGTCAAAATGCTGAGCTCCGAACCTCTAACTATCCCATCACTATTCTCCTTCATTACTGGGAGCTTAATTTGATTTCTAGTAGAAGCTGGAATAATGTACTTTGGGAAGTGTTATAGCACTCTTTGGACATTGTGGATCATCGAGTCCCCTCTATTTGAAGCACCCTTCTAAACGCCCCCCCCCACACACACACACCGTTCCTGAAGAGAATGAAACAGTTGTGACTCAGTCCCAATTCTCAACGGTGAAAAGTACACGGGGAACACTGAAGAGCCCAACGTCCATATAATAAGATTGATCGCTTCTTTTAGGAAATGCGCGCACCCACTGATGGTCTGTGAAGGAATGAGGGCAAAGAAAACTATATGCGCATGGGGTGAGCGTGTCAGCTGGCAGAGAGAGACCCCTCCAACCCCAAATCCCCCTCACAGGGGAAAGGTCATATGAGAGAAAGTAAACAGTTGGCTATTTACTTTCCAGTAATTCTGCTTCCTTTCTAAAAATCCGCGTGGACAAACCAATGAATCAGCTTTTCCTTGGGGTCTGTCTTATACCCACCTGCCTCCTCATTCTCGATCCGCAGTTCCTGTAGGTCTTCCTCCTCCTGCCCTCCCACTCCCCAGTGACCCCGAACATTGAAAAATCTGTTGGAACTGCGTTTCCCGGCAGGTCGAGCACGCTGTCTCCCCAGCTCGCGGCTGCTACCGCTGCGGTTCCAGGCGCCGAGCGCTGCGGAGTCCATGCTCAGGCCTGCGCACCGCTCCTCCCCGCGAGCACCCCGGCGCTCGCCCTGCACTCTTTTGTCGCCAGAGCCTGCCGAGTACAATCAAGCTAGAGGACTTGCTTTTAGGTTTCGTTTCCAGGCCTCCCCCCTCGCTCCCCCCCACCCCACACCTTTAAAGTTACCTCTTCAGCCTAGATGTCGGGTGTTTGCACATTAGAGCGAAAACACGCACACAGATCAATATTTTTGGGCTAAGAGGTCATCTGCCACGTTGATCGCAAAAAAAGGCGATTGCGTTTTAAGCTTATTATTTGTGTAGAATACAGCTCAGAGTTAAAAGACCGGGGTTCGTGCAGGTGAAGTTAATTCAAATATTCAATTACAACTAAGGGGTATTGAACCCAGTGGGGGAGAGCAGTTATACCCCTCTTTCTCTCCTGTCCTTTGGAAGGAGAGGCGCGCAGGGAGGAGAGGAGTGGCCAGGGTAAGCGAGGTGCAGAATGGCGTCAGGGACAAGTTACCGTTACTGATGTGCAAACACCACCACCCGACTCCTCTGTTTCAGAATCTACAACAAAGGTAGCAGTGGGGGTCACTTTTTTTTTTTTTAAAGACCCTAGATAGATCCTTGTTGACCAATTTTACTGTCTTCCTTGTGGGTTTGTTCTAAAGCACGCAGGAGAGAAAGTAACATTCGAGAAGAAAGCGCGGTCGGCAAGTTTGGCTCCCGAGCGAGCGTGTGAACTGTGAATCACCACGGTGAAGAGGTTTTCTTTCTTTTTTTCTCACCCTTTTCTTCTGGAACCTGAACTTGTGAGATATGATAGATGAGGCCACGAGGAAATAGAAGCGTTGAGAAAGCCCGGTTCCTTTCGAGAGAGCTGCTTGTGATCAGCGCTGGCAAGCGGCGACCGCGAGTTGTCTCTGAGCTGAGGCGCTGTGGGCTCGCTGCGGAGCTGCCCCAACTCACGCCTCCACCATCACTGCCGCGGGGCCGGACTCTGCGCTCGGATCCACTGCCCAGACAGCCTCCCCTTCACACCCCAGAAGAGAGAACGGCCCCTAAGTGGGTATCTGCTCTCTGGCTCAACTCTGAACACTAACATGGGCCCGCAGATTTTTCCTGGAGGAGAAATGCTAAGTCTGGACCGCAAAACAATAGGAGGGTGGAAGGCATTAGATTTTCATGAAGTCTGAAATCACACGTGCAACTTTAATTTCTCATTAATTACAAGCACTTCTCTTTCACTATATACGTGCTCAAATCATTGATTATACACCCCGATTTACTTGGGGTTTAATGCCTAGAGTGTCTTTAGCGCACATTCCTCATTCTTTGTCCACTCGAAAATTTTCAGCTCATAGTGTGACTGGTTGGGATCAATTAACACTGGATTTTGCCCCAGGAATGCTCCCCAGGGCGGACAAATGGAGTCAACTCATCTCCAGTGATTTTTTTTTTTTTTTTGCCCACGTGTGTGTCTATGCCAGGGCTTTAGAAGCTGTTCAAAATCCCCAGCCTTGGTTTCACTTGATTTTGTTGTTGTTGTTATTGATAAATATTGGGTCATACACAAGCCACTTGTCAGAGCCTTTGGCTCCATCTCACAGCTGCAGCTCCTAGCGGGGCGTTTGAGTTGTGTCCTGGGAACTGGAGGGATTCAGTGGGAAAAGAACTGCACAGTCTCAGCTCCTTCAGCTGGAAAGATGGTCCCTTAAAATTCTACATCCTGTTTGTCTTCTGTTGGGCTTATTTCTCGATTTGTTCAGATTTGGGAAAATAGGGTAGATATCTATCTATGTGTACCCCCATCTGCTTATTTATGTTGTCTTTTTTTTTTTTTTTTTGAAGGGAGAAGCTATTGATCCCAGTTCTCTATGTATATCTGAAACCAAAAAAGAACATAAGCCAGTAGACAGATAATTGTTATAATTGCCCGGGGATGGTTGGATAGGTAGGACATTTGGGGGTTGTGTAATTGGAGTAATATATACAGTTTATCTTTCAGCTGGCTGTGTATACGCTTTCCCTTGATAGGTATTGTACATGAACTGAATCCATAGTCGGCTTGTCTTGGCATGTTTGAAGCCCCAGACACCCAACTGTATCATTACAGGAAAGAGACAAAACCCCAAAGACTAGAGGCAGGGAGGCGGCTGCCTTTGGGGTGAATGGGGAGTTTGTCTTGGCGTTGGACCTTTTGGGTAAGCACACTCCCTGGCTCAGTCTGTCTGGCAGCGCAGAGTTCAGGTCTTCCCCGCGCTGAAGTGCACGGAGGGGGTGGGGAAAGAAACAGCTGATTTTCGACATTTCAAAGGGACTCTTTCTATTTATCAGTGTTACCCAAGTGTACGTTACTGGAGAAACAACAAAACAAGCATAGAGCTGCAATTTTCAAGAAAATAGGATCCCCAAATATAAAAATAAAAAAGTAGCAGATAAGACGTATAATTCAATCAAATTACACAAAATTGCTTGAAAATCCAGAACAGTAGCGATCCATTATGCCTCTGTTTTATTAGTGACAAGTACAATTACTCTAAAATAAAGAACACTGGTGAATATATAATTGGCTGTAATCATGTTAGTGTTTGAATAAAAATGACGGGAACATTTAACACTTTGACAACAAAATGTTCAGAAATAACTTATTTATTCAAACAGTTTTTATTTTCCACCAAGTGAAGGAGAAACACAGTTTGCTTAGGAAAATCAGTGACTTTTCCCTGCAATAAATAAATATCCAAAAGGGGAAAAAACAGCCCCACACCTCCATATTATTACTATTATTATTTTTAACCAGCAAGAACCTTAATCCTGTGTTTGGAGTCAGCACTCGCCTGACGGTGGTTGGGGACCAACGCCCGCCACCTAGAGGAAGAGCTCTGCAGCTCACCCACCGCCAACCCCTTTTGCGGCGGTGACCTCAGGAATCAAAGTTAATATTCCTTTGCAAATTGCTCTCCAAACTAACTCCCCCTCCCCCACCCCCTCACATCCCCTTCCGCCCTACAACATCGTCACAATATTTTCTTAGTAATTGCTCTGTGCAATTGACAGAAGCTCTGAGTCTCCGGCTGCGCGATGCTTTCCCCGGAAAGCGCCAGGGAGCACTGGGGAAGCAGGGAGTGTTTGGATCTGGGAGAGGTAATCCACTTTGAACCGAAATCCGTCTAGAGCAGCCTGAATTCGGTCTCGGAAAGAACGTCTGATGCCAGACCCATCACATTCCAGAGTGTTTTTTTTTTTTTTTTTAATTAAGAGTGACATTTCTTAGAGGACAGCCTGTGCACCCCAAAGTCGGCCCCGTGGCTTACCGCGGGGTTTTCTGGACTTCTCCCCAGTCCACAGTGCCCTAATTTCCCCCACAAACACGATGATCTGAAATCCTCAGTCAGACCCATTCTTCGAGCGCAAGAATCCCCCGCTTGATTTGCCTAAAACGTGTTGCCTGAGATAGTGAGGGAAGGTATTAAAAGGAAGGCCATGTTTTTGCATGGGGCACGCCCTGTGGTCCCGGAGGCCAAACCCGAGAGAAATCCAAGTCTTTTATCTGAGTTCTTGAGTTTTGAGAAACTTCTACAGTTCCTGGAATCTGAGGGTGGGACGAAGGGACTTGGGGCCCGTTTCCAATGGTGTTCTCTCGGTGGATCCCAGAAGCTCCTCGCTCAGAAAAAGTCAGCCTCACACCTCGATTTGGCTGGATGTTCTAAAGCAGAAATTGGGGACCCGGTATGCTACGTGATGCAGAGCTAAGGCGCTAGGAAAATAGCAGTACTGAAGAAGGAAAGGGTATGGGTTCGCGCACAGTCGGTTGATGTGCCAGCAGCAGAACCACGGACTGGCCACCTACGTGCGCGCCAAGCCCTCCAGGCGTACTCCCCGCTGCCCCCAAAGCCCAAAGTTTTGTTTTGCTGTGCTATAATGCACCTAGAACACTATCTTCAGGATGCAAATGGCTGGAAGGGCGAGCAAAGAACTAACAACTTGAATTTATTTTGAAAAAAAATAATCCTGCTAAATAATTGGCTTCAAATTGGGTTTTATTCCTTCGGTTTTCCCTTCCCTCTTCTCCTCTTTCCCTTTCTCCCTCTCTCTCATCTCTCTCCTCCTCTCCCACGCCCCACAGCCTCTCCTCTCTCTTCTTCTCGTCTCTCCTCCTCCTCCCCACTCGTGAGAATGGTGCAGGGTGGAGGTGACCATGTTTATGCTGAGTCTCAGGACCTCCTTACATCTCAGTTCTGGAGATTAAAAAAGTCATTTTGGAGATAGTGTTTTCCTCTCTCACCTCCTAGAGGTGACCTCAGAACCGTGAACTAAGAAACTTTTCATACTGTGCAAGTTTTTTTTTTTTTTTTTAAGGCAGTGGAAGTAAATGTGCATGTATGTATGCATGTATATACGAGTGAATAAATAAAATAACAAGTTTCTAAAACTGATGTCCCAGCACATGTCTTCCCTGTGGAGTGAGGAAGGCTCCAAAGTCACTCCAACCAATCCCCTAAGAATTTAAGTTCTCAGAAATGTTTCCTTTTGTTTTATGTAAAACTAGTGCTTCCACTCTCAACTCCCAATCTATCATTCCTCTCGGCATTACATTAACAGGCTATGTTAGCCTTCTCCTACGTGTTTAGGCTGCTAATGCAAGCCACTTAACGCAACAAAAATGCTCATCTGTGGAGGTTTTCCCAAGGCTACCCACTGTGCTGGCTTGTCCTTTATTCTCTCTCTCTCTCTCTCTCTCTCTCTCTCTCTCTCTCTCTCTCTCTCTCTCTCCTTTCTCTCTCTTCTCAGTCTCCTCTGTCTCTTTTTTTTCTCTCTCTCTCTCTCTCCATTCATCACTTCCCCTTTTTCTTTTCTTGAGAATGGCACTGAACAAGGCTCTAACAACTTGGCTATTGTATGAGAGCTCCCTCTTCTATCTCCTGTCTATTAACCCACCTAAGGGTAGTGAGTTTTTGGTTTTCTGCTGGGAGCAGGAATGTCTGGACACATCACCATGACACTTGCTTGTCTCTCTCATTGAACTTGCCTTCATCTTTACTTCAGTCGTTTCTTTACTTTGTCCTCATGTCAGCCTGTTCAGAACAGCTCTTATAGCTGTCTTCTGCATCCTTCTTAGTGTTAACCTTTTGAGGAAATGCCTGTCTCTCTTTCTTCTTGGCAGGAAAGCTAGGTTGGAGATGCTCTCTGTATTGGATTGTTTGTGTACATTGTACATGTTTATCTAGTTTTAATAACGTTAAAGAGGATACTCTTCTGGGTTTGTTGGCATTCTCCCCGTCCCTCTGTGGAAGAGATTCTCTGGAGGAACGAATAACCTGAATTTGCATGGTAGCCTATGTCAGGCTCTCTGACTTTAAAATTTGGCCTAGGAAGTCAGTGTCTTCATGGTTCTTGTGTGTCCAGTTTCCAGGGAAAAAGCCTTTAGGGAGAAAAAACAAAATGAGCAATATCAAATAGGTATTATTCAGTGGGTCTTGGTTTAAGATGAGTGACTTCAGGGTTCCCATCTGGGACACTTATGCTTTTTAAAAACCTATAAAGTGTAGATGTAAGAACAGTTTTCCAAATCTGCCTGTACCATCCGTCTTTCTATGGATCCTTAGGTAAGTTATGTCACCTTTCTAATTCTTTCTTCATCTGAAAAAATGATTAATATAAAAAATGCCATTGACCCATCAAATCCCCACAATACCAAAACAATCCCCCAAATCTTAAGAATATATATATTTTTGAGTCAGGAGGGAAAAAAAAATCTCATTCATACAGCAGCAGCGACATCTAGTGACCAAAATTTTCCATAGTCTCTGTGAAAAGATGGGGCTGTTTACTGAGGAATGGGTTTTCCCAGGAGATATTTTGGTTTTTAAAATAAGTCTTGACTATTTGTCTGGTAAGCAGTACTATTTGATATCAAAGTGTGTTTTATTGGCTTACATTATGGCAAGAAGAGAAGGGAAAATATACTTTCCTGCCTCAAGTCTGCATAGATGGCAATTGCAGTTTTTCTAAGAATATTTTTCTAAGTTTTAAGTTCCATGTAAGAGACTAGTTCTAAAAATAATTTTGTAGGTTTACTTTATTTAACCAATTCTCGAAGTTAAAAACAAATGTGTTACTAAATAAATATTTAACAAAATTGGGAAAATACAAATTTCTGAGGTTTTCTTTTGTCTGGACCAGCCATTTTATTGATTTGAGACTGTTATCCGGTCAATATTAGGGAATATACTAAAAGCAAACCCCTCTTTTAAGTTACCATGTATATGTTCTGTCTTTGCCACTTTTCTTTGAAATATTTTGTAATTCAAAGAAATGGAATGCTCATTCCTGGACACCTCTTCTTTATTGTAAAGAATAAATGGAGTATCTGAGTACAGGTGAAATCTTAGCAATGGCAAAGAGACTCTGTAGCCCAGGAGTTTTTAGAGGAACAGTTTTAGCATTTGACTGGTATTTAATTCTTTCTTTTTTTTAAAGATTTATTTATTTATGCATATAAGAACTGGAGTACAGGCCAGAGGTGTGGGGTGTGAGAGGATTCACCAGAAACAGAATGGGGAACTGAACAGGTGGATTGATTGAAATACACTGCTGAAGGGAGCAGCAGGCGAGCCAGGAGAGGTCTGCTGCACCATGTGGGTTTCTCCCTGGCTGGGGATCGAACTCGTGCTGTAGTGGCTGTAGTCAGCTTCATTGGTTGCATCTTAACTCCTTGAGCCACCAGGGAGGCCCTCAGTATTTAATTCTTTAGAGAGAAATATTAGAAGACTGTATCTCACTCCTTGTGACTTTGCAACCTGGCCATGTGTGTGGGCATAGCTTGTGGGTGGACTAGCTGAAGCATAAGTATTTTTCATTTCCTGTTAGCAGAGGAGCTGGTGGTTACTGAAATAGGTGGATCCATGTTTTCTAACTTTAATGGAAATGAATTTTCTTATTTTATTTTATTTTAGACCAATACTTTCTATGTTTTACTATGGAATTCATCTACTGTTTGGCATTTGAGCTAGTTTAGTTAAGCTGAATTCTGGAATAATGAGATGCTGGGACAAGTTATTAATACAAGATAATCTGAGCTAGTCATACCACTCTTAACCTCAGTTTCCCTTGCAAAAAAAAAAAAGGTTGATGCTGAACTCTCTACTGTTTCTTTTAGCTCACAAGATCTACAAATCAAAACCCCACCAACTTGCATTTTTGAAGACCCTCTTCTGTTGCATCTGATGTCATTTCTGGCTTTTCAGTGTCAATTTTGAAATCTCCAGTTAGGCATCTCACTAAGAATGAGAATCGAGAGTCAATAAGTCATTGTTCTTGTCCCACCCATTTCCTCCTTTGTCTGATTTAAAAAGTGACAAAAAGCTTAGACTTTTAGTCAACATTTACTAACTCATTGGCATGCACTCAGCTCTCTCTTGCTGTCCATCCAGAAAAATCAGAGTGTGGGAATGGGACTAAACTGAACACAAAGCTGAGGCAGCTGTATTTGAGTTTCTCGAACATGCTCCCATCTCCTCACAGTAATGATTATTTATTATTATTATTTTTAGGAACCAGAACCAAAGTGTTCTGGCTGCAAACAGCCCAAATTTCCTCCCTGCTTCTGTGACCCTGTGAGTGAATTCCTTCAGGAAGTAGCGGTGAAATATCTGCAACTTCTATATGGCTTTGAACGCTCACTACACAGCAATTAGCAAGGGGAACACTGTTCATGGAAGGCAAATACATTTAACATTTAATATAGGCCCCAAGGAGGCCGAAGAATGGGAAAAATCAGAACTATACTGATTTGGGTTGATTGAAACAGTAGGGTTTATTACAAAAAAAAAAATGCTGAATGTATTAGAGATTCATTCCTTTAGGTGCTTTTCCGTTGTCCCTTAAGTATCTTCCTGCAATTCCTGCTACTCAAACTGGGAATAAAATACCTTATATTTACATAAAATTAGCGAGGCATTTAGGCATTCACCTAAAATGCCCTTTAGGCAAATATGGCATCTTTTCTTCTGCATATTATCTGAGCCATTACACAGACAAATATAATTTTATTTGAGAAATGAGGAAACTGAACTAGGAGACTAAATGATATGCCTAAGTTCATACCACTTGGAAGACACAGAGAAAGAGTACAAATCCTGGGTTTAGTTAGGCTGCATCTCTCTCCTGGTGGCCCTCAGGGTTAGAGACTTCACACTGGGAACTGGGGTTACTGACTGCTATTCATTGGGTCTCACCAAGTTTCCATCACGCATATTTGAGAAGTCTAATGTTTTAGAGAATTCTAGGGACCTCTTGTTAACATGGTGGAGTCTCTGCTTGCTGTTCTTTACTTATCAATGATTTTCTCCTTTTAATGCTAATAATTTTACATTCTACCTGTAGGAGGGAAAAGCTTTGCAAAAAGATTGTATTTAAAACATGCTTGTTAATGACCTCGGGATCTGAGATTTTGAAGTTAGGATGAATGTAGGACATTATTTAATTTAGCATCTCTGGAGAGAAAGCATTTATCTAAGTCGGTGGGAGCTGTGCTGAGTCAGAATCCAGATTATTCTGCGTATCCTAGCGTTGTTTCCTGCATGTCTCCCTTGCATGTTGGCTTCATGTATTAAAGTATTTGGGAACTCCATTTATTGCTGGCTGCTGGAGGACTGGTTTTCCAAACTGGCTTTTTGCTCAGCAGCACACTGTTGATCTGGCTTAGGGACCATACTCTCAGCTGGGAGCCGCTAAGACTTCCTCTTGAATCTTTTCTCTCAAGTAGCTCTCTGCTGCCCTCCACTGGCATTCAGCCACCAGAGCTAGCTAGTCTTCAGCATCTAACTCACTGGGGTCTCTGGTTCCAAATGAGATATAGGAGCATTATTAATCAGAGTATGTATGGGTTTTATAGCACGGGAAAATAGAACCCAAGCCCTTCTGTTCATTTATACCCCATGATGCCACTCCACTTCCTTCGAGTTTGCTGATGAGACATGAAGGAGCATATCTGGCTTTCACTAATTTCAAGTATTTGCAATTGAGTGTTTGGAAGGACTTATTTGAAAGAATAAACCTTTTATGTAATTACCTGTTGAAATATATATTTCAGTTCACGTGATACCATGGCCACAAGTTTCTGAACTTGCTGTAATCTCTGTCCTGAAGAATTGGAAACACTTTATCTTTCCTGCCATAAAGATATAATTATATGAAGTCCCTGAGTAATAATACATTTATTCATTCAATAAATATGTGTTGGGCACATACTGTATGCACGCTCTTCTTGGTTATGAGAATACAGTATTGGACAGAGCTCAGAAAATTCCCCTGACTTTATTGAGGGATGTTGGAGAAGATAAACATTAAAGAAATTAATAAGTAAAATGCCCTTTAGGCAAATATGACATTGCCACATCTATTTCCCAACATAAATACACAGTAGTAATTTCATGATTTTAAGAATATCAGTATTGAGGGCCTCCCTGGTGGTGCAGGGGGTTGAGACGCAACCTATGAAGCTATCCTCAGCCACTGCAGCATGAGTTCGATTCCTGGCCAGGGAGATACCCAATTGGCGCAGCAGACCTCTCCTGATTCACCTGCTGCTCCCCTCAGCAGTGTGCTTCAGTCAATATGCCTGTTCTGTTTCCCAACTCTGTCTCTGATGAATTGTCTCACCCCCCACACCTCTGGCCTGTACCCCAGTTCTTGTATGCATAAATAAATAAATCTTAAAAAAATATCAATATTGAGGTGAAGAGAGGCAAAACCAGGATTTAGATAGGAATATATATATGCCACAAATATTCAGTATGCTTCTTACTTTTCATTCGTTCGTAATTGATTTGTGACACAAGTATGGGTCTACCAAAGCAACTGATCCAGATGAGAGTATCTTAGCTGCAAAAATATTTCATCTACTTATTTATTTATTTTCTTATATTATTGTAATTTGTGGGCAGTATCTGATATCTTCCCTCATGTGTGGGCCCTGTGGTTTTCCCACCACCATGGCACCCGTAATCTGGTTCATCTTTTGATTCTATCACAGCCTTCTCTCCTGTTAGAATGCCGGGTGATTCCCACCTTGTCACACCCTGTCATCGCTGTCATGGAAGCCCTGCTATTGCTGCCCTTGATGATGGACTCTATTACTACCTATTCATCTCTCTCTCTCTCTCTTATTTTTCTATTCTATTTTTCTATTTCTTGCTTATTTTTCTATATTTTGTTCCTCCTACAAATGAGCTTTAATAGATATCACTGACCAAATGAAATAAGTTTTTTCTTTCCTGTCTTCTCTACCAGGTTTGTTTGAAATGAATGTCTTAGTTGAAACACAATTGGTTTAAAATCAAAATAAGGTAGTATTGACATTCATTATGATACAATTTAAAAAAAATGTGCATTTATTGAAGGGTTCTTCCAAGTGTGATATTAGGGACTCAGGGACAAAACTGCCTGTCTGTCTTCCCTCGAGGAACATGCTATAGTCCTGCTCCCAGAGCTATCAGCCAGAGATGTGTAGCCTGCTTGTCAGAACAGCAGTTTGTAACGGTCCAAGTTTTGTATGAAGTCTGGATGACTTATACCCTTATTTCTGAGTGAGTTTAGCTGTTTGGCTTCAGAGACTCAGCCAGAATTGGTCTTTACACATATGCAGTGTCTTGGCCAGTTTCTTTTCTTTCTTAAGATTTATTTTTATTTATTTATGCATATAAGAACTGGGCTGTAGGCCAGAAGTGCGTGAGGTGAGAGGGCCCATCAGATACAGAGTGGGGAGCAGAACAGCCATATCCACTGAAATACACTGCTGAGGGGAGCAGTGGGCGAGACAAGAGAGGCTAGAGATAGCTTGATAGTGCTGAGACATTAACCCCTGCGCCACCAGGAAGGCCCATAATTTCTTCACCTATCATTCATAATAGACTTGAAAAGGTCATGTAACATGTAACATATTTATAGAGCTGATGGATACTTTCCTGGCACAGATTCTGCAAATCAATACTTTTGCTTATGCCCTTACTGACCTTTGCACCAGAAACCAATTCTTTTTGATCAAGATGGATGGATTGCTACTTTCAAGAAGAGAGCTTTGAACTTAGAGGATGTTCTTAAATTTTAGAGTTTCGCAGTGTGGAGTTTAGACAATCAGTTTTGACATTATTGATATAAAGCAATTAACTGGAAGAGATGATGAATATGTTCATTTTAGTTGAATGCATTTTCTATTGTAAAACCATGAAGAAGGAAAAAAAGTGCTGTGAATTTATTTGTGATATGCCATGTATTATGAGATGCATCACACCAGAAATGTTAAAATATGTGCATCTCACAATCACATGAAATGTGTTATTTCTTTATTCACTTTGAGATGAATGCAGGTAAAACAATAGCATAGTTTCTTGGGAAGTTACATACATTAATAAGTGAATATTGACTTTAGCAATTTAAAAACCATAAATTAGAGCAGCAAAAATATCTAATAAAATGACAATTATATATATATTTCAATGTGTTCTGGATACTTTAAAAATAATGCTGGACAATCCTTAATTTTCAGTAGAAATGTTAAGAAATTGTTGCATCCCTAAGTAATATATATATTAAAAGAATGAATGTTTTGAAAAAACCCTCCACAGTATAAAACTGATTCGGTATTGCTGGGTGAGAACTTTATCCTTTCCGTACTATTTCTCCATCACTATTTTAATTTTTGACACTACTGTTGGCAAATCTCTGTATTACCATAGGGATTTGCAATGAGCAATATAACCATTATTCAATAAACATTGCCTCACATTTAGATTATTTCTAATTTTGATCATTAGATGACTTGAGATGTGCATTTTTGCACATTGATTTATTTCTCCAACTCTAATATTTTCTTATTTTATATTTTTTTGGAGAAAGGGTCTTTGGGTTGTATAGTATAATTATAAGTCAGTTGCTACCTATTATTAAGTTACATTTCATTAAGATTGCTAATATATATTTGTACTGGCAATCTTTGAAAGTGACTGTCTTGAACTCCCACCAAATATTATGTTTTCTTTTGCTAATTTAAGAGGAAAAATAATACCTAATGCTTGCATTAATGTATATTTCTTTATGTATAGCAAGATTCATTTTTTCCCAAATATTACTTGCATTTTAAGTTTCTTCTGTGTTCCACTTAATGTGTCTTTTATCCTTTTTATTAGAAATCTGTGCTCTTCTTACTAATATTTTTTAAAGATTTATTATAATTTGTGCATACAAGAACTGGGGTACAGACCAGAAGTGTGGGCTTAGAGGATTCACCAGAGACAGAGTGGGGAACTGAATAGGCAGATTGATTGAAATACACTGCTGAGAGGAGCAACGGGTGAGTCAGGAGAGGTCTGCTGTGCCATGTGGGTAGCTCCCTGGCCAGGGATTGAACTCATGCTGCAGTGGCTGTGGACAGCTTCATAGATTGCATCTTAACCCCTTGCACCACCATGGAGGCCCCTTCTTACTAATTTTTAAGGCTTAAGATTATTAATCTTTCATTATTTGGTTCAAATATCTTTTACATTTTTTCATTGGTCTTTTTAATTTATTTAGAATTTTTGGCTATAGGGAAACGTAAATGTTACCTATATTCAAATATTTAAATATAATGACTCTAGTAAAACTTCAAAGTTTAAAACATGGTGATTAAAAAATTCAAGCTTGAGAGTTAAACTGTCTGGATTTTAATATGATTCCATCATTTTCTGGCTCTGTGACCTTAAGTAAATTATTAAACCTCTCCATGTGTTAGTTTCACTAAGTATAAACTGGGGATAATAATGGTAACAATCACATAATCTTCTTATGAGGATAAAATGATTTAAACTTATAATTAAACTACTTAGAAGATAATAGGCAAATAGTAAATCCAAAATAAATATTTATCATTTGTATTCCTATTACAGTATTCCTATTATAGTATAGGATCCATAGACTTCTAATTTAAAAAAAAAAAAGATTGGGCCTCCCTGGTGGCGCAGCGGTTGAGCACTGGGTTGCGAAGCTGCCCACAGCCTCTGCAGCGCTGGTTCGGTCCCTGGCCGCTGGGCGAGGGTCCCACATGATGTGCAGACCTCTCCTGCCACTCGCTGCTCCCCTCAGCAGTGTACTTTGTCCATCTGTCTGTTCTGCTCTGGCGAATTCTCTCACCCTCCTGTGCTTGTATAAATAAATTAAAAAAAATTGATATTCCTTGGGGGAATACTTTTATGTCTTTTATTAATATATCAAAATCATTTTTATCCATTAATTGCAAGACCATAAAATTGAAGTATTTTGGTATGTTTATTTATTTATTAAAAAATATTTATTTATTTATATAAGCACTGGGTACAGTCAGAAGCGCGGGAGAGTGAGAGAATTCACCAGAGCCAGAGCGGGGAGCAGAACAGGCAGAAGGACCGAAGTACACTGCTGAGGGGAGCAGCAGGCAGCAGGAGAGGTCTGCGCACCATGTGGGACCCTCGCCCAGCGGCCGGGGATGGAACCAGCGCCCAACAGCTGCGCCACCCGGGAGGCCCTATTTGGGTGTGTTTAAACAACAGCATTTAGGAGGACTATTGTGTACCTGAACAGAAATAATGAGAGGATAAGAAGATAGAATAGGCATAATGGAAATCAGGGTATTATGTAGGACCTTGTATGTCATTGTAGGGCTTCAACATTAATGTCAGTAAAATTAGTGCATCAATGAGGCAGTTGTGGAGGATTTGGAACAGATACATAATATAAACCAACACTTTAAAAGAATTCCTCCTGCTACCCTGCTGAAATAAACTGGTGAGAGCAGGGTGGGAAGTTAGTGGACAAGTCAGAAAACTATTTTGAGAATTCTGGGCAGTTATTTCTGGGAAACTTGGGGTAGGTGACTATCAGTGCAAGTGGTAAGGAGAGGTTGCATTTTGTGGGCTTTTTGAAGGTAAAATCTGTAACTTTGCCTCATGGGATAAATATCAGATGCAAAAAAGAGGACTCAACAATGGTGAATGTTTCACCTGAACAATGAGAACACCAGAATTTCAGTATACTGAGAACAGAAACTGGGTGGACAAGATTTGGACATGACATCAGAATATCAGTTTTGGATATGTTGAGTTTAAGATGTCTAGTTGATATACAAGTGGAAATTTCAGGCAGAGAGTTGGTTATGTGATTCTGAATTTCAGAAGCTAGTTCTGGGCTGGGGATAAACGTTTTTGAATTATCAGCATAAATAGACAATATTTAAAGGCAAAGAGCTGGATGAGCGCACAAAGGGAGTAGAATATAAAGAAGAGGATCAAGGACAGAGTCTAGCAAACTCCACTGTTAAGAGTTGAGGAGAGGGCCTACCCGGTGGCGCAGCGGTTGAGCGCTGGGTTGCGAAGCTGCGGCGCCGGTTCGATCCCCGGCTGCTCCCCGGCCACCGGAGGAGGGTCCCACATGGCGTGCAGACCTCTCCTGCCGCCCGCTGCTCCCCTCAGCAGTGTACTTCGGTCCTTCTGCCTGCTCTGCTCCCTGCTCTGGTTCTGGTGGATTCTCTCACCCTCCCGCGCTTCTGACTGTACCCAGTGCATGTATAAACAAACAAACAAACAAAAAAAACAAACAAACAAACCAGCAA
The DNA here is from genome assembly GCF_964194135.1 of Talpa europaea. Lineage (NCBI taxonomy): Eukaryota > Metazoa > Chordata > Mammalia > Eulipotyphla > Talpidae > Talpa > Talpa europaea. The sequence goes on along the minus strand of NC_140075.1, from coordinate 66,456,071 downwards.
ACAAATAAATAAAGCATGCCTCTATTAAAAAAAAAAAAAAAGAGTTGAGGAGAAAGCCCTCCCTGGTGGTGCAAGGAGTTAAGATGCAACCTATGAAGCAAATCGCAGCCACTGCAGCATGAGTTCGATCCCCGGCCAGGGGGCAACCCACATGGCACAGCAGACTTCTCCTGACTTACCCGCTGCTCCCCTCAGCAGTGTATTTCAGTCCATCTGCCTGTTCTGTTCCCCGCTCTGTCTCTGGTGAATCAATCCTCTCACCCCCCACACCTCTGGCCTGTACCCCAGTTCTTGTATATGTAAATAAATAAATCTTTTAAAAAATTGGGTTGAGGAGAAGAGGAGAAATGAACAAGGAGACTGAGAAGGAGCAATAGCTGAGGTTAGAGAAAAACCAGGAGCGCGTGATGACCTGGAAGCCAGGGAAAGGAATGTCGGTGATCAGTTGTGTCAAATGTTGCTGGTGAGTCAAGTAAGATGAAGATAGAAAGTTTATTGAATTTAGCAATATGGAGTTCTTTAATGATGCTGAGGAAAACAAATTCCTTAGAATGGTGGAGGTAAAGGTTTTTTGGGAGACTATTAAAAATGAATGAACAGAGAAGAGTTTGACAGAGTATTAGCAATTTTACTTTATTATTTTATTTTAAACTACTTCATTATTTTAAAATTTTATTCATTTTATTGAGCGGTTTGGCTAAAAGAGAAGCGATAAAGGGGCATCAGTTAGGGGGAGGAGGGACTGAGAGAGCTTTTATTTTATTTTATTTTAAATAATAAATTTTATTTTTATATTCCCCCATACAATTGCAAATGCCCCATTCTGACCCCAATCCTTCCCCTCCCGCCCCCCACCCCCCAAAAAGTGTCTCTGGTTCATAGTTTTTTATTGATTTTGATTTTCACTTTCTTATATTCATTTTCCTGGTCCCTTATTTAAGTTTTCTAGATTCCTGCTATGAGTGAGACCATCTGGTATTTTTCTTTTTTTTTTTTGGCTTATTTCGCTGAGCATGATCCCTTCCAGTGCCATCCATGTTGCTGCAAATTGCATGTGTTTATCTTTTTTGAATGCTGAGTAATATTCCATGGTATATATGTACCACATCTTCTTGATCCAGTCATCTATTTTTGGGCATTTGGGTTGTTTCCAAAGCTTAGCTATTGTAAACAGTGCTGCTATAAGCATAGGGGTGCAGGTGCTCTTTGGAATTGATGTTTCTGCGTCCTTTGGGTAAATACCTAAGAGTGGAATTGCTGGATCATATGGAATCTCTATGTTTAGTAGGTCCAGAAATCTCCACACAGAGAGCTTTTATTTTTAAGGGAGATAACGTATGTTTAATGATGATGGAACTAACCCAGTAGAGAAGGAAAATTTGATGATGTCAGAGAGAAAGGAAAGAATTGCTGAAGTCATGACTTTGAGTGGGTAAGTTAGATGGGGTCAAGAGCACAAGATGGGAGGGGCTGACCTTATACGGGAGTACTGATGGCTGTCTCTTATTGCAGGAGTGAAGTGCGTGGTTACACAAAGTTGTGGGTTTTCTCTGTTGACTTCTTTAACTCTCTCCTTGGACTAGAGAACAACATCAGTTAAGACTGAGGAGGATGGTGGAAATAATTGAGCTGAGAGGAGGAAGGCTAAGATCTAATATATTTGTCTAGGGCCTCCCTGGTGGCACAGGGGTTAAAGACACAGCACTATCAAGCTATCACCAGCCACTGCAGCATGATCCCTGGCCAGCCAGGGAGCAACCCACATGGCGCAGCAGACTTCTCCTGTCTCACTCTCTGATACCCTCAGCAGTATATTTTGGTAGATCTGCCTATTCTGCTCCCTACTCTTTCTGGCGAATCCTCTCACTGCCCCCCCCACCCACCATGCCTCTGGTCTACACCCCAGTGCTTATATGCCTAAATAAATAAATCCTAAAAAAAAAAGATATTTGTCTGGGAGTTGGAAAGTAAACAGACGAGGCACATAGAACATGATTGCCAGGCAATTGTGGACCTACCTGAGATTCATATTCATGAATTTAAATGAGATCAGTTTACATGCTGTGTGCCTTCTGCAGTCATGGTAGTTGCAGGTTGCCATGTCTAGGCAGGCAGAAAAAATATATATATAACTAGCGTTGCTTTGCAGTCAAAATGAATATTTGAAGTAAGAGAGGAAAAGAAGGCCCTAAAATTTATTTTTCACTCCAATCACCATTTTACTAGGTGATTTTTAGCTTTCTCACTTCAAGTGCTACACACTATATTCTGCCACATGGTTGTGACATATTCCCCACTGAAGCCTCCCCCCAGCCCCCAAGTTCACAGGCAATACACCATGCTCCATAATTTTCTCTTCTCTCAGATTTCCTTCATTAAAACTTCATAGGAGGCATTCAGTCCTATGGAGGAAGCTATTAACTCTGGCAAACTGCTTTTAACTTGGGTTGAGTTCTAAATGTTATTATCTCTCTCAGAGTGATCATTTTCAGATAGTTTTTCCCTCAATTCATAGTAGGAAACACAGCTTACATCATGAACCGGATCACAAGTAGATATATCTGTGTATTCACACATGTAAATGAAACAGAAGATTTATGAAATTATATCCTCATTGTTTGTGATACACACTGAAATTTTCTATTCTATTGTATTCTACTTTAAAACTTACTGGTTGGGACCCATTAAGTGAGGCATTATTTACTAATGGGCTGAAGAAGAGCTGTTTGATGATAAGAAGGGCTTTTCAACTATAAACCAGAGACACACTACCAGGAGAGGAAGGGGAGGAGAGATTAGGGTCAAAATAAGAGGGGGTGGGGATCGTATGGGGAATATAACCAAGATGAAAATGCATACATTGCACAAAAATGAAAAATGATGTAAAAATTGTATAAAATAAAATACAAAAGAAGGGCTTTTGATGTTTATAATACATAATTATGGAGGAGATTTAAGGACAGTTCCAATAAGAAATGTTTTTGAAAAGAAAAGACTATTGGTTCTTTTAAAATGATGGTATATTTGGGCCTCTCCGGTGGCACAGCGTTGAGCGCTGGGTTGCGAAGCTGCCGGCAGCCTCTGCAGCGCCGGTTTGATCCCGAGGGTCCTGCATGGCGTGCGCAGACCTCTCCTGCCGCCCGCTGCTCCCCTCAGCAGTGTATTACGTCAGTCTGCCTGTTCTGTTCCCTGCTCTGGCTCTGGTGAATTCTCTCACCCTCCCGCGCTTCTGACTGTACCCAGTGCTTGTATAAATAAATAAATAATCTTAAAAAAAAATGTTAACGTGTTGTTTTACAGTTTTCATTCTACAGAAGAGGAAAGTGAGGCACAGAGGTTACATTATTTGCCCTAGATTACTGGGCGAGTGAGAGTGTCAGGTAATTTGATCTGCAAGTTCTGGCTGGTAGCAACCACCCTGTGGCTGCTGCCTCACTGATACTCATGGGTGGACACGTGAGTGTTTGCCCTTTTCCTGGGCCTTCTGTTTCATATGTTCTTGATTTCTTATTAAGGCATAAGGGACAAGATGATTTACTGCTATATTAATAATGCCAATAGCTGCCTTTTTTGAGCACAGCATGCTAATTAGCTATTTTTATTCTCTTTTAAGATTTATGGAACCCACGAAGTAAATGCTTTTGTTATGTCTTTACCCATGTACCCCTAGACTGCAGTGGAGAAAACTGAGGCTACATAAACAAATACTCTCAACCAGATTATGCAATTTGTGGATGGTGTAAAACCCGGTTCTCTACTTTAGAGATGGGATAGTACTTGATTACTCTGAGATTTTGATGCTCACTTTACTCTTCCACCATCTCTTTAGAGCACCACATTTACAGTGACCTTTCTGGATTCTCTGTGCATGGAGCAATACTGGGCTATTTCTCCCCCCCCCCCACTCTGGTTCGTTTAAACCTTTAATCAACCTATCCTGACTTTCCACTGCTGCTGTTCCATTGCTGAACTTATGCCTTCATGTAGGCAATGTGTAAAGTGAGGCTTCACTTTGCTTTTTAATTATTATGTGGCTTGTCCTTTTGAAAATGTCTCCAACATGATTGAGGGGGCTATTGTTCACTAGGAAACATCATTGTTTTTGGTCAAAAATCTTGGTTTCTTTAGAATGCTAACAACAAGGCTTTTACCCTGGGAAACAACAAAGACATTCTTTCTCTAATGTTTCCTCTTTCTCTGTTAAAAGTCATCCACTAGATATCGAAGACCACATTTTTCCTTCTCACCATGCATGGATTATGCATTTATGCTTTTAAAATGCTTCAGTGGGTTGAGCTATTAATATTAAAGTCCATTGTGAGGCAAAAGCACATTCCAAATGTTTGCTTGCTTGGTGGCAGGTTGCATGGATCTTAGCATACTAGAACTTCTGGGATCAAAGATACTGGATAACTTACAAGCCAGCTAGAAATACCACTTTTTGTTTTGTTTTTCCTAATATTCCTAGACTGTAGGCTAGAGAAAACAAATTTCCAAAGTTGAAAGTAAAATATTTTGTTTAGAGGATATATAATTATAACTAAGTCAAAGCGTATCTATATGGTTTTAAGTTTTAAAGTAACAGAGTGACATGTGTGGTTCCTCAAATTGTTCAAAAAGATCAGTTGAAACATAAAGCTATTCTGGGAAGCCTTCTAAATGTAGCTCATAAAAATAGGTGTCTCTTAAACTTCTTTTACTGCCTATTTGATCTCACTATCTCTCCTAGCTGCTTTACTGGGCAAGTGTAGACTTTTGGTGTAGGTTTCATTCGATGCTTCTGTCATTTCTCTCATTTGCTCTACTTATGTTGAGTCATTTCTTGGCATAGAGAAGTGAGAGAGGCTTTAAAAAATATTTTGTTTGGAAATGGCTCATCACAGGATTCAGTATTTTACAAAATGACTCCCTAGTGGAGACCTGATGGGATTTGGGTGTTTCAGTAGCTGAAAAGAACTTTCCAGAATTTAGTGGAAAAACCATTTGAAGATTCAAAGCCTAGACTCCATTAGTTTACTGAATAACTATGCGACATAGGGATAACTGCTCAATGTAATCTTTCTCATCATCCTTCTATCTAAAATGGAGTACAAAACACCTGCCAGGTCTAACTGAAATTTATTCTCAGGAGCAAGTGAGATGTCAATGATAGAGTTTATACACAACAAAATGCAATATTCTGATTTTCTTTCTGGATTTGGTTTAAGTTAAGGCTCTGAAAGTCACACAGACCATCCAAAAGGTAACAGTATCTATTGTCACCAAGAACTTACCTTTTATTGATCTTAAGTCCTTACACATGTATGTTCAATTAATTGTTTGAATATTGTACTCTTCTATAAGTATTCAAAGTAAATATCACCAGAAAAAATTTGCAAATTAAAATTTTTGTATGGTATCTCAAAATTTCATGCATTTTAATAAGAAATGAGTCATTTTTTTAAATAATTAGGTTTTAGTATAAGTCCACACATCAACTTGGAAGGCATAGTTTCAGTGCATCTGCTGTGCATTTTCCTTGCAGCTTATTTGTAATGTCATTAGTCATTGTTATGTCTATTAGTCAGAAGTTTCAAATGTATAATGTGGTTGTCATTTTTAGTAATTTTTTTTAAATGTTGACATACAATTTAGCACGTTGAAATTCAGCTTTATTCACAGATTTATCCTTCTGTTCTTTAGCAAATCAATGTGGAAAATCTCAAAATAACAGTGCCTCTCTACATTCTAAGTATTTTAGATGTGTCATCATATTAATTTTTTGCCCTTTACTATTTCCATTAATTAATTTTGCCCTTTAACTTTTCCTGATCAATGTGGACTAAATTGTAATTGCAACATTTCTATGAAATAATGCCAAATTAAGGCTGATAGTGGCATGCTGTGAGTTAGTGAGGGATATTAACATTTTTGAACTTGGTAAGTTGTTTAATACCAGATCAACTTTTGATTTATGTTTAAATTCTAGGTGTGAAGCATTTTGAATATTATGTGACATTTAAAATTTCCTTGCAGTGTCTGCTAAATACTTGTGGTCTGGAAACAGTTTTTACATCATCTCTATCTAACTGAACCTTCATTATACTGGTGAAATAAGTAATGAAGTAAGGAAGGAATTAAATATCTCATGAACGTCTATATTAATTTTTATAAATGGATTGAAATATTGACTTTAGTATTGATTACCCAATATGCTTGTGTGTTTGTTCAGTAAGTGAACATAAAATCATTACCTACTCTGCACCAGATAATGTACTGATGAGGGTAGAATGATGAGTAAAATTTACTTCCTATTGCAAAAGAACCTAGAGTGTAGCAAAGGAGATGAACACAGTCTTATGTGTACAATAAAATTCATGCCAACTGAAGGAATACTTGTGGTACTATGGAAGCAGAGAGGAATGCTGCTGCAGTCTTCAGGTTTAGAAAACACTTTCTGAAGGAGATGCTGCCTTCTCGCTCTTCAAAAAGTTAACATATATACATATAGATGGGTGTGTGTGTGTGTGTGAATAAATAAAATGACACATGAAATGAAATGCCATAAAGTGACACATAAATAAAATGAAACACATGGTTATGAAACAATAATGTTATGAAACAATAATTTAGAAGAGGTTGAGATCAAAGTATCAGAACCATTTCTATTCAACAGTTCCTTGCCTTCTTAGAGGCAAGCTCTTTTATATAAACAGCTTTGCTTGTAGAAATACCTGGTGGTTTCACTCATAGGAGGATATAGGGAAACCAAACAGAGGGTCAAAAAAAAAAAAGGACAAAACTTTTAGGCAAACTATAGATCTGAGGCATAAAGCAGGGAAGGGAGAAGGGATGGGTCAAAACTGGAGAAGGAAGAGCACAAGGGACTGTGGTGACTGTTCAGGGGTGTTGTGATGGTGAGAGAAGTTTGGGGACTGTACCTGAATGGAGAAATCAAATATTGTACAGAAATGAACAACAATGTGAGGAAAAAAATCTTTGCTTGCATTTCTTTTGATGATTCCTCCATTAGGCTAAATTATGACTATATCTCCTCTGAGTGTCTTAGAATTATCATTTTGTTACTCCTACAGGTTACTTTTGTGATAATAAATAACACCTTCCCCCCAAAACCCTGGTAATTTATTAAGAGATGATTTTGTTGTTCTGTCATTTCCTCTCTATTCTCTGTTTCGTCTGCAAAAATCGGTGACCCTGTGATTTTATTTTGTTAAAATTGTTATTTGCAATTTGATACAAAATAGCAAGCCTTTTACTTTTGGAAGCTTTTATGATTGTCTTTAGGTATGGGATCTTAATTATAATCAGTCCACTTGGTACTTTGCACTTTAAATATTCATATCTTTCAGTTCTGAGAAATTTGGTTTGTTATTTTTCTATTAAATTCTTCTCCATTTTTTCCATTCATCCTTTTTAAAATTTCTGCAATTTAGTTATTGGCCATCTATCTCAGTTCCTATGACTCTTATCTTTTCTGTCATGCTTTCTAACACTGCATTTCTGCTTTGCCTTCTAGGAAGTTCCTTAATTTACTTTCTAGATCTTTACTTTTTATGCCCTCTAGTTAATCACTACTCATACTTTATCATCTCTAGCAACCTATTGATATCACTCATTTGCTGATAATTTCTCTCCTACAGATTTCTCAATGATGCATTAATTTTATGTTTATGGATTTCTATTTTTATTCTAGTACAGTCTCAGGAGATACAAAAAGTAAATGAGACGTGCCTAGTGTGAGTTTTTGGGGACACTACAAGTAGTAACGGGCTGTTTAAAGTTGAAGTATTAAACTAGGAATAGAAATACACATGGCTGAGATAATTGCTAGGCATTCTACCCTGACTGAGGGCCTTGAAAATATGCTCAACTAAGAATTTTAGACTTTACCTTGTAGGCATTCAGTGTTTTAGTTGTGAAAGTAGTATGATTAAGTAAAGAAGATAGGCATAAAGACTGGAGACAGTGATGGGAGTTAGAAGGCTGTTGAAAGAATTCATATTGAAAATGAGGGCCTGACCTAAAGCAGAAATATCAGAGCAAAGAAGAGGCAGAAATAACAAAGAGATGGTACAGAAGAAATGTTCAATGTTGAGTAATCGTATCAAGGCAATGTGCTAAGAAACTAAATAAGATAATGCCAAGACAACCTCACTAGAAAATCATCTTCTGAAAAACAAAGACAGAAAGGAAAACTTTTCTAAAAGTAGCTAGAAAAAAATGATATATTGCTCTAAAAGGAGCTAAAAAAGGTAAGAATGGTAGTTTTCATCTCAAAATAAATAGTGGAGTTTAGAAAATATTGAAATGATAATCTTTAAAATGCTAAAATAAAACAAGATATGGCACACCATTAATTTTTTTTTTTTAAGATTATTTATTTATACAAGCAGTGGGTACAGTCAGAAGCGCGGGAGGGTGAGAGAATTCACCAGAGCCAGAGCAGGGAGCAGAACAGGCAGACTGATGAAGTACACTGCTGAGGGGAGCAACGTGCGGCAGGAGAGGTCTGCGCGCCATGTGGGACCCTCGCCAGGCTGCCGGGGATCGAACCAGCGCTGCAGAGGCTGTGGGCAGCGTCACAACCCAGCGTTCAACTGCTGCACCACTGGGGAGGCCCACCATTAATTCTTTTAATCACATCAAAAAAGAATTAAATTTGGGGCCTCCGTGGTGGAACAAGGGGTTGTCTCAGCACTATGAAGATATCTGCAACCACTGCAGCACGAGTTCCATCCTGGCCAAGGAGCTAACCCACATGGTGTAGCAGACCTCTCCTGTCTCATCTGCTGCTCCCTTCAGCAGTGAATTTGAGTCAATCTGCCTGTTTTGTTCCCCACTCTGTCTCTGGTGAATCCTCTCATCCACCGCACCTTGGCCTGGACCCCAGTTCTTGTATGCATAAATAAATAAATCTGAAAAAAGAATTAATTTCCTAAGAGTAAACAGCATTGTAAACCAATGTTACCTCAATAGGAACAAACAAAAAATAATCTAGAGTTCAGGTAACTTCTAAGGAGGATTCACCAGGGAAATAAAATATCAAACTTTCTTTATTGTTAATAACTCATTCTTCAACTGAGAGTGACTATTACATTCACTCTTGGTGTTAAAAAGAAAGAAGAGAGAATGGTATCCTTTCATGTAGGAAATGATAATTCTCTAATTTACTATATGACCAAATTTATATTTTGATGTAAATGAAATTTTTGTATAGTGAGATTCTAATAGACCCAGAAACCCCTTATGACCCACTCTCATTTTCACTAGCAGATGCCTACATCTCTCAATTACAAATTATTTCTTTTTTAAGATTTTGCCTGCTGAACCTCAACTATCTGTGTAAAAATTAACTCTTCAGACTTTATAATCATTTTATACTTTATTCTGGCTGAATTTGTCCTTGAGTTTCTTGAGGTTTTATTTTGATATGAGCAAGCAGAATGCTTTAAGCAGTTGTGAATAGATCCACTGATTAGAGAAATGGACACAAAAAGATTTTGTCTGAAAGATGAGTTTAATTTGTGGATTTGCTCCTCATGAAAGTTCACTTTGAGTTCTAATTGATTTATAGAGGACAAAATAGAACTGATCAAGCCCATTAAAATTATTATGTACAAAAGGCATGCAACATTCTCTGAATTTTTCTCTATTTTTAAGTTAGCAAATTAATATTGTTGGTTTAGTGAAAAGACGGGCTCATTTGCAAAATCATTTGAATTGGAAATAGCAAAATTTAATTTTCATTAATTGTGCTAAAAGTTTTAGTGAAGAGTTTTTTTTTATCTTATAAGCACTTAATGATAAAATGTATTATCGATCAATCCAAAAAATCAGTAATGCTGTATTTAAGTAACATTTTTATGTTAATAAGGGTGTTGATCTACTGTTGATAATCTGAGGCTATTACCCGTCAAATGTTGCCATTTAGTTTCTATTTTTTAAAAGATTTATTTTAATTTATTTATGCATACAAGAGGTTGGGTGTAGGCCAGAGGTGCGGGGTGGGGAGAGGACTCACCAGAGACAGAGTGGGGAAGCAGAACAGGCGGATCTACTGAAATACACTGCTGCAGGGAGCAGCAGGGGAGACAAGAGAGGTCTGCTGCGCCATGTGAGTTAGTTCCTCATGCCATAGTGTCTGGGGAACTCATGCCACAATGACTGGGCATAGCTGGATAGTGCTGAGACTTTAACCCCTGAGCCACCAGGGAAGCCCATTGTCATTTAGTTTCATCTCTTGAGCTACTTACTTTCATACTCAGATTTACCTTTAAAAGATTTGCAAATAACACTGCTGGGTGATTAAGAAATAATTTCTTTCCCTAATTGGATAACATATAGGTCTTGCCTATTGGGAAATTATTTGGCTATTTAAGTCTTTGGAAGTTTTAAAAAATGAAGTTTTAAAATTCGTGTTAGCTATTTACAATAGGTAAAACCTGGAAACAACACAAATGCCCAAAAATAGGTGACTGGATCAAGAAGATGTGGCATATATACAGAATGGAATATTATTCGGCAATCAAAAAGATAAACTCATGCCATTCACAGCAACGTGGATGGAACTAGAAGGAATTATGCTCAGTGAATTAAGCCAGAAGGAAAAAGAAAAATATTGGATGGTTTCACTTATAGCAGGAATATAGGGGAACCAAATAAGACATCAGTGTAAAAAAATACTAGCAGTACAAAACACAACAAAGCAAAAACAGACAGTTATAAATCAGAGACTTCCTGCAGGGAAGGAGGAGGGGAAGGGATCAGAGGGAGGGAGGGAGGAGCACAGGGGACTGAGGTGATGGTGCATGGGTGCACTGGTGAAGGAAACTCTATGGGGACTACACCTGAGGGGTTGGGGCGAAGCAAATACTGTTTAAAAATGAGCAATGATGTAAAAACTAAAATTAATATAAAATATAAATAAATAAAATATTCTGATAAAAATAAAATAAATTATGATGCAGAATATTTTCTTTTTGCAAAAAAAAATAAAATTTGTGTTAGGCAAATCTCTCACTTTAAATTGAAGACATCATCACCACTTTAATAACTGTACTGGTGTGAATCCATGAACTCTAAAGTTTAGATTTAGATTTTATAAATAACTAAATTGTTAACTCTGTGAGTGAATGACTGTGTTTTTGTTTCATTTTAAAGATTTACTTATTTATGCATAAAAGAACTGGGGTGTTGTCCAGAGGTGTGGGGCATGAGGGGATTCACCAGAGACAGAGTGGGGAGCAGAACAGGCAGATTTGCTGAAATACACTGCTGAGGGGAGCAGTGGGCAAGGCGGGAGAGGTCTGCTGCACCATATGTGGGTTAGGTTTGTGGCTGGGAGTCAAACTCAGGACATAGTGGTGATAGCACTGAGACTTAACCTCTAGGCCACCAAGGAGGCCCTCCTACCTGATTTCTTGATATGATTTTGTTAATCATGAAATATAAGTGGCTCTTGTTTTAAGACACCAAGTTTTGGTTAATTTATTACATGTTAACAGAGAAGTGGAGCAGGCTACTATCAAGTATAAATTATATCATGTATAGAAAACACTTAGTGCAGTGACTGGCACATACTAAATATTTCACACAATAAAAATTTGTTGCTGTTGTGATATTATCATGCCATAATTGTGAAATCTGCGCTGTTTATGTGTGTATGAGTTGCAAAGACTGAGAAAATGAACTCAAAATGAAAGGCAATATGATAAACTTTCATATAAAATAAGTTTTGTTAAACTTCATTCAAATAAGGAATTCTTGCTTTTCTCTGGCTAAGCATTAAATAATGAGTTTCATTTCAAAATTTTTTTCCATAGATTTTTTTCCCATATCACTCTATATTGTTCAATTGAACAGCCCTGAATGATTTTCACTGCTTTCTGGACTTATGTTCCAATCAGTTCATGAATCTTGAAACTTTTTTTTTTAATAGAGGCATGTTTTATTTATTTGTTTGCTTGTTTGTTTGTTTGTTTGTTTGTTTTGTTTATACAAGCACTGGGTACAGTCAGAAGCGCGGGAGGGTGAGAGAATTCACCAGAGCCAGAGCGGGGAGCAGAGCAGGCAGAGGGACCGAAGTACACTGCTGAGGGGAGCAGCGGGCGGCAGGAGAGGTCTGCGCACCATGTGGGACCCTCGCCCAGCGGCCGGGGAGCAGCCAGGGATCAAACCGGACCCGCAGAGGCCGCGGGCAGCTTGGCAACCCAGCGCTCAACCGCTGCGCCACCGGGGAGGCCAGAATCTTGAATCTTTATCTTTAATCCAACTTATATTTAGACTTCACATGTGAATATTCGAATGTTTACTGAAAATCTCCACCTAAATAGCCCATATTTCAAAAATTGATCTTATTTACTCCATTCCTTCTTAAATTTCCCTTGAATACTATTCACTTGGTTGCTTAAGAAAAACTTGGATTTTAAGAAAAATAGCTGGCCAAACACCACAAATCACATTGGTTATAAGTTCATTGAAATAGAAGCCTGTTATAAATGGTTAATGAAAAGTTTCAGACTTTCACAACCTAGCTTCTGTACTGTGATACTGAAACTTCCATGTTGTGTTAAGCAACAATGCAAAAAACATTTCCTAAGCAGTGAAGAACATTTATAATGTATCTGGTATTTGCTACATAGTATGACAACTGCAATCGTTAGGCAGCACTTGGGATTTAGACATTTTTGATCTTTTCTTTGTTTTTCTGCTGAAGCCTATTGAAATGTTTGACTATATACATTCATCCAAATTTCAGCTGAAGGATGTCAGTCACACAGACTACTTATCTACAATTTTACTGATACTTTGGTACCTTTGGCATTACTACAGTGCATTTATTTTTCTAGATGGCACACAGTGCCTCTCTTCTCTCCACAGCCTTGTCAAGAACCAGATATTATTTCATACTAGCTATGCATTCAGACCCACATAATGCTCAAAATCTTGATATTTTCAATCTGATTTAATCAAATGCATGCAATGAATTTTTCTCTCTTCTAATGTCTTTTTTCCACATCATTTTAATTTGTAGTTTACTACAATTTGGGGTAATTTATTACACTCTGATCTTTAATTCCTATATATAATTTCCGCAAATATTTAGGCATTTGAATTTTGGGAAACCACCTTTCTGTTGAAGATTTTCTGTACCATGTATGCTAAAATACTTAAACTCTGAATTATAAACACTTGCAGCAAAGTTATACTTGTATAACTTTAATCTAGTAGTACTATGGAATGTAAAAACTAACTTTTGTCAATTTACTCTTTAGTATGAAATATTTAGAACTTTAAGATGATACTCACTTTCGTTAACTTCATGAATATTTTTTCTACTACATGGACTAAGTACCAGAGGAAATATTTCATATGTAAACATCCACTTGAGTGGACCTCAGGATGCTGGAAGAGTGGTATGTCCTGAATGAACTCTACTTACTCCTATTTTACAGATTCCATCCCATCTCCATGCAGAAGGGATCTCAGGTGCAGAGGACTACATCTCCCATGATACCATTAATCTGCCATGACTCTGACTTCCTGAAGGGGGTTGCTGGGAACTAAGGGTGTAGGTAAGCAGCCATGCCTGGTATAAAAATGAAGATGTGGCATGCACTGCTCTCTTGCTTTTCCTGCTTTCAGCTTGTGCCAGTGCCTCAGCTCAGATGAAGTTACTGGTTGGATGAGTAGACCAATTAGTTTCTCTCTCTGTTCTCCCTTTTCTCATACCCCTGTAAGTAGACCCTTTATAACCTGTTTTCTGTGTACCTACTTTTGAGTCTTGTCCCGAGTTCTTAAGTGCTGCTATGAGGACTCATATTTGGGTCACCCTGTTTCCCCTGGGAGCTGCCCGATAACAAATGAGTCTTTTTTTCTCTTTTTTAAACAGCTTCCCTAGTTGTTTACTATTGTTTCAGAAGATTTCCAGGATCTTTGACAGCCAGTCTAAGGTGGGCTTGCTTTATAAAATGAGATTCTCTCCTTTCATTCTCTCCATCCTCACACTGCTAAATCTGTATGTCCTATTTCTTTTGACTCTTTGCCTTCCTCATTTCCTTTCCTTTCTGTTGTAGTCTTTGCCTTGCAGTGCTCTACCAGCTTTATAGGATGTTGCTATTTTTGTGCTCCCATAATAACTTTATTTAAAAAGACCCATTAGGAGATAACTATTTATCTCAGAAAGTTTTACTCAGCGAATTGGGGCTTCCTTTTGGCCTGATATCTTCTCTACATGTCCTGTGGGTTTCAAAAATCCATGAGTTTTCAGAAACATGTCAGTTGCATAAAATGAGGCATGTCTGTAGCATGCTTGCACACATGTGCTGATGTAATAGCATGAAGGCAAGAATAGTGTTTTGGCAGAAAAATGTTTAATTAGCTGCTTTAGTGAAAACAGTTACAGCTCCTTCTTTTACCAGGCATAGGAAATACATTTTGATCTTTAGGTCAACTCATATAAGACAATTAACTGGCAGGAAAGTCAGGGCTCTTTGCTACATGGATACAACAATAGCAGGGAAGTGTTAGAATAGCTTAAACTTCCCTAATGAGTTTCAGGCTTTAATTAGAAGATTTTCTATTCTTGTGTGATTAGTATTGCTCTGTGATAGAAAGAGTATGTTCTTCCCCAAAGGAAGTGTAGAGTAAGAGAGCTCAAGATAAATGATTAAGAGGAAGTTAAGAAGCAGTTAATCCCTTCTAGCCCAAAGGGGATTAATTACTGATAACCAATAACTGCCACCAGCATGAATAGTCTCTAAAATAATCATTACAGCTTACAATAAAGTAGCAAAAAAAAAAAAATTTAAAACTGCCAGAATGTTAACCATTTATTCTCTGAATTCAGTCAATGAAAATCAATCCTACAGACTGACTATAAGAATATGTGAAATTGTGAATTTATATTATGTATTATGTGTTGAGAGACATTTTTGTAACAGGCAAACCTTATTTTATTTTGCAGATATTGTGTTTTCTATTAATTGAAGATTTGTGATAATTTTGTGTAAGTCTGATACTGACATTTTTCTAATAGCTTGTGCTTATTTGTGTCTCTTTCACATGTAGGTAATTCTTGCAAAACTTCCAACTTTTTAATTATGATTATATATTATGGCTGTTTGTGATCAATGATCTTTGATATTGCTACTGTAATTGATTTGAGTGCCAGGAACTTAATAACAGGAAGGATTTAATGATGATGTGATTGTTCTGATTTTCCTTGAGATACAATAATGTTGAAATTAAATCAGTTAATAACCCTATGATGGCCTGTAATGTGTTCAAGTGAAAGGAAGTGTCACATACATCTCTTATTTTATTTTTTGATATTTTATTGAGGTCTCATTGGTTTATTACACTTTAAATTTCAGGAGGACAGTTTTTAATCTCATTTAATTACATTCCACAACACACCCATTACCAAAATTCTAGTCACCGTTCACAACCTGGTGAACTCCCTCTTCCTACTCTTCCCATCCTCTTCTCATTCCCCTGCTGCTAACCACCACTGTTTTGTCAGAATGTAAGGGTTTTGTTTTGTTTGTTCATTTTCTTGTTTTTTGATATTCCTTGTATGAGTGAAATCACATGGTATTTGTCTTTTTTCCCCCGGACGTTCCACTTAGTACAATTCTCTCAATGTCCATCCATGTTGTTACAAATGACAAGCTTTCATTTTTTTTTATAATGGAATATTACTCCATTGTGTATACATACCATATCTGACACCTCTCACTTTATTTATTTATTTATGTATTTATGCATTTATTTTTTTAAGATTTATTTATTTATGCATACAAGAGCTGGGGTATAGGCCAGAGGTGTAGGGGGTGAGAGGATTCACCAGAGACAGAGCGGGGAGCAGAACAGGCAGATTGACTGAAATACACTGCTGAGGGGAGCAGCAGGCGAGTCAGGACAGTTCTGCTGTGCCATGTGGGAATCGAACTCGTGCTGCAGTGGCTGCGGATTGCTTCATAGGTTGCATCTTAACCCTTGCGCCACCAGGGAGGCCCTGACACCTCTCACTTTAAATCTAAAGATAGAAATGACAAAGCTTAGTGGAGAAGACATGTTGAACATCAGGATAGGCAGGAAAAAATTAGGTTTCTTTTACTAAACAGACTAGTTGTACATGCATAGAAAAGTTCTTGAAGGAAATTAGAAGTGCTACTCCAGTAAGCACAAATATTAGGAAAGCAAAGACTTCTTATTGCTTATATGGAGAAAATTTTTGTGATCTGGATAGGTAGGGGATCAAACTTGCCACAACGTTCTTGTAAACCAATGCCTAATCCAGAGCAAGGCCCTAACTCTTCAATTTTGTGAGACAGAGAGTTGAGGAAACTTTAGAAGAAAAGGTCAGTTCTAACAGATATTGGTTCAGAAGGTTTAAGGAAAGAAACAGTCTCCATAACAACAGTGCAAGATACAACAGAAAGTGCTAATATAGAAGCTGCAGAAAGTTACCCAGAAGTCTAGCTAAGAAGTCTAGCAAGTATCAATTATTAGTGTAGGGGACTACACTAATCAACAAAATTTCAATGTAGCTGAACAACCTTATCTGGAAATAAGGTGCCATCTAAGACTTCCATAGCTAGAGAGAAGTCAGTGCTTGACTTCAAAGTTTCAAGTGACAGGATGGCTCTTATTAGCAGCTAATACAGCTGGTGACATTAAGCTGATGCCAATGCTCATTTATCATTTTCAAAATCTTAGGGTCCTTAAGAATGATGGTGAATCTACTCTGCCTGTTCTCTGGATAGAACAACAAAATCTGGATGACAACACATCTGTTCATTAAATATCTTAAGCCTAGTGATTGAGGCTTAAAGCTTAGAAAAAAGATTTCTTTCAAAATATTACTGATCACTGACAGTGCAACTAGGCATCTAAGAGCTCTGATGGAGATGCATAAGACATGAGTGCTCACTTTACGTATGCTAGCATAATATCTATTCTGCACCCGTGGATAAGGAGTAATTTTGAGTTTCAAGTCTTATTATTTAAGAAGTACATCCTGTGGTCCTCCCTGGTGGCGCAGCTGTTGAGCGCTGGGCTGCGAAGCTGCCTGCAGCCTCTGCAGCGCCGGTTTGATCCCCAACTGCCGGGTGAGGGTCCCACTGGCATGTAGACCTCCCCTGCCTTCCGCTGCTCCTCTCAGCAGCATACTTTGTCAGTCTGCCTGTTCTGTTCCCTGCTCTGGCTCTGGTGAATTCTCTCACCCTCCTGTGCTTCTGACTGTACCCAGTGCTTGTATAAATAAATAAATAAATAAATAAATCTTAAAAAAAAAAGAAAAAAGAAATACATTCTGTAAGGTTATAGCTGCCATAGGTAGTGTTCTGGTGGGTCTTGGCAAAGACAATTAAAATATTTTGAAAAAGGGCCTCCCCGGTGGCGCAGCGGTTGAGCATTGGGTTGCGAAGCTGCCTGCGGCCTCTGCGGTGCTGGTTCGATCCCCGGCTGCTCCCCAGCCACCAGAGGAGGGTCCCACATGGCGCGCAGACCTCTCCTGCCGCCCGCTGCTCCCCTCAGCAGTGTACTTCGGTCCTTCTGCCTGCTCTGCTCCCCGCTCTGGCTCTGGTGAATTCTCTCGCCCTCCCGCGCTTCTGACTGTGCCCATTGCATGTATAGACAAAACAAACAAACAAACAAATAAATAAAATAAAACATGCCTCTATAAAAAAAAATTAAAAAAATAATAAAAAAAATATTTTGAAAAGGATTCACCATTTTAATGTCATTAAGAACATTTGTGTTTCATGGGAGGAGGTAAAAATATCAACATTAACAGGAGTTTGTAAGAAATTGACTCCAATCTTCATGGATGACTTTGAGGGTTTCAAGACTTCGGTGGAGGAAGTAACTGAAGATGTCATGGAAATGGTATGAAAACTAGTATTAGAAAGGAAGTCTGAAGATATGACTGAATTCCTGCAATTTGATAAAACTTTAACAGTTGGGGAGTTGCTTCTTATGGATGAGCAAAGGAAGTGATTTCTTGAGATTGTAACCACTTCTGTTGAAAATTCTGTGAATAATGTGGAAGTGAAAACAAAGGATTTAGACCGTTATATAAACTTCATTGACAAAGCAGAGACAGGGCTTGAGAATATCAACACCAAGTTTGAATAAAGTTTTATTGCAGATAAAAATACAGTCAAATAGCATCACCTGCTACAGGGAAATCTTTTGTGAAAGGAAGAGTTAGTCCATGTAAAAAACTTCATTATTGTCTTACGTTAAGCCATTGCCACTGTCATTGAGTTTTCAGCAAGCAAGAGACTGATGAGTTAGCAGCTACCAATATGGAGGCAAGACCCTCCACAAGATGGTGGCATATTTTTTCATTTTTATATTCCCCATACAATTGGACCCCCCTTATTTTGACCCCAAACCCTCCCCCCCCCATAGTGTGTCTCTGGTTCATAGTTGTTTGTTGATTTTGATTTTTTCTTTCTTATAGTTATTCTTTTTCTTGGTCCCTTATTTAGGTTTTCTAGATTCCTGCTATGAGTGAGACCATCCGGTATTTTTCTTTTTCTTTCTGGCTTATTTCGCTGAGCATGATCCCTTCCAGCGCCATCCATGTTGCTGCAAATTGTGTGAGTTTATCTTTTCTGAATGCTGAGTAATATTCCATTGTGTATATGTACTGCATCTTCTTGATCCAGGTACATATTTTTAAACAATGGATTATTTTAAAATTAAGGGATGTATAATTTTTTAAAAAGATTTATTTATTTTATTTATACAAGCACGGGGTACAGTCAGAATTGAGGGAGGGTGAGAGAATTCACCAGAGCCACAGCGGGGAGCAGAACAGGTAGCCTGATGAAATACACTGCTGAGGGGAGCAGCTGGTGTGGCAGGAGAAGCCTGTATGCCATGTGGGACCCTCGCTGGCAGCCGGGGATCAAACTGGCGCTGCAAAGGCTGCGGGCAGCCTCGCAGCCCAGCGCTCAACTGCTGCACTACCAGGGGAGGCCCAAAGGATATATAATTTTTTAGACATAATGCTACTGTATATTTAATGGATTTCAGTTAATACAGACCACTTTTTTGTACACTGGGAAACCAAGAAAATTGTGTGGCTAACTTTATCGTGATATTCACTATACTGTGGTAGTCTGGAATTGAATCCATAATATTTTCAAGATGTGCCTGTATTTATAATTGGCCTTAAATTTTTTTTTCCATAGTCATTGTAAATCACTACGTGAAAATGGACAGACTGGTTCTGTGTGTGTGTAGACACAGAAGTCTGTGTGTGATATGGTTTCAAGAATTAGGATGAAGAAGAGTAAGAAAAAGATATTCTAGAAGAGTCACTGATACTAAGTAAACTATCAGGACATGTAGGCATACATATATTATGAGTGGCTTTTTTGTAGAAACACGATTTTTTTAGATTTGTTTATGCATACAAGAACTGGTGTACAGGCCAGAGGTGCAGGGGGTGAGAGGATTCACTAGAGACAGAGTGGGGAACAGAACAGGCAGACTGGCTGAAATACACTGCTGAGGGGAGCAGCGGGCAAGACAAGAGAGGTCTGCTGCGCCATGTGGGTCACTCCCTGGCCAGCTGGAGATCGAACTTGTGCTGCAGAGGCTGTGGATAGCTTCACAGTGCTGTGCTTAACCCCTTGTGCCACCAGGGAGGCCCCACAATTTTTTTTTTTTTGAGTACAGGTTTTCATTGTCATTTATCCACTGAAGCAGAGTCAGGATGTCAAGAAATAGTAGTGAGAGTTTAGTGAGATGTTGTGAACACTATTTAGTAGTAGAAATGACTGATAGAAGTAGGGAGATGTGGAAATAATGAGAAGTAGTGAAGCTATCACTATTATTTTTTGAGCAAAGAAAAATACAGGTCATTACATTTAAATAGAGGCTAGCTATAGACATTGAACAAAAATTAGAAGGATGATGAAGCATTGGAGAATAGGATGACATTTTAGTTTTTAATTAGGAAAATAGTGGTTGTAGGGAAAAAGGAGTAAGCAAATGTCAAAGGACAGAGAAAACCATTTTGTTAGTGGTGTTGTCAGCTATCTCTGAGTGTGTTTAGCAAATTTAATTCAGCAGGAGTCATCACATTTATTTATTTAAAAAGTCAGTTAAATTAATGGTGTCATGATGTGGTTCTGTTTCTTGAAGCTTCTTAGGAAAAGCAGTTTCACGATGCAATCTGTCAAATCCTGATTGGCCACATGAGATTATGCTTTGGGCCTGAAACACTATCTTACCAAGACAAAGGGTGCCCACACAGTCTGTAAGGAAATATCTTTTCCTGTTCTAGACTCCATATGTACTCTTTTTTTCTGCTTAATGCATGCATCGATGACCCTCAAGCATGCCCCCAGATTTCTGTGTATTTCAGGCCCCATGGGGTAGGGTGGTTGTGATCCTTCTAATGCAGCAACATGTTTGTGTACAGCCACACTGCCCTTGATAGTGTGGCCTGTCTCTGCTGGCCACGTGGAACTCATACATTGCAAGGGACTGAATCTTGTGTACACTCTCTCCTCCCTTGCTATAAGTCAACGATCTACCATTTGATTTTGGGGTGTGTGTGTGCATGCCTCTGTGCGTGTGTGTTTTTGTGTGTTATTGGTTCTCTACAGCCTTGAATATTATGCTAGTCTCTTCCCTGGGTGTCACTTAACTTTCTTTTAAGCTGGTTGCACTCAGGTCATGTTCTACTTTGTGGCACAGCCTGACCACCCTATGGATGGTTAAACAAAGCTCCTTGACAAGCCTCAATGAGAATTGTGTCATGATTTGAAATTAGGGGAAGAATTACAATCTACTAATTATCCATCAGTACTGATTACCATTGAAAGTAGTCTATAGCTTATTACTGCTTCTGTATCATCCTTAAGTCATAGAATATTGGTTAATCCAGCAATCAGGTCATACAGGCTGACTTGTGCTATCGGTCTAACCTTCTTAGGTGGGTCATACAATCATTCCTCTTTTGTCCCTTTGATCTTCATTTGATGAATTCTTCTGGGAATAAGAGGCACATTTTCTCACTGCTTCTCTCTTATTTTGTACTCTACATTCCATTTTAAACTCTACTTTCCCACTATTTTTCACATTTCATATTGATTGCCATTAAAACTAGAGTTCAAATCATTACCACCGATATATTATTGCCTTTGAACCAGAAGGCTTAATCTTTAAAGCTTTCCATGAAGGAAGGGATGATTTACCATCCATCTAGTGTGGCAAACAAAAGGGAGAGTGACAAGAGACCTAGGTGCACATATTAAGGTGATCTGAATATTTATAGTCTCCCAAATTTGTATGTAAGTATGTGTATTATTTTCAGTAATTAGAGGGATACAAGTGCACCTTAAAAATTGACAAAAAAGAAGTCCAATGACTCATTTTTTCCTTCAAATTGGAGCAAAGGTGGTGTGGAGCTTTTCCTCCTTTCAGTGCTCATTAATTATTGGCCATTCTGTGGTTGAATTTATATCAACAAAGAGAATTGGAAATTAAGGCAATTAATCAGAAAGTTCAGCTTATAACTAACAATTGGAGAATGAGAAAATATCCTGCAGAATTCTAGGGTTTAGTATCTACACAGATTAAGATTGGGTAGGCAGATGCTTAACTCTTCTTTACTCTTAACATTTTTCTCCAATCTCTGTGTATAAAGTAAAATGCACATAAATGATACAAATATTCTGATTGATTTAGATTAAGTTTCTGAGTCTACCAAGAAATATGTGGGGAATCAAGAATGTCTTATTGCGTTTTTTTTTTCCTACTATAAATAAAGGGTCAACCATCATCTTCTAATAACTCACAACTTCTTATTTTCTTGTTAGAACATGTCATCCAGCACTTTTTGATTAGATGTTCTCAGATAATAGTTGGGGCAGATTGACCAAAGGAGTGGAATTGCTTTAATCAAGATAACATAATGACACCATCACAAACTAAGATAGGGCTATGGATATCACCAATTTTCTTTCTTTTCTTCTTCTTTTTTTTTTTTTTTGGTCTATTAATAGCACCATATCTTTACTGAAAATGAAGACAGGACCTTTTGTAGGTTTCAGTACAATTTTATGAACGATCATAACAATGCTTTCAGAATCAGGACCTTTTGCTGTTCAGCAGAGAAGCACATTTTCTTGTAACTTCACTATAACTTGCAGGGAAGGGCCCTGCAAGCATTAAGTAGGATGTGGTGAACAGAAATTTTCTCCCTGGCTAAAGCCAATGAACCTGAGTTTCTCTCTGTTTTTGAGTAATTTTTTAGGTATTTCTTTCCTTTTTAAAAAAGATTTATTTATTTATGCATACAAGAGCTGGGGTATAGGCTAGAGGTGCAAGGTGTGAGAGGGCTCACCAGAGACAGAGTGGGAAGCAGAACAGGCAGACTGACTGAAACACACTGCTGAGGGGAGCAGCGGGTGAGATAGGAGAGGTCTGTTGTGCCATTTGGGTAGCTCCCTGGATGACCAGGGATCAAACTCATGCTGCAGAGGCTGAGGATTGCCTCCTAGTGCTATACTCAATACCTGGTATTTATTTCTTTATGAAGAGAAGGGATTGTCCAATGTGCTCTGAGTTTGTCCAGTTCTAAAGTTCTTTGGTTTATTTACCTGGAGTCCAAGAGATGACATGATTCTGGCAATTATGCAATACATATTTGATGATTGTCAAAAAACTTTCAGCTTCCAAACTGGAAGTAAGACATGTTGTGTAGAAAAAATGTGGTATCACAACATTTGTGATCTTGGGAGCAGAGTCACTGTGATTAAATTACTAATGCATTGAATTCCTTGTTTACTTAGGTGAAAGAGAATTAGTTCTTATCTGAAAACAATCTGAACTAAGCAAAACTAAAATATCCCAAATACTAGTTGACAATACCTAGTGACTATTGATATTTTTTATCTTTGGTTAGGTGTCAAATAAGAGGTTTGAATGTATTAAATGTAATGAATCTGCTCAAAAATTTTGTTAGCTAGTTAAGCTATTTATCATTTATTTATCAGCATATTTATCATTTTAAAAATATAACTTACATAATAACATATAAGCTAACATTTAGACTAGTAAGCAAACAAACTTCAGATTTAGATGTTGTTTTCAACAAGTATAATAGAATCAGATATAATTATGTATTGGTGTGACCACTAAAGGTTGAAATAGAACAATGTAGATGTATTTTTTACATGTACAGAGTGAATTGACAAATTTTCCTTAAATAAAATTACTAAGTATATTTTATATTTTTTGAGTAAATGTACTTACCTAAATTTACATGTTTTTCCTTGTAACAGCCCTATAAACTATATACTATTATTATCATCACCCCAACTTTCAGGTGAGGAGAGTGAGTACTAGGGAAATTCCTTAATTTTTTTAAGTACTAATTTTATTAGTTAATATTGAACAGACTGAAAATTGTCCTTTTTTAAAGAAATATTTATTTATTTATACATACAAGAACTGGGATACAGGCCAGAGGTGTGTGGGGGGGCGGTGAGAGGATTTACCAGAGACAGAGTGGGGAACAGAACAGGCAGACTAACTGAAATACACTGCTGAAGGGAGCAGCAGGCGAGGCAGAAGAGGTCTGCTGTGCCAAGTGGGTTGCTCCCTGGCCAGCTGGGGATTGAACTTGTACTGCATGGTTGCGGATAGCTTCACAGTGCTGTGCTTAACCTCTTGTGCCACCAGGGAGGCCCTAAATTCCTTACTTTGCTTAAAAACAAACAGTGACAGAGCCAAGACTGAAACCACAACATTCTGTTTTATACTCTTAACCAATTATAATATTGGCATCTTATGATTATTTCTGAAAACATAAGTCATGTGAGATGTATTGATATGTCCTTATTTATTTACAAGTTTGCAAAAGAAATAATGGACTGTTCCATGTGTTCAAACAAAATGTATTATTCTTCACTAATACCTGACTTTCCTACTTATATCCTTTGTAAAACTAAATCACTGTAATATCAATGTTTCTTTTGTTTTTATCTCACTGAAATTCATTTACATTTACTAGCACGTGTGTTAAAATATATAAATGCCTTTTATTTTTGCTTTTAATATGTAAGGGACCAGTTTCTGCCAAACTGCTACGAGCCAAGGAGTACTTTGTTATGTATGAATTATAAGCAGTAAATAGATGTCTATTTTCATTCTTTCAGGAGCCCTTACTTACTTCTGTTCCTGTTGTCTCAGCCCAGAATGTGTTCCATTTAGAAATCATTGGATCATCTGTTTTACTCAAGCAACTGACATTCAATCACAGGTTACTATTACTTCACTTTTTATTCAGTGGTCTCAAACATCTATCTCTTTCACTATCTTTCAAAACTTTAAATGGGACTGACAATTATAATGATGTGTCTTGTGATACAAAGTGTAATAAATTGTAAATAAGTCACGGATAGTAATGACATAAAAGAAAGAAGACTGAGGGGGAAAAAGCTAGTTAAATAGTGTAAAATAATTTCTTCTTTCAGTCAGAGAAATAAATTCTTTTTTGCAATAGACTCAACTATTCTAAGACCCTTTTAGGAAAATTTCTATTGCAAAGTGAGAACATTTGAAGTTCATTTGAATAATGTAGCACTTCTGGCCTGGTGAAAATAGATAAGCTTCAGTATTCCTCTTGTAAAAAATATAAGCCCAATGGAAGAAAATGGGGAAAAAAGCCTTAAAAAATTACATAAGTAGGGCCTCCCCGATGGCGCAGCACGTTGAGTGCCATGCTATGAAGCTGTCCGCAGCCTCTGCAGCGTGGGTTCGATTCCTGGCCGTACAGGGAGAAACCCACATGGCGTGGCAGACCTCTCCTATCTCTCCCACTGCTCCCCTCATCAATGTCTTCGGTCTGTCTGCCTGTTCTGCTCCCTGCTTTGTCTCTGGTGAATTCTCTCACCCTCCCACACCTCTAACTGTACCCCAGTTCTTGTATAAATAAATAAATCTTTTAAAAAATACATAAGTAGACATAACTTAGCAGGAAAACGTTTAGTATCCTAGAGCTGTGATAACAGACATTTCTCTTTGGTTTAATGGCTATATTTTTATACCCAATTAAGCCGGAGAGGGACACATTGATACATGGTTAGATGAGAAATTATACAGACTCCAATAAGTTCTTATCAAACCAGTAATTTAACAATTAAAATGTTTTGATTTAATCAATCTAAAATGTAAGTTGTATCATTTTAGGCTACCCAAACTTCTCAGAATGTATATGAAACTATGTCATGAAAATGTGATAATTTTTGGTGGAAATTTTTCTTTCTAGAGTTGTAAGCAGCTTTTCTGAACTCTAGAAATTATACTGCACAATGTTCTATAAGTGATGAAGGATGTTATTTAGGAATATGTACATATTTAGAAATTAAAATGCTCTGTGAAAAATTTACATACACCAGTTTACAAATAAATTTATTATCTTCTAGGGATGGCATGAAGGTGGACTGATTCAGTGGCTCCACCTTGGCATCAGGATCAAAGTTCTTTCAGTCTCTATGGCTTGCAGCATTAACTTTACAGAAAAGCTGCTTCCTTTTGATTATGAGATGGATGCTGTAAGTTTTTTGTACTTGTTCAGTGTGTGCGTGTGTGTGTGTGTGGGGGGCATTATATGGGAATACTTGAATTAGATTGGGGTTATTTAGGGAAGAACAACAGAAAAGGAAACAGTTTGCTGGGTGATTATCAGTATCCCACACAGGAAGCAATGTAAGAAAATAGAACTATTTCATTCTGCGTTAGTGAGAGTTTTTGTGGGTAGTACAAAATTAGTAAAGTTTGGCTTCATTGGTCTGGTATTACTTCATATAATATTCAAAGTTATATTGAAAACAGTGCAAAGTTTCCTTATTTATTAGTTCTTTTTTGGAATGTAAGGTTACGATTACTTAACATAGAGGTTCTAAATTCTTAATTATAAAGCTGCAGATGCAATTTTAAAATATAAAGCAATTTTATAAATTTGTGAGTTTTCATTGTATTCACTTCTTATGGCAGTAACTGTGTAGCCTCACAATTTTTAGTTGTGAGTGTGGCTGTTCAGAATGAAGATGCTTGGCAGCTTCCCTTGAGGCTAGGTGATCAAGGAAGGTCTCCTGTTAGGATGGGTGGAGGTGATGTGTGCAACTTCTAGTTTATACTTTTAAAGGGAAAATATCACACTTTATGTGTGGTAGAACCAATTGGAAGTAGCCTGGATGCCTGGAGACTTTAAATAGAAGATCTGATATATCAGCCTAGATATTTATGTGTACCTTGTATAAGCCATTTTAAATAAGATATGATTCCTTGAGAATACAAATTGTATGATAATCTTTCTGGTTACAATATAAAAGACATTCCTTGTTTTTAAATATTTAGGAGGGAGTAGCAACATATGGGGCTTCTAATATTTATTTTGATATTGTAGCTTTTCATGCACCCAGCAGAATTAACTGTTTTGAATGAATTTACCCATTTTAAGCAATTAACATCTAATCACTTTACTTAAAATAATCAAACTGTGTGTGTGTGTACATATCTATATGTATACACACACACATACACACACACACACACCCTTACGTCTCCACTGTTTACCGTCTCAAAGCATTTTAACAAGCTATTGTGCTGGCAGAATTAATTAGATCTGAAAACTGGTATAATAAAAACAATAAAAAGCTATAAGAATGCATTAAAATAGAATACCAAAATAATAGAATCTAAGCTTTCTAAAGTTGTGTTTGACTAGTGAAATGTTCCTTAATAACTGGATGCATCAGAATGTATTGTTCATTATAATATTAAAGGAATGTAATGAAATGAAAATTGAGGCAATAGAGAATTCAGTATGCACAATTATTTTAAATTTAAAATCTTCCCCATAATGAACATAGCTAAAAACATAAAAGACAAATGATAGAGAAATTAGAAGCAATTATCAAAGGAATTTTCAGCAGAAATTTCTGATTTAAATTAAAGCCTATGATTAAAAATCTCCTGCCTTTGTCCCTTTCCACTCTTCCCATAATCCACTACTGCTATAGCACCTTGCAGTTTAATTTCTTTTCCTCAAAGACAGTCATGCTATCTTTGATCCATGATACAAGTGAACTTAACTTCCGGTCTTTCTGATTCCTGTTTTTACATGCTCTGATGCTTAGCTTTCAAGAGAACAAAGATGGAAATAATATTGAATAAAGGCTATGAAAAGTGGGAGATTTTTTTTAACCTATGTAACTGTTAATTTTGTAAATGAAAAAGGGAACCTTTTCAAATTGTTTTTACTGAGGATTGAAATGCAACACAGCATATTTTGGTGGCAGGGGCTGAAACACAGAGATGTAGGTGCTTTAAGTATCAGAAAGAATATAGTGCATCATCTCCAGATGTGACTCATTTATTATCCAATCAAACCCATTTTTGAAACTGTTCAGATACTGTTCTAAGTGATGGAGACAAAACTTAATATCCAACAACAGTAAGCCTTACTGTTCTTATTATGTTTACATTCCAGTGATTAAAGACAACATCACATCATGAAACAATATGAGACAATTAAATAAAGTTCTATTATTTTATGAATTCTACTTTGCTTCTTTGGGAAATACAAAAAGTTTTTCTTAAAAAATTGTATTCTGTTTCTTCAAAAAGTGCTCTTTTTTGTGTATAATTAAATTTTATGTTGGCTATCACACACTGATACCATTTATTTGCTGAATACATATATTTTGTTACTTTTCAGAGGTCACTGGTAGCTAATTTTAAAATTGTAATTAAAAGTTCTTCATTTAATATATTTGCTTTCTCTTTTGAAGAAACTAAGTTAATACAGTCCAAAGTGACCAACTTACATGAAAAACTAGAGAAGCTTGAAGTTAATTTAAAAATTCAAATTATTATGTTTTCTAGGAGAGTGCTGCCAATCAATTAGGTTTGACATGCTGTATGCTTATAATTAAATAATGTAGTATATGTTTTAGTGGGACATATTAGAGAAATTTTCATTGCAGAATATAATACATTTAAAGAATCTATGTGATATATCATCACTTTATTAACTATAATAAAACAACCACCAGTAATGGACTATATTACTTAAAAACTATACTATAAGTAATATTATTTGTTTGAATATTGTCAAGAAAAAATAATATTTTTATGAGATTTTTAAAAATGTATTATCTCCCTTCTTATATTTGAACTGTTAATCTATGCAATGTTGTAAGTGTTGCTTTAAGAGATATTTAATTATTTGGGGGCCTCCCTGGTGGCACAAGGGGTTAAGACACAACACTATGAATCTATCAGCAGCCACAGCAGCATGAGTTTGATCCCCAGCCAGGGAGGTGACCCACATGGCACAGCAGACCTCTCCTGCCTCGCCCCCAACTCCCCTCAGCAGTACATTGCAGTGCATTGCAGTACATCTGCCTGTTCTGTTCTCCACTCTGTCTCTGGTAGTCCTCTCACCCACCACATCTCTTACTTGCACTCCAGCTCTTGTATGCATAAATAAATAAATCTTTTAAAAAAGAAATATTTAATTATTTTTCTCTTTTCAGTGTTAGTTTTATTTTTGAATAATTCCAAATATATGGGAAAATATCAAGACCAGTATAAAAAACTTATTTGAATCATTTAAAAGCAAGTTACCACATGATGCCTCAGCAGATATTATTGTGTAATATAAAAGCCACTGTACAATAATCAAAATCAGAATATTAATTTGAAGCATCACTGCTTTCTAATTTGTCATTTCAATTATTTTTTCTCAAAACCAATAGCAAAGTGTCAACCTAGAATCATTTGTTTCATTTAGTTGTCACTTCAAAATAAATTAAATAGACCAGTTTTTAGAATGGTTTTAAAATCACAGCAAAATTAAATAGAAAGTTAATAGAAAGCTCATATAATCTCCACACATTCACACATTCACACACTCCTCACACATTCACAGCCCCCTCATTGTCAACATCCCACACTAGAGTGGTACTTTGTTATTAGCAATGAACTAATATCAATGTAACATTGTCAACCAAAGTCCATAGTTGACCTTAAGGTTCACTCATGGTGTAAAATCTGTGGGTTTTGACAAAGTTATAATGGCATGTAGAACCATAATATTATTCAGAATAGTTTCATTGCTCTAGAAATCCTGCATGCTCTGACTCCTACGCCCTTTAATACTGGTAACCACTGATATATTCACTGTCTCCATAGTTTTATCTTTTCCAGACTGTCATTTAGTTGGTATTATCCAGAATGTAGCCTTTTCGGATTGGTTTCTATCATTTATCAATATGCATTTAAATTTCCTCCTTGTCCTTTCACACCTTGATAGTTTCTTTTTAACCCTAAATAATATTCCATCCTCTATATCTACAACAATTAATTTATTCATCCACCTCTGTTATTTCCAAATTTTGGCAATTATGAAAAAGTTGCCATAAACATCTTCATGCAGGTTTTTGTTTAGACACTTTTTTCTAGTTCCTCTGGGTAAATACCATGCTGGATTATATGGTAAGAATAACTTTAATTCACTAAGAAACTGCCAAACTGTCTTCCACACAATGTACAAATTTGTATTCCACTCAGCGAGGAATGGGAGTTCTTGTTGCACCACTTCCTCACCAGCATTTGGTATTTTCAATATTTTGAATTTTGGCTACCTTTCTAATAGGTGTGTAGAGTTATCAAAAATTATTTTAATTCTCAATTACCTAATGACATAGGATGTTGAGCATCTTTTAAAATGCTTATTTACCATCTGTATATGTGTGTGTGTATTTTGTGTGTGTGTATGTGTGTGTGTGTGTATATATATATATATATATATATATATATATATATTCCTAAACTGAGTTGTTCAGTTTTTCATTGTTGAATTTTTCAGTCCATCATCCCCAAATGTCTTGAGTTAGTTTCACTCCCAGTCTCAGTACCCACCTTTATAACATGAACCATTTTGCATTAATTTTTGTATATCATGTGACCTGGAGATTGAAGTGTATTCTTTCTTATGTGGGTATCTATTCCCCCCCCCCCATTTGTTAGACTGACCTTGCATCATCTTTGTAATTTACTAGAAAATTACTTGGCTGTACATTTGTGTGTCTGTTTCTGGAATCTGGATTTATTCATTTAAATGACTATCCTTTCTCCAATATCACAATGTCTTAATTATTATAACTTTTAGCTTTTCTTGAAATTGGATGGTGTATGTTCTCCAACTTTGGTGATTTTTTTTTCCATTTTGCTTATATTGTTACCTTGTCTCTGTTATTTCAAAAGCCTTATACTCCCTTTGATTCTACAGAGCCCAATTTCGTAGCAGGCTCCCCTATAATTAACAATGGCTTACCAAGGACAGCTACCTATGAATTTCTCTTTGCTTGCATGTATCATATAGCTTCAGTGGAAATTACCTTTTAGGTATTTCTGGGGAACATAGTCAACTGGTAGGTTATCTGGCTTTATATATTACAGTAATTTGTACATGTCCAACTCTGAGTAATTTTATTATTCTTCAAAATTTTGCCAAGGCAGTTTTACTTTTCTTACTTCATGTCTCCAGTTATTTTCTTTTTTCAAACTTTGAAAAGTTATCCCAGTTGAGTATTAGGACCTGCTTCAGCTCAGATATAGCTGAGTCACACAAGAGTGCCACCATTTTAATGACCTCTGTCAGTTTCTGCTGGTGCTTATTAGCCAGGTTCTGCGTGTTTGTTAGTTTGTTTTAAATAATCCCTTTCTTCCCATAGCAGGCACTTCACTTTTGGATCACGTTGAAACATGTCCCTTCTTATTGGTCAGTAACAAAGAAGGGAAGGTAGGGCATTTTTTGAGAGAGGATAACATAAATAACTTTTCCAGGCATTCTCAGGGAAAAGGAGGCTACTTTCCTCTAGACAAGAGGGAGCAGCCCTTCTTAATTTTACAAGTCAGAGAAGGATACTCATTGTTCTCAAGTACATCTATCCAGATATTCCCACCTAAGTTTTCAGAGTCCTACTCTGTTAGCTCCTTCCCTCACAGGCCCCTGACTATAGTGTAAGATACTTGCTTTAGCTCTGAATTTGCCGTCTTTTTAACTACAATCAGTTCTTAAGTTGGATTTTCATCTAACCAAAGTCCTGCAGTGGACTTTCTGGCTGTAAGACGTAAGGATCTCTTCAAATGTTGGCATGGAGGCCTTTTGACTTGCACAATGTGTCTGAGTTGGTAAATAGTTGATTCTTTTTAAATGATAAGATGATAATAATATATAAAGTTTAATGATGATATTTGAAAACAGATACTTTTTTTTTTTAAAGACTTATTTTATTTTCGTGCATACAAGAGCTGGGGTACAGACCAGAGGTGCGGGAGTAGTGGTGAGAGGATTCACCAGAGACAGAGTGGGGAACAGAACAGGCAGATGGACTAAAATACACTGCTGAGGGGAGCAGCGTGCGAGTCAGGAGAGGTCTGCTGCACCATGTGGGTGGCTCCCTGGCCAGGGATCGAACTCGTGGTGCAGTGGCTGTGGTTAGTTTCATAGGTTGTGTCTTCACCACTTGTGCCACCAGGGAAGCCCCCCAAACAGATGCTTTTTAAGGAAAAATTCAAGTAGTTAAAATATCAAAAGTGATAAAAATATACAAAGGTATTGTATAAAAGAGATTTTATAAAATATATATCTCTTAAAATGAAATGGGTGCAGGTAGCTCCATTGCTGTCATTATATATTTATCTCCTCCATCCTCTTTCTTAATCAGACTTGACAGATGTTTGCCTCTTGATTTCTTTTTTTTTTTTAAAGATTTATTTATTTATACAAGCACTGGGTACAGTCAGAAGGTGCAGGAGGGTGAGAGAATTCACCAGAGCCAGAGCAGGGAACAGAACAGGCAGACTGATGAAGAAATACACTGCTAAGGGAAGCAGCGGGGGAGGCAGGAGAGGTCTGAGCACCTTGTGGGACCCTCGCCGGTGGCCGGGGATCAAACCTGCGCTGCAGAGGCTGCTGGCAGCTTCACAACCCAGCGCTCAACTGCTGCGCCATCAGGGGAGGCCCTGACTCTTGATTTCTGAAGAAAATAAGATCCTGGTTTTTATTTTCCAGTCCTATTGTTTTATTATACTGTAATTTCTTTAGTAGATATTTAAAAATTTTATCAGTTCTTTCCTCTTGGCTTACTTAATTTCTCAGGTTTTGAATTAAATACTAAGGTTATTTGATTGCAATATTTGTTTTTTATTAATTAAAATATGAGGTTGTCTTCTTTCAGTTTTACATATAGTTAGTACGTAGCTTCTATGAACACATTGCTGTGCTACATTGTTATACAGGAAAACTGTAATTGTGACTTTCTGGCAAACTTGGAACTGTCAACAATTCTGTATGTAGGAAATTTACTTTGAAATTCAGTCCTGGATTCAGACTTTAGAAGAACCAGCTGACTAAGTAAATAGCACAAGAAGCATTTAAGGAAAATCAATAGAAACGCCACAAGGTATAAGGATAAGTTATAAAGGTATAAGGATCTCTCTTCCACCTTTGCAGTATATAATTAACAAACTTCTCTACATTTGTTCATAAATGAAAGTAATAAACCACTTCTAAATAATGGTATTCTTGCATCTTGTATACTTAAATGTCAATAATCTGAGCATAAATTTTTTCCTGTTCTTAGTTACACGAGTATATTTTTGAGATAATGCAGAGACAGATATCATTACCAGTGCTGCCATTCCAATTTCTATAGATATAAATGTATTAATGTAAAACATGGAGGGTAAATGAAGAGTTCCCCTACTATTGAAAACTATAATACATGGAAATTAAATCAATATGCAGCTTTTAAAAACACAATATGGTGATAGCAGAGAAGTGAAATCTGACTGCATTCCAGGAAAGAGACAGAAGTAGTAGGTATCTATTAAAATAACAATCACGGTTGAAGAAATAAGAGCATATTCTTTCCACATTTGATTGCCTGATGCTCTGCCCTTTGATTTCTCAATGTTTAATGAAAGCAATAAGCAGAAGGGTTTTGTGGAAATGTGTGAATAAGGACAGATTTTTAAGAAAATATAGTTGTTTTTCTCCATCATTATTTGAAATGGACTTGGTTTTCCATGGTTACTTTCTCAGCAACTGGAATTATATGTTCATACGTCACCTAGGTTTATTTAGTGCTCAGTATCTAATGGCCATGACAGCAATTCCTTTAAGCAACTCAGGTGTTCAATGAGTCCCTAAATCAACCATGAAACAAAACATATTTTTAGGCATTAAATAAAAGTAGTAGATCCAGCTTTCAGTGTTAGGAATTTAGGGGAAATCAGTAGTTGTCTTACCAGCATACATTCCAGTGGTCAATTCAAAGGCTATTGTAGTTTGCTAACAAAATACTACCGATTGAGAAATTTAAATAAGAAATTTATTTTCTTACAGTTCTGGAGACTAGAAGTGCAAGATCAAAGTTTGATTTCTTCTAAGGACTCTTTTCTTGGTTCGCAGATGGCTGTCTTTACTCTATGTCCTCATACGGTCTTTCCTCTGTGTATTTGTCTGTGTCCTAATCTCTTCTTCTAAGGACCCTAGTCAAAATTGGATTAGAGCCCACCCCAAAACCTTATGCTAATTTACACATCTCTCTAGAGTCTCTCACTCCAAGTGCTATCACATAATGGGGCTTAAATCTTCAATATGTGGAATTTGGGGGACACAATTTAGCCCATAATATAGTCCTAATAGGATTACAGTTAATTTGGATTGCTAGAATTCTTCTAGCCCTAATTGAATTATTGTTAATTAAGGGATGGAGAGCAAGCAATTGGAAAAAAAAAAAGGATGTGGGAGAGACATGATAAAAGGGATATTTTTAAGCTAATTGATCAGTAATGGGAACATACTGGGAAATAGTATGCAAGTATGGAATTAAAAGAGTTTATGGTAGCCTTTAGCAGGATATCAAAGGTTGTTGGATGATTAAATCATTTTCCTTTTGAAGGTAGATTTCTGCATAAGGGGCACAAACATGAAATAGGCTGAAAACCTGGAATAGGGGAGTGGAGAGGAAAGCATTGTGCAACTTACTGTTTATGCTCACAGATTTATGTTCACAGATAATTCACAGATTGAACCTTTATAATCTGGGAGTGGAGTTGTAATTTATGTGTATCAAGACATCTTCCATTTAATAGAAGAGCAAATCTTGCTAGAAGTGAGATTTTGGAAGCAGATGTACCTGTGTACTTGATTTTGCTGAGATCAGATTATACACCCTATTAGCTGTGTGAACGGGTAAATTATTCAACCTCTCTGAGTATGTTTTCTAACCTGTAAAATGTGATATTATATACATTATGTGGTAATTGTGAGGATTAGGAGGATAAAGTATGCTTATAGGGCATCTGCTTTGTAGTGATTCTACATAAAAGGTAATGATGATATCAACAATGGCTAAAATATCAATACTGTTCAGTTGTTCCATTGATGAACATTACAAACTTAGAGATAGGGTGGATTCAAAAAAATCATGTCCCTTGGAAATAAACAGACACATGCAATAGATGTTTTACTCTCCTAGGATTTACCACAAACTTGGTGACTTAGAATAACAGAAATTTATTCTTTTGAAATTGTGGAGGTCAGAAATCTGAAATCCAGGTGCTGGCAGGAAGCTCTGTAGGCTGGCAGGTTCTTTTGGAAGCTGTGTAGGAGAATCTGTTCCCTGCCTCTCAGCTGGCTCAGTGGCTGCCAGCAATTATTCTTTGGTGTGTACATCTATTACTATAATTTCTGCCTCTGCTTCATATCTGTATGCCTTCTCCCCTTTTCTTTTAAGGAAACATATTAGATTTAGAGCTCACTCTAAACTAGGATGATCTTATCTCAAGATCCTCAATTTAATTACATCTGCAAAGATGATTACTTTTTTAGTCAAAAAGTTCATGCAGATTTCAGGTACACATATTTACTATTCTATATACTATGATAAGGAAATAATATAATGAAAATTTAAAAAGAATTTAGCTAATAACTGTAGACATTTGACAGATGCTTTTTAAATAACTTTCTTAGCTCACTTAGGTCTGTTATTTTAAAAAGACCTAAAATGAAATTATTAAAAGTATACTTTTGTTTTTTGAAACAATAAAAATTTGGGGAATTTATTTTTTTTTTAGATATAAATTAGAAGACAAGGAAGTCCACTGTAGGTAGGAGAAGGAATTGGGATAATAACTGGTGATAATTAATGACAACTAACATGTGGTATTCAATACATGCCTAGCACATTTCCTTAAAGACACTACCTCATGTAAACCTCATAAAAACCAAAGGATGTTCAATAGTGAGTTGAAAATAACTACATAAGTTTTCCACATTTGGAAAATTGTAATGACATTGGCAAGTTAAACCAAATTTGTGATAATTCATAATTAACTCTTTTGAACACTTGTTTTTAACAATCTTTTATTGAAGTAACAATGCATTGTAACATTATCTAAGTGTCAGGTGTGGATTGTTAAAAATCAACATCTACATGCCACATTAAATTCAAATCTTAAATTTGAAATTTTGTTGACTAGGTAGAAGCATTGCAAAACTTTGTTTATAGCTATGAGAATCAATTGGATATACTTTTAAACTTTGGAAGAAAATAAAAGGGTTTTATTTTGAAGGAAGGCTGGATTGGATCTAGTTGCTTGAATATGAAGACAGTGGATTAATATGAAGCCTGGTCCTTCAGCATCTAACAGGAGAGCTCTTGGAAACCATGTGATTTCTTCTAGGCGTTGGTGCTGATGAAAAAAGCGGTAAAATCCTGGTGCACAGATTGTTCCTTGTCCCATGATTTGTGAATATGACCAGTCTTCATTATTTGAGGGAAATATAACTTTGAAAGAATAATGCTATTATTTTTAGTGTCACACAAAAAGGCTGTAATATTTCTTAGGATACTGAAAGAACTCTTTTACTTGAGAAGAAGTATCTTCTTTTGGGCCAGAAAGATGAGATTAGTTGTGACCCTTGTGGTTAACACTTTGTATCAGACATGGTGATAGTGGGGGCAGCCACAGCAAAGTAGGGGCCTCAAAACGGCAGTGGGATTAGGACCTGGCTTGGCATGACTAGAGTCTGCAGAGGTGGTAGAAGTTGGTGATTGGTAGCAAAGTGCTAATTAATAGCAGCAGTTTTGAGAGCCAACTAGAGAGGGATGTTAATTAGATAAATTGTGATTTTACACTGTCCTCTTATAAGGAGAAAATTGTCACTTGGTGATTATAGAATTGATCTTGGCAGAAAACTGGGTGTCTGTTGGAGCCAAAAATTTCTTGATGTATACTTTCATAAGAGGATGAATAGAAATAAAAGCTTTAGAAGGTTTTATTTTTGTTTTTTTTTTTGTAAGTTATGCATGCAAGGAATGCTTTTTTTCCTGAAGACCTGAAATTGGAGTTCCCAAATATCCATAACATTACTGTATTGAAATAAATTAAAAATCACCATGCCGAATACCCCAAATTGGTATATAACAGTTTTTGACAATTGATTGCCTTACAACCTATTTGTGTATTTATACCAGACATATCACCTCTTAGCAAATGAAAATGTTATGTCTCTGGGATCTAATTCTCTCACTTTCCTCTCATTCAAAATATGTTACATTTGCAAATTAGAGAAAACAAAATCAATGTACTTATATTGGGAAAAATTTAATCTAAGTCAAAAATTGAAAGTATCAAAGATCACAATGAATATTCATTTGGAAACCTAAAGGAAAGTTTTATTTGTTTTTATACATTTACTGAATTATCAAATAATTCATTTTTATATCTTATAACAGGCATAACAGTTATAAGGTATAATTGTTGAATAGGTATTTTAGAATAGAATGATTAATTGCTGACTCCAACACATGCTTATTTTTAGTGTTTAAATGATCTGTAGGAAACATTAAAATCCCTACAAATCCTTTTGTAATTTGATAGGAAAACAATAAACAAGAAAAATTTATACTTGTGTAATCTACTGGATTTTCCCAGCTTATTTATAAATCATATTTAATGCTAGTAGTTTCCAATCCATATGTAAATGTGAAAGGGTATATGGGAAAAGGTATTTTGAATTCAGTTTGGAATCTTTAATTTTGCATCTTGGTATCTCAGTGGAAAGCCCCACATTTATTTTTTATTTATTTATTTTTTAAAAAACCATTTATTTATTTATTTATATTTACATGCAGAAAAATATATTCACTTTTTTTTTTTTTTTAAAGATTTGTTTATTTATTTATTTATTTATACAAGCACTGGGTACAGTCAGAAGCACGGGAGGGTGAGAGAATTCACCAGAGCCAGAGCGGGGAGCAGAGCAGGCAGAAGGACCGAAGAGTACGCTGCCGAGGGGAGCAGTGGGTGGCAGGAGAGGTCTGCGCGCCATGTGGGACCCTCCGTCGGTGGCCGGGGAGCAGCCGGGGATCGAACCGGCGCTGCAGAGGCCGCGGGCACTTCGCAACCCAGCGCTCAACTACTGCGCCACTGGGGAGGCCCAAAATATATTCACTTTTGAGTAATTTTTTTTCCTTCACAAAAATGCAACTCATCCAAACAATCAATACCAAGTGATATGGCAAAGCACTTTAAAGATTTTTAAACAGGTAAAAAGGTTTCAAGGAAAATATCCTTAAATCAATAGTACCTTAAAGTAAGAAAGAATATACTCTATAAAAGCCATAAACCTTGTGTTGTATAGCATCTTTGTTGACAGAGAAACGATAGTATTTTTTGACTCTTAAATTCCTACCCTATCAGACTTTTCTCTGATACTGAAATAAAAATGACCAAATGCTCTGATGGACAACACATTACAATGACAACTGAAGGTTTCTGAAACTAAACAAAGATTTTTCTATATCCCCCAGATGCCAGGAAAGTGAGGTAAATATTTATTTATTTATACAAGGGTGAGAGGATTCACCAGAGAACAGAGTGGGGAGCAGAACAGGCAGATGGACTGAAAACACTGCTGAAGGGAGCAGCAGGCATGATAGGAGAGATCTGCAGTGCCATGTGGGTATCTCCCTGGCCAGCCAGGAATCAAACCCGTGCTGCAGAGGCTGCAGCCAGCCTCACAGCACTGCGCTCAACCGGCTGTGCCATTGGGGAGACCCAAGCCCTACATTTAGAAGAGAGGATATCTTCATTATAAATCTGAGGAATTCTGTGTAAATTTGTATAGAGAAGCAGGGTATATGTGAAATAAGTGACCACTATCTTGGGATTTTTTTTTTCTTTCTGAAATTGCCATCTCTCCTTCTTATTTTTCCTTAGCAATGTGTCACTAAAATCTTTCTGAAGTAATCATCTAGAATATTAAAGGAATGCTACTTGTTCATGAGCTCTATGTAACTATGAACATAAATTATGTGGTAATGGATGCCAGTTTTTGGAAATAGGTCATTTATAGTACTTCAGAGTTTTTGTATGAACCTTGAAATAAGTGTGAAGAAAAATACTGATTTGGAAATTAATTTGATATCTTGCTTCTATAACTATGGCTTCCCAGTTCTAATTTCAATATATCCATGTCCTTCCTATAAATCTCTTTTTGTGCTTCTGGTTGAAGTTTGTCTCTATGCCTTATGATTACGGTCTGCAAATAAAACAAAACTGAAATATTTGTGGTTTAACACATAAAAACTAATTTCTGTCTTTCATAAAGTTTATCATTACCTGGGATGACTCCCTTTTCTGGGTAGACTTAGATATTGAGGCTGTTTAAGTGTTGTGGTTTTGCCATCTCAGTAAGTGATTCTAATGTTGACTCAGTGGGTGAGGGGAGAGCAGAAGGTTTAGAAATTGGCTTTTAAATGTTTCAGTTGGAATGGACACACATTCTTTCAATGAAAAGTCTGTTGGTAGTCCAAAAGTCCACTGTCACTGCCAAATTATAGGAGGACTTTCAAATGTCAGTGAGAACATGCATAAACATGCATAAAGTTGTGTCACAATGTCACACAACTAAATGACCCTAAATGAAACAATATTCATACATATTACAATCAGCATAAACTGAATACGATAGATATGGATTGTAGTCTTTTGTTAATGAAAGTTTCTGCTTCTTACTAAAATATCATCCCATCATCTAGTTGTTATTTAAGAGAAGAAATGAAAGATTATCTGTGAATTTTGGAAAGGAATTTGTTCATATATAAGAAATAATATAGGAAGAGTTCTAGTAATGGAAGTGGAATAAGAGGTTAAGGAACACAAAGCTAATTACTTATGTGAGGCTCAATTTGTAATTTCATTGTGTATTCATAACTTTAGATACTTTCCTTTATTAGAAACATACCAGTTAAACACTACAATTTCATACTTAAATGTTTGTATATTTATATCCTGCTTATTTTCCATAGCAGAATTGATATGGATTAATTATAGTTGCTATCCTAAGTATTTTACTCAGTAAATGTACAGTATTGATCTACATAAAAGCATAAAGTCAGATGAAGCTGATGAAAGATGAAATAAATAAGGGCGTGTTTTATTTATTTATTTTTAGATTGACTTATTTATTTATTTATTTATTTATTTATTTATTTATTTATTTATTTATTTATTTATTTATACAAGCACTGGGTACAGTCAGAAGCGCGGGAGGGTGAGAGAATTCACCAGAGCCAGAGCGGGGAGCAGAGCAGGCAGAAGGACCGAAGTACACTGCTGAGGGGAGCAGCAGGCAGCAAGAGAGGTCTGCGTGCCTTGTGGGACCCTCCTCCGGTGGCCAGGGAGCAGCCGGGGATCGAACCGGCGCTGCAAAGGCTGCGGGCAGCTTCGCAACCCAGCGCTCAACCGCTGCGCCACTGGGGAGGCCCAATAAGGGCATGTTTTAAATAATTTTTATCAACTAGGTTTTTTGATGAAAACTTTTACTGATAATAATAAAAACACCGATAATGATGATGCTAATCATAGCTAATACTTCCTGAGCACTTTTTATATGCTAGACATTGTTCCAAGTACTTTATATTTATTATCTCTTTTAATTCTTTATTAACCCTTCTAGGGAGGTTAGCTAGTATTTTAAAGATAAGGATGTTGAGGCACATCCATGTAAAGTGACTTTCCCAGGTAACTTGATTCATATTTTCTGTCTGGAAAGGGAATTAAAGTTACATGCCCCCATTCCTATTCTCCTTTTTATTGATAAGGCCCAAATTTGCTCAAACTATAACTGCAGATCTGTGTGTGACAGGAGTCTCCTGACTCCTAGATCAGGTTAAAAATGTGTCCTTTGGAATAAAAATTCTTTTACCAAATATGTTCAAGGTGTTTAGATTGCTTTTTCAGTTCTTTGTACCCCTAAATCTTTGTGTTCTGCATTATAGTCCTATTTTGTAATAGGGATTAGATAAAATAAGGTAGTAGATTTTCATGAGGGGTGGAGACTAATGCAGATTGTCAGTTAAGAAAGAATAATGGCTCCAGTGCCGGATTGAATTTTGAAATATTAGAGGAATTGAAGAGAAACCTATAACCCAACTAAGCTCTTTTGAAGGAATATTTTTTTTAAAAGAGGAAATAATATGTCCTTTTGCCTTAATTGACTATGAAAATGCACCATATAAAATACCCCAAATAGTTAAGTGTTAAATGTGAATAATACATTAATATAATTGCTATAGCAGCGTTGGTACAGACAAACTGATTGACTATTTCATCACTGACTCATAGGCCTTAAGGCAATACTTTGGAAATGTATTAGTTGGCAACATATACTGGTGATTTGGATGTTGTGTCAAACAGATGTGTTGATAGTCCCATTGTTTTGAAAATCATCTTATCATGTTTGAAGAAGTTCTATATTGGGCTTCTCTCGTGGCACAGGGCTTAAAGACTCAGTGCTGTCAAGCTCTTGTCAGCCACTATGACTGAGTTCAATCCCGGCCAGGGAGCTAACACCCAGATGGTGCAGCAGACCTCTCCTGTCTTGCCTGCTGCTCTCCATAGCAGTGTATTTCAGTAAATCTGCCTGTTTTGCTCCCTGTTCTCTCTCTGGTGAATTGTCTCAACCCCCGCACCTCTGGCTTACACCTCAGTTCCTGTATGCATTAATAATAAAAAAAATTTAAAAAAGAAATTACATATTAAGAAATGTAGAATTTTGAAGTGAAAAATATAACCCATACCCATGTTCTGAAAGTGAAAATTAACAAAGTTGTTTCCAATTCTTTTCTAAATTCTTAAATATTTTTTCAAAGATTTATTTTATTTATGCATACAAGAACTGGGGTACAGGCCAGAGGTGTGGGGGGTGAGAGGACTCACCAGATACAGAACAGGGAACAGAACAGGCAGACTGAACAAAATACACTGTTGAGGGGAGCAGCGGGCGAGTCAGGAGAGGTCTGCTGCGCCATGTGGGCAGTAAACTGGCCAGGGATCGAACTCAAGCTACAGTGGCTGCAAACATAACCCCTTGCACCACCAGGGAGGGCCTCATAGGTTGTATCTTAACCCTGTGTGCCACCAGGGAGGCCCCTAAATTCATAAATACTTGGAGATATAGAGTCCCTTATTTTTTCTCTTTCCCAATGTTATATTCTTTTCACGCTCTCCACAAAGTAAACCTCTGTTATAAATTTGGAATATATTCTATTTTATCATATTAAACATTAAGTTAATGTTTGTATGCAAAAACAATTACATTAAAATAATATAAATGGTAATATACTAAATATCATTTTGTAACTTGCTTTGCCCCCATTATTATATTTTAGATCTGTCTGTTTTGATATAATTAGATCTAGAGCATTCATTTTAATTGACTATTTCTTATATATGTCTCCCTGGAAGAGATGTAATTACTGGTGTTAAGAAACAAAATTCCCAAATATAGAGATCTAATTGACTTTGTTAAATGATTCATGAATTGGGCAGCATCCCATCTGGGTGCTGCAAGGACTTATACAAAATTGAGGACATTTATAGACAGAAAGAAGGTGGGACAATGTTATTAGTAAGAGAAAAGATTATTTCAGGTAAAATCACCTTCATTAGAGGAAGGCAAGAGAGTCCTATGCAGATCACCTCGCTGATGTTGATAGAAAAACTCCAGATTGATTGGTTTTGGTTTATATATCTTGGGAAAATTTGAAACTGCAATTAAGTCTGGGTGGGAGCCCAGCATAAAGGACTCCATTTTGACTCCATTTTTGTTCTGTTTTTTTTTTTTTTTTTTTTGGCACTGGGTTGTATGATTATGCTTCTAAAAACTTCATTAGGTAATGCTCAAATATTGTCCACAATAACTGTAATAATTTATTCTCCCACCAGCACATAGAGAATTCCCAAGATTTTCCCATATCTTTG
This sequence comes from Talpa europaea, assembly GCF_964194135.1. NCBI lineage: Eukaryota > Metazoa > Chordata > Mammalia > Eulipotyphla > Talpidae > Talpa > Talpa europaea. Next base: position 66,413,681 of record NC_140075.1, on the reverse strand, counting down.
GCAATATGTGGTAGTAGTAGATTTTTAAAAAATTGCTTTGTTTTCCCCCAATTTTTAATTGTTTCCAATTAAAAATGGAATTATTGTTTATCTTTAACTTTCTTTGTCTACTATGTCTACTAGTAGGCAGCAATTTTATTATGGTAAATGGATGTCAGCTATATTTAAGAAAAGTATTCTCAAACATTTTATTCTCTCAATTAGTAGGAATAAACTTGATAACTATTTCACAAATAAAATTACCATATCTATTTAGATTGTTATTTAAATTAATTCAATGACCTGTGTTCAGTAGAAACTAGTCTATGTAAATTACATGACTGTATTTTATAAATACACATGTATAGATCATACATTATTTATAAAACCTATCTTTCTATCATCCATCAATCATCTAATTTATAATGAATAACATTGGCAAGTCCAATGTCCAGAGTATCTATTTTGTCTTGCTTCTATATTTTGCCTCCCACTGCTGCCCTTCAAATCATTGCAGTTTGCCCCGAAGATAAATTCACAGCTTGAACTTTTCATTTAGCTAATTGGTACTTGTTTTTGCCACTGAATTGTTCTCATTCAACTGGGTAATGAAACTGGAAATTGCTTCCTCTCAGAATCTCATTTAAATGAAGATAAACTATAAACATGGCACTACTCCTCTTAAAAGTAACATGGAGATAAGATGGCTCTTGACCTTAGATCAAAAAGCCACGCCTGAGGTGGAACTTTAGGTATGGCAACATGAGAAGGTCAACAAAGTCTTTCCTCAAAAAGCAACTATAATACCAGACAGGTAGTCAAAGACAACCATTTCATAGCTCTAGGAATCTGTCAAAGATATACAGTGAAACATGTTAATTCATGAAAAATAACAGTGGGAAATAGTGAAATGCTTGCCTTCCCTTCCCTCCCAGTTTGGATGGTGAAGTAATTAATTCTATCATGACAGGTAAGGTCAGGAAACAAGAAACTTTGCTACTGGAGGGGTAGTTCTTCATTTGGAGTAGAAGGTGAAAACCCTCAGCAGGGTTGTCAGTAAAATTAGTGATCTTGATGGAAGCCACTAGGGAAGGCCAGCAGCTCAACTAGCCTGAGGTTGTCATTCTGGCTGCAGTAAGCCACAGACGTTGACCTAGACCAAAATATATCAAGGACATCCAGGAAATGAGGTAGCCACAGGAAGTGTTCATAAACTTTCTGTACCTCCTTGGCTAACTGAAAGTCTGTGTAAATGTTCATGGGAGACTGAAAAAATCCAGATATTCCATGTATCTCAGGTGGTCTGGAAGATTGTGTTCATACACAGATAAGCTATAAGAGGATCCGATGGAAAGTTTAACCTGAAACATATCTGAAAACTTGTGAATGTTTATTTATTTATTTATTTAAAAGATTTGTTTTTATTTATTTATACAAGCACTGGGTACAGTCAGAAGCATGGGAGGGTGGGAGAATTCACCAGAGCCAGAGCGAGGAGCAGAGTAGGCACAAGGACCGAAGAACACTGCAGCGGGCGGCAGGAGAGGCCTGCGTGCCTTGTGGGACCCTCCTCCGGTGGCCGGGGAGCAGCCGGGGATCTAACCGGTGCTACAGAGGCTGCGGGCAGCTTTGCAACCCAGCGCTCAACCGCTGCACCACCGGGGAGGCCCAAACTTGTGAATATTTAATTGGAGGATCCCTCTTTGTTATCAGGGCTATTGTCTTGGCAGCCAGAGTTCCTGATGTCAAGCTAAATGTAGAGTCAGGCAGGGGGGCCTCTCACCAGCACAAAAGTCCTGGTATGGGGAACATACTGGGAAACCAGTATCTGCTGAAAACAGCAGGCAGACAGTATGGTCAGATTAGCAAGATCAGCTAGAATACCTTACTTGTAAAGATTAGCAGACTAGAGAGAGAGTATGCTTTGATTAACAGGAACTATGCAGTCCCCTAAGCAGTAGTCACTTGTCACTGCACCCTAGCTTCCACCAGACGTTGATGCATCACCAATAATGCATACCCATACATGTACATTCTTCCACATACTTGCCCACCTTCTCTGAACCTGGTTCTAAATAAAGACGAGACTGCCCATGGATCAAGGCTACACCTTACTTCCTGATGAAGCCCCTCTAGGCATCTCACTGCTCTGCATAGACTTTGAGTAATCTTTCTCTCATCCCACGCTGCTTCCAATGCTGCTGCCCTGCAAGGTGATGTTTAATGTGCTCCTTAATCTACAGACAGATCCTTGGGCAGAGAGTAGAGGTCTTGGATTAAGGTGTTTGAGCACAACCTACTACTAATAACTGTCTGATGATATTCTATGTAGATATCAGGTCAGTACTTAGGATGCTAATTTAAAAACAAGGTTTAAAAAAATCTCACTGAGCATAGCCATCACCAGTGACATACTGCAAATGAGACATATTCCACAACTTTAGTTAAGATGAGTTATTAAAGAAACAAATCCAAAAAATTGAAAAAGCAAACAAAAACAATTACAGAAACAATTACAATGCTCAGAAACCAGAAACAATTAAAATGCTCAGGAGGGAAATACGTTAAAATCTGGAATATTTACAATGTATTAGCTGAAATGTACTATTTCTTTCAAAAGTTATAAGAAAGGGAAAGAAACAGGAAAAAGTAGCCCATAATTAGGAAAAAGGAAGCAAGTGAAGACAGTCTGTGAGTTTGTTCAGATACTGAATTTAGAGGGTAAAGATTTCAAAGGAGACATTAAAATTTTTGAAACTTTATAGGCCAGGAGAGCATGAAATGTCTTATTCAAAATACTCAAAGATAAAAGTGTTAGAAAGTTAATTGTTAAGTGTGCACACATTTATAATTTTTAAAAAGCTTTATTTATGCGTATAAGAGCTGGGGTGCAGGCCAGAGGTACAGGGGATGAGAGGATTCACCAGAGACAGAGTGGGGAGCAGAACAGGCGAATCTACTGAAATACACTGCTGAGGGGAGCAGTGGATGAGATAGGAGAGGTCTGCTGCACCATATGGGTTAGCTCCCTAGCCAGGGATTGAACTCATGCTGCAGTGGCTGTAGCTTCTGGTGGCTGCAGATAGCTCCATAGTGTTGAGATTTAACCCCTTGCCCCACCAGGGAGGCCCCACATTTATAATTTTTATATTTTCATGAAGTATTGTTCCTTTCATCATTAGGTAAAAGACATATTTCTTGCTAGTAATAATCTTGTATTTAATGCCTGTTTGCTCAGATATAAAATAGCCACTCCAGAACTCTTACAGTTTTCTTTATAGGATGTGAGTTTCTTTCCATCCTTTTACTATCTATCTACTGGTATCTGAATCTATAGTGTGTCTCTCAAAGAAGACATATAGTGGATCTTGAAAGAAATCAAGAAGAAAACAATCCCACTTACAGTAGCAAAAAAAGGATTAAATTCCCAGGAATAAGCATAACAAGGAGGTAAAAGACCTTTTCAATGAAAACTATAAGACATTGTTAAAATAGAAGACAGAGGAAATGAAAAGATAATTCGTGTTCATGGATTGGTAGAATTAACACTGTTAAAATGACCATTTTACCCAAAGCAATACATGGATTAAATGCAATCCCTATTAAGGTTTCAATGGAATTCTTCAAAAATATAAAACAAATATTATTGAAATTTATATGGAGACCCAAAAGACCCCAAATAGCCAAAGCAATCTTGACAGAAATAAAGAGGAATAGAGGTATCAAGTTCCCAAACTTGATGCCACACTACAAGGCTTTAGTGATAAAAACAGTATGTATTGGAATAAAAGTAGACATAAAGACCAATGGAATAGAACTCAGAGGCCAGAAATAAACCCACATTTATATGAACAGTTAATCTACAACAAAAGTGCCAACAGTATTCAAAGGAGAAATTCTCTTCAACAAATGGTGCTGGGAAAGCTCACCATCCATGTGCAGAAAAATGAAACTACACCATTCTTTCACACCATATGCAAAATCAACTCAAAATGGATTAAAGACTTGGATGTAAATCCAGAAAGCTTGAAATTCATAGAAGATCCCTCTCCTACAGAGAACAACATAAAGTTTCTTCTAAATATTAAAATAGATCTACCACTCCTAGGTATCCATCAGAATGCTATAAAGTAACTAATTTAAAGGGCTAGATACACTCTTGTGCTCATTGCAGCACTGTTTATAATAGCCATGTATGAAAACAACCTAAATGACCATTGACAGAGCAGTGGATTAGGAAGATGTGGGGTGTGTATGTGTGTGTGTGTGTGTATGTATGTACATGAAATAGAAAACTACTCAGCTATACAAAATGTGAGCTCTTACTATTTGTCATAACATGGATGGAACGGGAAGGGGGTATGCTAAGTGAAATAAGTCAGAAGAAGAAAGACAAATATGGAATGACTTCACTCATTTAGAGTAGAGAAAAAAAAAAGGAAATAACAAAACTAAACCAAAACAAACCCTAGAAGTATGACTGCAGAATTAAGACTGCCAGAGGGGTGGGGGGCAGTGGCCTAGGGTAAAGGACTATGGGTGATGTGATGGTGGGGTTGGTGGAGTAACAGACATGTAAGGAGGCATGTACTCCCCTAAATTATGTATACAGTATTCTGAAGTAGTGTTACCCCAAGAAAGGAAAAAAAAAAATGACCTGAATGTAATAAAAACCAGACAAATCAAAATTGTGTTCTGATGACTTGTAAGGTGTATATGTAATTAACAATGTGCTCAGACTAAATATTTCTGACCCCCATTAAAATGCTAAATTCTAATACCCAATGTGTTAGTATCAGCGATTTTGTTCATTTGTTCATGAGGATGGAGCCCTCATGAATAGGCTTAGTGTTTTTTTTTTAATTTTTTTAAAGATTTATTTATTTATGCAAGAACCCGGGTACAGGCCAGATGCGTGGGAGGGTGAGAGGATTCACTCGAGACAGAGCAGGGAGCAGAACAGGCAGATCTACTGAAATACACTGCTGAGGGGAGCAGCAGGCGAGACAGGAGAGGTCTGCTGTGCCATGTGGGTAGCTCCCTGGCTGGCTGGGAATCAAACCTACACTGCAGAGGCTGTGGACAGCTTCACAGTGCTTCACTCAACCTCCTGCGCCACCAGGGAGGCCCTAGGTTTAGCGTCTTTATATAAAAAGAAGACCCGGAGATTTTCCCCTCTTCTTTTTATCATGTGATGTCAGAGCAACTCAATAGCCATCTGTAGGATAAAGAAAATATCAGGCTTTTCTGCCCTCCCGCCATCAAGATAGATGATGGATCCTTGTCCTGAATGCATGCCTGATGGCGGGCACCTAGAATAGGGTGTGGGCATAGGTAGATGGGATTCAGCTGAGCTAAGACTGTGCTTTTAAGGGCGGCATCACAGGGACGCCAGCAGCAGCAATAGAAGCTGAGAAAGAAGCCGAAGAGAAGCAAAGATGAGAAGCCGAGATCACCAGAGAGCCCAGATAGAGTGAGGATTTGCTGGGGGCTGGGAGGCCTGCCAACCTCCCGGCTCCCCAGCACCCCTGCCTGCCATATGCCTGGTGAACCCCAATAAAAGACCTGCAAAAAGCCACTGAGGACTCTGACTCCTCCTTTACCCGGTCTGCATGGGATCAGAAAACCTGCACTGTGGCCAGTCCTGCCTTTACACCATCTATGCGCCAGGAAGAAGGCCCTCATCAGATGCTGAAGATGTGTTGATGTTGGAGTTCCCAACCTCCAGAGCTGTGAGAAATAACTTGTTTATTAGCAGCTCAGTCTATGGTATTCTTGTTAGAGCAATCCAAATGGGCTAAGAACCAAGGTATGTACGAAATTTTAAGATTGCTATTTAGATAATTTGGTGTAAATTTTTGGATGCAGAAAATGTACTAAAATTTTATTAAATAACAAACAGAATTCTAAAACGGCTCCTAAAGCACATAGACCTGCATGTACACACGCATTTTTGCAGTTATTCAATCAAACAGACATCTAGGCACTGTTGTAAAGTGTTTTTGCAGATGCAATTAAGGGCCACTAGTCAGCTGACCCTAGGTTATGGAGATCATCCAGGTGGGGCAGATTTAATCAAATGATCTCTTTAAAAGCTGACCTTTTTCTCTGACTAGTTACAGAAGATGAAATCAGAGATATAAAGCATGGGAAAGATTTGATACGTGTTTATAAATTGAAGATGGTGAAGGCTGTTTGGCAACGAATTTGGGCTGCTTCTAGGGGTGAAGAGTTGTCTTGGTTGATATAAAACAAGAAAACAGGACCTCAGGCCTAACAGCAAGAAAGTGAATTCTCTCTTCTCCAAGAGTGAGTGTGGAATTGAATTTTCCTTAGATTTTCCCCTGACAAGAACTCAGCTTGGCTATACCTTTACTTTGATTTTCTGAGCAGAGAACCTTGAAACCTCGACATGATATTTTGGACTTCTGACCTATAGAACAGTAAGTTAATAACTCGTTTGGTTATAAGTCTCTAAGTTGTGGAAATTTGTTACATGGCAGTAAAAACTAACATAGTATTTAACTGGAAATAATTACCATTTCATTTCCCTTTTTTAGGATTAGGTATTAAATAACATCATGATATTTATGTACTATAGTTTACTAATTAAGAGCAAATGAGGGAAATCGGACAGATTTTGTTTTTCAACTTGTTCTTCAGGGCAGTATATTGGCATTTTGTGCTCCTGGGAAATCTATTTTAATGGAATAACCTTGCTACCAATCCTGAAATTCATATATTTCAGTCAAACCTTAATGTATAGGCTCAAAATATTTGATTGTTTATTCCTTAGAGAAGGATTATGCTATCAGAACAGAAAATATTCTCCCTATCAGTTCTAAAAATAACTAAAGAACTTCACTATTTTCATGCCTGTGACAACATCAATCTCATTAACTACTGCAACTTACCTTGCTAGAGTGCATAACATTGATTATTCTGCCAGGATCTGTGTTGGTGACATTGACAGCCGTTACTCATGATGACTGATATGAGTCATAAAGCTGTGACTGATGAAGAGCTCCACCAGAAAGTTCCTGCATGGATCCATAAAGCCTGTACTTATTGCCAAACACATTTTTGATTTAAATTTAGAGATGATTCATTTGAATTAGTGCATAACTCCAGTGACTCTCAGAAAAGAACACAAGCATGGAAAAGTACAGCTCTGTCTATAATTTTTTTGAGGTAACATTGTTTTTTTTTTTTTTTAATAGAGGCATGTTTTTCTTTATTTGTTTGCTTGTTTGTTTTTGTTTTGTTTATACATGCACTGGGTACAGTCAGAGGCGCGGGAGGGTGAGAGAATTCACCAGAGCCAGAGCGGGGAGCAGAGCAGGCAGAAGGACCGAAGTACACTGCTGAGGGGAGCAGCGGGCGGCAGGAGAGGTCTGCGCGCCATGTGGGACCCTCCTCCGGTGGCCGGGGAGCAGCCGGGGATCGAACCGGCGCCGCAGAGGCCGCGGGCAGCTTCGCAACCCAGCGCTCTACCGCTGCGCCACCGGGGAGGCCCAGAGGTAACATTGGTTTACAACACTGTATATGATTTAGAGGTATAGATAACCCCCCTCAAATAGCTTTACTATTCCACACCCACCACCAAGACGGCATAATCCTCCACCATAGTCCATTGTGCTTCCTCTCCACTTTGTTTTTCTCTCTCCTCCTCTTTACTCCTCTGATAGCCTCATTTCTACAGTCAGATAGTCTCCATCAAAGCAGCCTCTAATAAGTAGAAATCATTTTCAGGATCATGAAGTTTTGGTTTGCTGGGCTAAGTTTTACAGCAAATTGCTTTGTGACCTTCAAGAAGTTTTTAAGTTTCTTTTCTCCTTCTAAAGTAGTAACAACACAATTAGAATATCTGAAGTTCTCTCTTGAGTGTCTCTGGAAATTAATTTTTTAAAACAGTTTGGAGAGACTCCAGAGTTGGGACAGAAGCTAAATCATCACAAATAACATGATTAACAGCTCACCAAGTATTTTACCTATAGAATTAACTTAGGGCTGAAAAAGAGAACTCTTGCCAATAAAAGATGAAGGTATTTCTTGCAGTGATGAGAATAAAGGTATGTAAGTAGCACGAGGTTGATAGAAATTTCATAGCCCATTTAACAATTTTAGAAAACATATATTATAAAAGATTTTGAGCATGTTTCAAGCAGAGGAATCACATTATGAAATTTAAGCACCAATAAACTAGCTTCAATAACTATCAACTAATTTCAAATCTTGTTGGATGTATGTCATCAGCACAGATTATTTTGAAGAAAATCCCTACATTATTTCAGAGTACAAATATTCAGATAAAGTATGGTGAGTTCAAATGCATTTCTAAACTACAAAATATATTTATTAATCATTAGTAACTTGAATCAATACAAATGAATAAAACAGTAAAAACAAAATTAGTTAAAAGACTATAGAAGCAAGAGGCTCTGTTGGAATGTTAGAAATATAAAAGGCAGTGCTGAAGATACTGAATTTAGAGGGTAAAGATTTCATGTTACAATGTAGGATTGTATAAGGGACAATATTAAAGAAACGGCAAACTTTCATGGCAAGAAATAATGTCTGTCCCAACTATTGCAGGAGAAAATGCAGTGCTTTTAGTAAATTTTAACTGAGACTTTTAATGACTTTACAATTTAATTTTAGATTTTCCTGAGTCATATACCCATTTGCTTGAATGTCTCTTACCTAATTTAACAATTCTAACCTATAGCACTTTTAGAATCATCATTGTCTTAAATGCACCTCTGGTATGTAGACAGGAGGAGCTGCCTAATGCCTAAATTGAAAGTAGAAATCAAAATCAACAAACAACTATGAACCAGAGACACTCTATGTGGGGTGGGGGGTGGGGAAAGGAGGGATTGGGGTCAAAATAAGGGGGCTGCAAATGTATGGGGAATATAAAAATAAAATTAAAATTAAAAAAAGAATAACTGCACATGGATAATCACCATTGTCATAATGGACATTCAACTCAAGGTAATTGATATTTTCACAGCAATCCAATTAAAATCTCAATGGCATTCTCCCATACAATGGGACAAGTATTACTGAAACTCACATGAAAACACAAAGCCCCTGAAAAGACTAATTTCATAGCACATTTTTTCATAGCACATTTTTTCATAGCACATTTTAGGATGCTTTTATACCTGTAATAGGATATATATGGCTATAGCTTTTATTTTTTATTTTAGTTTTTAAAAAGATTATTTTTATAGGGGAGTAGCAGGCGAGACAGGAGAGGTCTGCTGTGCCATGTGGGTAGCTCCCTGGCCGGCTGGGAATCAAACCCCTGCTGCAGAGTCTGTGGACAGCTTCACAGCGCTGTGGTCAACCTGCTGCACCATGGTGGAGGCCTGGCTATAGCTTTTAAATTGGGAAATGTAACTTGAAAAATTAGTTACTGTTTTTTTTTTTTTTTTGCATTTATATATGCTCTTTCTACTTTGAGGTCAGTTCTTACGAATACAAGAACATTTTTTAAGATTTCCAAAGTATGAACTTAAAGCAATAGAAAATACTTAGGATTTGTGTGGAAAGACCATTGCAGAGGAGCCTGCTATCTCATGAAATAAATGTCAAAATAACATTTAAATTAGAAGACTGATAATGGTTAAGATTGAGCTGGATAAATCATATGAAATGGGAATCAAATGCACATAGGTATTGAAATCAAACTTTAGTTTTCTATAACGATGCCACTTACTGCATGGGATGGAGCTAAAATTGCTGACCTGTAATCTCTCCTGTAGGTGTGCAGTAGGAGAAGAGCAAAGAATCCAGTGACCTGCATAATTTCAAGTGGACTTCTGAGTAAGTATACCAAAGTATTTTCCTATTTCAAATGCTCTTAGCAGTATGTCGCTAGGTAAGGATTAACTTTACTAAGTAGAACCCAAGATCTAAGCCATGGCTTCCTAGAAAATTTCATAAAGACTTAATACTTTAGAGTATAAAATGAACATGTTTTATTGTCTGAACACTTTGGCTTTGAGAAAAGTCCTGACGTTCATCTATTTTTTGGTCAGTGGTACATGTTCTAGATGGGAAGGAAATACCTAGGAATTATCATTGATGATTCAGACTTGAGATTACTTAGTAAAGCATGCTATTGGGTATGATCTTTGATTAGTATGAATTTCATTTGACAACCCAGCAGTAGGCTTTAGTCCATTTTTCTTAGTGGTGGGGCCAGATACATGCATGTGTGTGAAAGAATTCAACTTACCCATTTAAGTCATTTAGTGGCTTTAAATGCATTCACTTTCAGATTAACTAAATTTCTTTTCCAATAAAAAGCCTTTTGGGTCTCATTTTAATCCCAGTTCTTCCTGGAGAACAGTGCTCCCCTGTCCTCTGGTTGTTAAAGCCTCCCCTAAGTTATATGTTCTGCTTTATGTATGGGTAAAAGTATTTGGGTAAAGGTGTGTGCTCCCCTTTCTGTGGTTGATTTAGCTCATGTTCTGATCTCTTTTCTTGTGCAAGAAATGGTAATTCTTACTCTTCCAATTATAGCAACTTGGTTCATAATGGAAAAATAGGAACAATTTTCAGGCCATTGTAGGATATGATATGCATCAAAGACTTGGCGCTTCTTATGCAAAGAATTCAACCATAAAAATAGGTATAGTAATGCATAAGAAGGCCCCATATATGTAGCAGATATCATGGTTAAACACTTGGCATTTGCTCAGTAAGGAAGAGATAGACTAATCCCCATACTTTTCATGTAAGAAAGTTAGAAATCTATGTAGAGAGGCCAACATATGATATGAACATTTGATATTGCCATCTTTTCTCAGCATTCCAATCAAGGAGTCACCTTTTTTTGATTCTTTTCTTTCAAAAGACTGGAAGCAGATCACATATGTCCAACCTTACCTGAGTACCAGTTCAGGGAAAAAGATATTTGGTGGTACAAAGCCAGATTTAAATAATATTTATGTTTCCTAGAAACTAATAAAACAAACAATGTAATTGAAATTTAAAACAAAAATAAGTAGTATGAGGCAAAATTATGCTCAGAATTATCTAGTATTTAAATAAGACACTATAAATCAGTGTGTATGCCTCATAAAAGTGAGTTTTGTTTTGCCATCTTGTCCCACCTCACTTGAGTTCTGGCAATAATTTTCTACTCAGATGTTACTAGGTCAAATTTTTATTTCTGCTCTTATGTCCTCAGTGTTTGACCTCTTGGTTTCTTCTTGGGGATTGCAGGGAGTTTATGGCTAATCCTCATATTTGTTTAGATCATAAAGTAGGGCTGGACTGTCTTTTGTACAAATTCTTATAACCGAATTTCACTTTTCTTCTGCAATACATGGATCTTATGGATCGTGCAATTCATTGTGGACTATTTGCTGGAGGAATCACTCCTAGGTATTGCATCTCACTGTGCTTTGACATCTCCCCTCTCCTACTAGCTTTTTTTTGTTGTTCTTTCTGCCAAGCACGCCTTTCTCATACTGTGATCTGTTGTCATTGGGCTTTTCCTTTCTCTTTGTGTTCCTGTCTTTTGTAGTAAAAGCTATTTTTACTTTTTGGTTTTATTATTCTACACTTGATGTCTAAAGGTTCTTAAAATCAGAAAGAATCCATTTTTGACAGATCTAAGGAAACCACAGCCCCTGGCTTTAGCATTTGCCTTTAATCTTCTCCTAGCCATTTGAAGTGAGTTATACAAATTCACATTCTTTAAAAACAAATGAATTTAGTTGGAGAAAGTCACCCCATCTTGTTAGGCTTTTTTTTTTGACCACTCGTGAAGGTTATGATCTACTTTTTTATTATAATTTTTGCCTTCAATTCTACCTTCATCTATCTGAAAGCTGATACATTAATTTCTGTAAGACTCAGATGTGACTTTCATTCTCATGTTCAGAATCAGAGAGTAGTTTCTCCATGCAGAAAAGATCCATGCCTGGGGACATGCCATTCAGGACCCTATGTTTGCCTTACACTGACCTTACCCATGCCCTGCCTTCCCTGTGTAACTTCTCCCTCTGTCTTTCATGAGCCTTTCATGAACTCGCTGCATCGCTTGTTCTCCTTTGTGCACACAATGCATTGTCTTCAGGGACTTAGATTACTGTATGGGCTTCCCCTTCGGCTGTCTACTCTTCACCTCCTAATGCCCCAGATCTTAATTTTTCGTGATTTATTTTAAACACCATGCTCTCCCTAAACTTAGAACACTCACTGCTACTCTCTGCAAATACCTGATATAAACTGTTCACATCCCCAAATTCAGTGGCACTTACTACATTTTATCTTGAGCTTAGCGACTTTTATTGATAACACTGACAATCAAGCCTGTGTTGCACACAATTTTAGGTCCTAAAGTTTGAGCAGTGGACAGAGCAAACAGAAATGCCTGCCCTCAAGGGACTTGATCTTGTAGTGTTAGAGCCTCCTAGGAGAGTTTTCAAATGTTAATTTGTTACTACTCACAGCAGTAGATGAAAAGGAAAGATCAAGTCCATTACATTTACATGGTACTCCTAATGTCTTATAAAAGCAAAAATAGTTTCTCAATAAATGCTACTTATTGACTGAAAAAAAACTGTCATAACTCTTGATGCCACTCTATTTTGTTATACTAAGAAATACAGTTTCACTGAAGGCATTGAGCAGTAAAGTGCTGCTTTAGGAGAAATGGGTTAGGAAAGCAGAAACTCATTTGTGAAGATAGTAACAAGAAAGAAGGAAGATAAAAGGGCTGCAAAGGTCACCAGGTCAACTGGTGTACAACCTGCCTGAGGTGGTTCTATGAGACTTAATTCAACTCCTCAGCTTCCCTCCGACAAGCAGTGCAGGTGATGACACATCATTATCTTTACCTTGACCTAAGAGGAACTGTGATATCATTTTTTTTTAATTGCCAGATCACCTTTCTTCTTGCCCTGTTACCAAGGAAGACTTTTTTGAATTGTGCTACTTTTGCTTATTTACAACAACATCATAAGAACTTGGTGAGGATTGGGATAAACTTCTCTCCCTTCTGCTTTTCCCTTACAGAGTTCATCAGGATCATTTATTTTTCCAGGTCTTACTCTCAGCTTATATTAATGATAAAAATCAAGATTTCACTTGGTTTAGGATCTCATCCTGTTTCAAAAGTCTCTTCTCCAAATATAATATTTCTGGGAACCTGTGATGAATGCTCCATACATTTTCATTGAAAGATCGTTGAGCACATGCTATGTTGTGCGCAGTTTTGTGTCTACTGAATTAACTGTCCTCCAGACCTTGTTGCTCTCACAGGCATCGCTTGTTCTGGTACCATAGTGCCTACTAGGCACTGCTGTTGAGGGCTGTCTTGTCCTTGGGTGTTACCACCATGTTCCTCTCAGGTCCTGCTGTTCTTTTTCACTGGGCACCAAAGACTTTAAAAGTCAATGTCACCATTTTTGTCACCTCCAATTTAGTTCCACAACTGATGAGCTGGACTTTTCACAGAACCAAAATTTCACATTGTCTTTGGAACAAATGAGGAGAGAGGGCCTCCCCAGTGGTGCAGCAGGTTGAGCACAGCACTGTGAAGCTGTCCGTAGCCTCTGCAGTGCGGGTTTGATTCCCAGCCGGCCAGGGAGCTACCCACAGGGCTTGGCAGACCTCTCCTGTCTCACCCGCTGCTCCCCACAGCAGGGTTTTCTGTCTGTCTGCCTGTTCTGCTCCCCGCTCTGTCTCTGGTGAATCCTCACACCCCCCCACACCTCTGGCCTGTACCCCAGCTTTTGTATAAATAAAATAAATCTTTAAACAAAATGAGGAGAGAAATATTTCCTCCTTTCTATGTTTTATGCTATGGCAGGTGAGGAGGAAAAGCTTTTTACTTTTCCAGAATAATTTGGTCATACTGATCTTTTCCTTTCTGCTTTTTTCTTTCCTTCCTTTTTTCCCCTCCCTCTCCCCTTTCCTCTCACCCCATTTCCTGCCTGCCCTTTCTTCTTTCCTTTCTGCCTCTCTTCATTCTTCTTTTACATTTTTCTTTCCTACCAACTGGGCATGAGTCTCTAAGTGTGAATGAGCAGAGCTTTCGAAATGTCCCCTCTGTTCTTACAATATAAATTGTTTCCTAGAGATTTTTAATCTCTAGATTAAAGAGATCATAAAAGTCAAAATCAATTGATTCAATAGATTTGCAGAGCCATGTTCTGTGATTTAGTAAAGATTCAAAAAATAAGTACTGAATGAATAAAATATGGAATGTCAGTTTATGTGTAGTCTGAAATCATGGCACAGAATTATTTTGTTGCCTCTTATTTCTCCTAAAATTCTTAGAAGCAAGGGTGTGCTTTCATTCAACTTTATATCTGCTAAAGTTCCGCCTAGTATCCTACATGTTTTGGCTAAAATGTATTTTTAAATGATGAACAATGTTTCCAAAAATTGTATATGTTTGTATATGTTTGGAAACAATGTTTCCAAAAATAGCATAAGTAAGGTGTGCCTGCAGCTCACATGGGTGGTCTTAGTGTTGCTTATGTATTTTAATTTTTGCTAATGCTTATCTTTAATCTTATGGGATAGATGTTTGTCCTCTGTCATCTTCTAAATTAAATTTTTCTACTTCAACTAATTGTTAGAATTGGATACATTGCAAATCAATCTTTGGTTTATATGATTCCTGTCAGAATGAATACCATTTTGATCATTAAACAAGTGAGAAAAATTAGATATTATCATAAAAGTCAGCATAATAAAAAACAGTCACAAGAAGTTACCAATGTTTTAAGAGAAAATAAGTGCATTTCTCCAGGATGTTATGTTAGGTATTGTGATACCCTATGTTTGTTATGATTATTTACATGCTAGAAAAACATATTTTAAATTTTCTCTTACTGTAGCAATAGATCCGTAATACTTCATCTATTAGTGCACGAATCCTGTTAAAGTGGGCTGTGGGAATGGCAATAAAAATGACCTGAAGGAAAGTCAGGAGAAGCTGAAAGAGTTTCCAACTTTGTGAAAAGTCCCAGAAATAGACTGAATTGTTCACCTGGAACTGAACTTAATCTGCCCATTCGGGGCAGCAAAATTTGAGGTTAGGTAGGTATGACAATATGACATGTTTCCTTATAGTCACGGCATGAATGGATCTTGATGCTACTAGACAGTTTGAGGGCCTTTGCTAGTCTTACCGAAGTAGGGTAAGGTTATAAGAGATCAAAGGTTGTAAATGCATAAGGAAAATTTCTCTGCAGCCTTATGCCTTTTCCAATGATTCTGTAGATACAAATGAGAAATAAAGTATGTGTGATTTGCAGATTCCTTAGAATCGCACTCTCATGTGTGAGTTCCTCAGGCCAGATGAAACCACTTTTTCATTCTAACTTCACATTTGTCAACAAATCCTGTTGATTTGACTTCCTTGATATCTTAAAAACTGAGTTCTTTAATCGAAATCACTGTAGTCTAAGTTGCTATCATTTTATCCTCCCTCCCTCCCTCCCTCCCTCCCTCCCTCCCTCCCTCCCTCTCTTCCTCTCTTCCTTTCTTCAAAAATCTTGTTTCCACTGCGTTTATTACTAATATAAAAAAAGTTAAAAACAAACAAAAAAATCATTCTCAGTTCACCAACAGCTCTCATTCTTCCTACCCACAAAGCTCCCTTCCCATTTCCTCAGGCCAATTCAAAACTGAACCTGTCTATTTCTATTTTCACAGAAAACAGCTAGTGGCAGCGGTGCAGGATAAGTTACCATCATTTTCATCTGAATTACTGAAGCAGTCATTAAGTTCATTTCCTTGCATACCCTTTCTCTCCTCCAATTAGTTCTTTGCAGTACTGTCACTGAACTTTTCTTTAGAAAGTCAACCCCATGCATGCAATGCATCCATGGCTTCAATTTCTCTCAGAATAAGGACAATATTCTTTCACATATCCTACACGGTCAACAGAATATCCAATTTGATATAGCTGATGACTCCAAAATCTATAAATCCAGCCCTGCTTTGCTTATAAATTTCTAGACAGTTGTCCAATTATCTGAATACCTAAAACTGATTCTCTCTCCTCTTCATAGATTTTGGAGCTTGATAATTTATTTCTTTCAAGTATTTGACCATTTTGTTTTGGCTCTCTTATAGTATCTCCTTATTGTTATTTTACTATCCTTATTTTCAATATCTTCTAAAATTAAAGTCATTCTCACAAATGATTTTTACACATTTTGTAGGAATGTTTATGGTCGAATACCAAGAATCCTTTGCAATAATCTTACTGCAGAAATGGTAGACTCTAAAATATGATAAATGAAGATAGTTTTAAGCACTTTTCATTTTCTTTGCATACCTACATTTTCAAAATGTACTATAATAAACATGTTTGGTTTCTATGATGATAATTATAGTAATAAGTCTTTAAAAAGTCAAACTCTAAATTGAATTTAGAGTATTGGCAATAGAATTAAGTGTTAATGCAAACTCTTTGGCAGAAGCACTTGTAAGATCTATAAAAATATGAAAAAAACTTAAAAAGGCACAGAAAAGCACTCTAAGATAGAAGCTGGGCGGGGGAGAGCTTATTCTTAAAAATTCTCAACTCTTGGGCCTCCCTGGTGGCACAAGGGAGGCTGTCAAACTGTGCTATCAAACTGTCACCAGCCACTGCAGCATGAGTTTGATCCCTGGCCCGTGAGGTGACTCACATGGTGCAGCAGACCTCTCCTGTCTCCCCTGCTGCTCCCTTCAGCAGCGTATTTCAGTAGATACACATGTTCTGCTTCCCACTCTGTCTCTGGTGAATCCTCTTACCCCCCTGCATTCTGGCCCAGACCCCAATTCTTATATACATAAATAAATAAAAATAAATCTTAAAAAAATTTCAGCTGTACAAGATAAAAATTGAAAGTCTGTAGTTGCTTTTTTCGTGTGTTCTCTTCAACCACTATGTCTATGGCAGCAAAAAATCTATAGACTTACTTATTGATGGAGAGGCCAACAGGGAAAAACCAACCCAACAAAACAAAACAATCTACTCAGGTTTGGAAGGATCTGGAAAATTTAAGAGGGAAAGCCTATGAGAGAACTACACAATGGATAAGACTCAAAATAGTACAAATTGCCTAACTCTCTGACAGCTGAAGTATATATCCAGGGAAGAACCTAGAGAGACTGTTGTCCAAACAGGTAGAGGTCAGAGAGGAAACTAGCCATAAAGGATGAGATTTGTGAGTTTGCTACTATTTCAGTTGAATATAGTCCCCAAACTGTCCACAGCTTGTTGGCCGGCAACTGAAGTCTTACTTACTTACGACACTAGAAGACAGAATCCAAAGCTCAAAAAGCAGATGAAACTTAAGGGGAGAATTCTCCCAAACAGTGCAATCCTAGAAAGGGTAAGCCCCCAAATCTGTGCATATGCTTTGTTGAAACACATGACTGATTGCTCAGCCATGAAGCTGCAGGGCTCCAGGCTAAGACATGCAGTATTAGGGAGCTGTAAAACTCAAGCACAGGTATCAGTTGTTGCAAAATGCAAGGTATGGGTAACTTGTACCTTGAGTGTGGTGAGGGTAATTGGCTGCAAGAACAGTGACGACATAACACAGAAAGGAAGAGACAAACAAACAAACAAAAAAATGGCTGCTGTTTTAAAATTTATTCTTTCCTATTCTTTCAGATTTGTGGTTCAGTTTGGGTTATTTCTATTGATCTGCTTTCAAACTCACTGAATTATTCATCTGATTAGTCAAGTCTGTTGGTAACCTGTCAAAGACATTGTTCATTTTGGTTTCCATTTCAAGGATTTATTTCTTGTAGTTTCCTCTTTCTGCTGAAAATTTCCAACAAATTATTAATGTTATTTATATTTTCCACTGGTATCTTTTACATATCATAGTTATTTTAATTTTTCTGTGTAATAGTTCTTATATATAGAAAGTCTTGTTTTGTTGATTGTTTCATCTCTTGAAAGTAAAAATTTTGCTTCCTTTTATGTCTCTAATTTTTTTGTTGAAGGTTGACATATTGTATAGGATAGTATGCCTGAAGATGGACACACATTTCCTTTTGCTGGCCTCCTGGTATGTGTGGGTGGTGAGTCAATTATTTAGGAAGTAAACTGGGTTTGGTCTACGTGCTTATAAACAATCTGAATCATATGTTTCAATTTCCTTTACCATTGCCTTTACTTAAGGTGGAACTGGTTTGCCACAGTTTTTTTTTTTTTTTCCCCCTCAATATTTGTCTTTTTCTCACTTCAGGTCTTCTCCTGAACTTGTAACATCATAGTATTTTTCTCTCTTTTGCCACTTTTAATCAAAAATTGCTGTCACTTGATGCTTGCTAGTCTGGTGGTGAGGGCAGGAGAAGGAAGACTTCCTTATTGTCTTGGTTCATCATCAGCCTTAGGTGGATGCTGCATCCCTGGACCCTGGCCAGGGAGGGGGGGGTTTCAGTGATCCTCTCCTCCCCCCCCCATTGTAGATTTTGATCCACAATTAATTTTTCTTTTCCTCATGTTCCTTTGACTTAGATACACCAGTGCTATAATGAGCCCTAAAGGGAAACAAAATTTGCTGCTTTCACCCAGCATTTAAGGGTTTTGTTTCATAAAAGAGATGGGTGTATGTGTGTGTGTGTGTGTGTGATCAAAATAGAATTTCATGCATTTTTCAATAATTTTGACATGTTTGGGGTATAGTTTATTATGAAGATAATTCCATTTTTCAATATATTAATGTCTTGCTTTTTATTTTTTTCAGTTCATCTGATAGTCATGGGATACTAAAATGTTGCCTGTTAGGGTGTATTATGAATAGAGCTGCCATATATATTCTTGTGTGAGTTTTGGTGAACATATATATTTTGTTTCTGTTGGGTATGTTTATATATATGAGATAAATTGATAAACCATGAGTTATGCATATTATTAGTTTTAAGAGATCTTGCTTAACCATTTTCAGAGTCATTATAGCTATACACATTCTCACTAATAATACAATCAAGTTTCAGTTCTTCCAAATCCTTTCTACTATTTGGTATTTTCTCTCTCTCTCTCTTTTTTTTGGTTTAGCCATTCTGGAGAATATTAAATTGTTTTAATGTTAATGTCCCTGTTAGCTTATGAAATTGGGCATCTTATTACCTGTTTATTGGCCATTTATTTATATTCTTTTGTGAATATCCTGATCAAGTCCTTTATTTATATTTCTATAATTGATATTTTGTTCATATTTATACTACTAGTTCAGAGTACAAGGGTCAGATTAGAAGTAAATGTAGGGCCTCCCCGGTGGCGCAGCGGTTGAGCACTGGGTTGCGAAGCTGTCCGCGGCCTCTGCGGCGCCGGTTCGATCCCCGGCTGCTCCCCGGCCACCGGAGGAGGCTCCCACATGGTGCGCAGACCTCTCCTGCCGCCTGCTGCTCCCCTCAGCAGTGTACTTCGGTCCTTCTGCCTGCTCTGCTCCCCGCTCTGACTCTGGTGAATTCTCTCACCCTCCCGCGCTTCTGACTGTACCCAGTGCATGTATAAACAAAACAAACAAGCAAGCAAACAAATAAATAAATAAAACATGCCTCTATTTAAAAAAAAATAAAATAAAATAAACAAAACGAACAAACAAATAAATAAATAAAACATGCCTCTATTTAAAAAAAAAGAAATAAATGTATATGTCAACTTATTACAATTCTGTAAGATGGGTAGAGAAAGTGCCTTTTCAGTAAATATGGGAGGTAGGATTATGGACAGCTTTATTTTAATGCCCAGCTTTATCATTTTTAATTGTTGCAAATGCTATACAATGAATATATATATGTTATACATAGATGTATGTGTGTGTATCAGTATATACATACTGATTATGGTTATATACACATGTACACACATACATGTAGCCTTAATTAGTAAAAAGACTTGACAACTAAAAACCAAGTCTTGTGATGAGAAATGTTATTTGCTGATATGTAGTGATAGGTGCACTATGATTGTGATCCATGAATTGACACAATCAGCAAAATGGTAATATCTGGCTTGGGATTTAGAACTTTTAAAATGACAAGAGGAGGAACTAAGTCTGTTTTGTTCAGTACCGTTTCTACAGTATTTGTGATAATGTGGATGGATAATGAATGGGTGAATAAATAAGCGACACTGAAAAATTCTCTCTCATGATTAATGAAAAATCTCTATATTCATATTTGCTATTAATTTTATTTTTGGCATATTGCTAAATCATTAGCCCCAAAACTGTGTTGGCTTAATTATAAAGGCTAAATATGTGGATCATGTAATTTTGAGGTGATTAACTGAAGGGATAGTTGTCAACACAGAAAGAAGTGATATTCTTTGTGAGTTTTTACAACTTTCTATTAAATAGTGTAACATTTTGAAAAGAGACAAGATAGATTTGTACTGACTGTTCATCAGTTTTACTTGTTTCATCTCACTATATCCCTATTTTTTTGCCTTCCTTGGAATAGAATTTGCTATGAGTTATGTTCGATGTCAAGTAGCATTTTAAAATAATAAACTTGGAATGTCAGTTTTACAAAGTATGAAACTCCTTTACATGTTGAAGACAGGACTCATGTAGACTATGATATACTCTTTATGTAGACTTATGATATAAATATTAAACAATTTTAAAGCAAATAGGTATTGCATAATAGGGGCTATGCTTACTAAAATGTGCTTCCCGAAGTCAATTAGAAAACCACTCAAATTTTCGAACATGTGAAAGCTCTTGAGAAAAACAGTTGGATTCATTACTTACAAGTTATCTAAATGGAACACATACATACCATTCCATCATAACAATTCCATCTGATTTGCACTTGTTAGCCCAGCTTAAAATATAATTCACTAAATAACATGTCTGCAACCCATTGATTGTAGATATTGTGTTATGGAAAATGTAAAACTAACAGTAACTGAAGCTCTTCAGAAGTATGGTAGTCTTTGCAAATTGTTTGGAATTAATTTGTTTTGAGTAAACGGAAATTAGTCTGTTAAATGAAGCTTATAAAAAAAGGATTACAAAGGGGGTAGCCGACCATCTCACCAGGATAGCTTAAAACCCACACATTTGTA
This sequence comes from Talpa europaea, assembly GCF_964194135.1. Lineage (NCBI taxonomy): Eukaryota > Metazoa > Chordata > Mammalia > Eulipotyphla > Talpidae > Talpa > Talpa europaea. The sequence goes on along the minus strand of NC_140075.1, from coordinate 66,392,638 downwards.
TGAGTCAGGAGAAGTGGTGTCCTTTAAAAATGATTTTATTTCTTCCAATTGCCTGAGTTTTGTGCCTCCTGATGTGATCCAGAGATCTGGCAAAGTAGAAATATATTTAGAATCTTACTCATTAGAATACTGAACTCATCCATCAGCAGGATTGACAAGGTCTTAGGCAAAGCATTTTGCCTGGCACACAACCTGTACTGTGATTTTCCTGTGGCTATAATGTAGCGCACCTGACAGATGTTGGAGTCGTTTACCACAGCAGGAGGTACTCATAAACACCACGGACAGGCATTCAACATGATAGGGATTATTTTTCTTTTGTCTGCATGAAGTTATATGGCCTATAATCAACAAAGGATTTAGGCATAACTAGCTAAAACATAGGGTGTGATATCATTCATATGCAATATTTCACTTGCTTTTAGAAAGCTTATAAAATGTTTCAGCACTGAGATACTTTTTGACACAGGGGAAAAACATTTTACATCTTTTCTCTCTCATGATCTGAGCTGGTTTAGGAAAGAAAAACATCAAAGGTAACAGTTGCTCAAAAGTAATCACATTTATTTTCTTCATAGTTCCTTAAAGATATAATGGGCTTCACTAAAGCCATAGCGGTTTTTAAATTTAACATGGTGGTGTGGAAGTAGAGCAACGGCAAGGACACTATTTTAAACTCCCAATAACAATGTGTCTGAATCAGAAAAAAGAAATGCAAAAATAAGTGTACACCATCTGTAGTTTTAAAAATTACACTATATGCCCTACGGGGTGGAGATAGATACTATTAATTTAAATGTCATGTTTGTATAGAATGAAGCACGGCAATTTTAAATTTGGCTTTATTAAAGTTTCTTTTTTAGCTCAAGTTTCTCACTCTGTAAATAGCAATTGGAGGAAATGCTCATTGATAAAGTTTATTTAGGTCCTTTGGGGAGCAGTAACAGGCAGGAGGGCACAATGCCTCCAAAGCAGCATTTTATTGCTTTCACAAATTATTACATAATCAAAATCATCTTACAGTTAACAACTACAAAGGGACTTCAAAAATAGGAAAATTAACAATACCTCAAAGGAACAAATAAATACCACCATTGACCCATGGTGCCTTCTGGCATATGTAACACTTATTTTAGCAGTTGTTTTTGTACCCATGAATTTGTTAGAAAGATTCCAGTTTGTGTTTTGCATAGGTCATGACTTTTTTTTTCAGTTTGCTTTGGGGTTTAATGATCTGCTGGATACAGCTGCATGTGCAGATGCAGAAACTATTTCATACTAAGAAACAGCCATGTTTAGCCCTTATGTGCCAAAGGTAAGTCTGCAGATGTTAATGATAACATTCTTTAAGGTTGTGCCCAAACATAATAGCTGGAATTCAAAAATACATGGCAGAAAGGGTGAAAATAGTCAAACAATTTGTTTGTCCAAGGTTTTATTTATTCTTTTTGGTAGCAAAGTGACAGTATACATGCTACTTTCCTAATCCTCATAATCCAGCTGATGACCCATACTAACATTTGATTTTTTTTGGTCTATTGATGGTGATATTTTGAGGAAGATTTTCTTAGCTCACTTTAGGATTAGATATTCTCTTTGATAGTTACTTGAAAAGTGCTTTTTATTTTTTTTGAGGTAACGTTGGTTTACTACATTGTATAGGATTCAGAAGTACAGACTCACACCTCTTCAGATGTGTGCTACTGACCTCCCTGCCTCCCACCACTACCAAGGCACTTGTGTAGTCCACCACAGTCTGTTGTGTTTTTCTCCCCTGTTGCCCTTAACCCCTTCTCCACCCCTACCACCTTTTTCTCAATTTTACAGTCAGATTTCTAGGGTTTGATTTTTGTCTGACCTTTGTTTTGTTTGTTTCTTTATGCTCCCCATATAAGCGAAACTGTCTGGTATTTGTTTCTCCTTCTGGCTTATTTCTCTTGGCATTATTACCTCCAGTGCTATCCTTGTTGTTGCAAATGGCAAGAGTTCATTTTTTTTTTTTGAACAGTTGAGTAGCATTCCATCATGTAAGGACATCTTCTTAAGCTACTCATCTTCTGTTGGGTACACAGGTTGTTTCCATAACTTGGCTATTGTATATAGTGTTGCAGTGAACATAGCTGTGCATATAGCCCTTTGAATTAGTCTTTTTGCATTCTTCAGATAGATACCTAGTCCATTTAACAACCACCTCCTTCTCTCTCTGGTTTGGTTTTCATTTTAAACAAGTTCATAGAGAACAGGAGAGATCATAGCTTTGGCATGATTTAAATAAGATCTACAATGGATGCTGAATATATGCTAATCCTCTCAACTGGAAAGATTAAGATTTAAGCTGAGTTTCCATTTGCTAAGGAGAGCCTTACCTGAACTTTCTGACTAGCTGAGGTTCTCCTATTACCTGCTTTAAAGCACCATGTAGCACTTCTTTCTAGTGAGTGTCACCACTGAAGTTTTACTTTTTGTGTTCTTTGATTAATCTGTCTCTCACTAGACTCCAAGCTCCTAAGCTATATAGATTGTGTCTGTCTCTTTCTCATTCTCATATTCTTGGTGCCTAGGATATAGAGGGGACTCAATAAATGGTTGTCTGTTCAAACAAATGTGCTTTATATATATATATTAAAGATTTATTTATTTATGCATACAAGAGCTGGGGTACAGGCCAGAGATGCAGGGGTGAGAGGATTCACTAGATACAGAGTGGGGAACAGAACAGGCATATCCACTGAAATACGCTGCTGAGGGGAGCAGCGGGCGAGTCAGGAGAGGTCTGCTGTGCTATGTGGTCTGCTCCCTGGCCAGCCGGGGATCGAACTTGTGCTGCAGAGGCTGCAGATTGCTTCATAGTGTGGTGCTTAACCTCATGTGCCACCTGGGAGGCTGAATGTACTTTATAAAGCACTACATTTTATTTTTTATACAGTTTTATAACATATATTTTTGAAATATTGTTAAAATGTATACTACTGTTCTAGCATTTTGTTTTGAGATTTTGGCACATCTGGCATAATTGTGATTTTGTCATATGGATACATGACACCCCTTCCCTCCCTATTACAACCTCGATGCTTATCTTTCTCCCTATAATATTGAAATAAGTAAAACTTTATAACTGTTTAGCCTGAATTGACAGTGATGTCCTTAAGTAGGTCATGGTATCTTTGATGTCCTTGAGGGATTTCTGGAAAGAGGAAGTTCCTCAGTGAGAGACAAGGTCATTTCAAACACTCACTCTTGTTCACACACTGCAGTACATCAGTTTATCCACACCCAGATAAGAGCACTTATGGGTCATATTCTGTCCTTCTAAATAAGCGAATCCTTACAAAATTGGCAAGGACCATAAAAATTTCCTGAAAAAAAACAAAACATCCTCTATATTAAAGATAATACTATTATTGTAAGGAGAAGCAAACAAGAAAAAACAAAGCTAACACTTACTGTATGAGCTCTTTTTTTTCTCTGTCATGACATGTGAAGTAGTAGACAAGATAGTAAATCCACATTTAGAATTTCTCAAGTGCAAAAACAAATTACATGTAGTGTTCTATATATTTTTTAAAGATTTATTTATGCATACAAGAACTGGGGTGTTTGCCAGAGGTGTGGGGTGTGAGAGGATTCACCAGAGAGTAGGGAGCAGAACAGGCAGATCCACTGAAATACCCTGCTGAGGGGAGCAGTGGGAGAGACAGGAGAGGTCTGCTGTGCCATGTGAGTCAGCTCCTTGGCCAGGGATGGAACTCGTGCTGGTGATAGCTTGATAATGCTTTGTTGTCAACCCCTGTACCACCAGGGAGGCCCCTACATATAGTGTTCTTAATAAACCCTACTGTGTGTATGATTTGTGCTTCATTAACTATTAACTCTTGACAGCAATATTTGTATAATTTATAAATGCATATTTTTTCACAGATGGTATGCATGCTAGAAAAGATATATTTATGAATCACTTAGGTTTATGAATTAATCATTGAGGATTCAGTTTAGACATTTTGTTATCCAGAAAACATGTTGAGCTCACCCAAGTGCTCCTTTTCCTATGTTCTCTTGGAAACTTGTAATTAATTAGGCAGAGTCCTTCACACACTCTGTGCTCACACCCTATCTTGTACTTCCCTTAGCATAGCTCACGTCATAGTCAGAACTTCAGGCTATGTGACAGCAAGGCAGGGTCTAGTTCTGTTTTGTAACTGTGTATCTCTTGGAGCCTGGTAGATTTCTTATCATATCCTTGTTCCTCTCATCCCATTTCAATCAGTCCCATTTTGTTTGACTCAGAGATTCATAGATTATCTCACCATTTCTCTTTTCCTCACCATCCCTCATCTAGTCCTGATCATTCTCTCTTATCTTGGCTTTTGCAACTGTCTACTGCAAGAACTCCAGTTTCCTTGCTTGGCTCTCTCCATTCTGTCCTCAACATGAAATCAGAGTGATCTTTCAAAAATGAGAACCAAATGATGTCACAGCTCTGCGTGACACATCTCCAGCACTGATAGATGACATTACAAGGCCACTTCCTTACTTCTCTAGCATTGATTCTCACCACACCTCTCTGTTCCCTTCACAATGATTCAGCTCTCAAATTGCTGTCATCTGATTGGAATTGTAGCACTATTAGTTTTTAATTTAAGTCTTAATTTTAAATGTCACTTCCTTTGGAAGTTGCACCGATTCTCACCCCTCTGCCAAATCTGGGTTAGATTCACCTTGTCAGCACCCACACCCCATCTTGTACCTCCCCTAGCATAGCACACATCATGGAACTTCAGGCTACAGGACAGCAAGGCAGGGTCTAGTTCTGTTTTGCAACTAACTGTGTATCTCTTGGAGCCTGGTAGAATTCCTGTTATGTACTTGGTGCCCCGTGACTAATTTCTAATGAGCAGTGGATGTTGGATGTTTTATATGGTATTCTGTAAACCTGAGAAGTTCTGATTGTATATGATGACTAGATCATTAAGGATTTGATGTAGACTTTATATTACTAGGAAACATGTACTTTCATGTAACACATTCAAAAATTTTCTAAGATAGATACCATTTCCAAATTATGGTCTTACCATCTTTTCCTGACATGTCACAATATATTGAGATCTGAAAAGACCTGAATTTCAGAGATTTTGATTAATGTAAATACAATTTCTTTGAATTATATTAACTGATGAGTATTATAGTGTTTTAAAAGTAGATCCTTCTTGAATTAGTTGTAATCAACTAGAATGTAATTAGTTGTAGCAACTAAGAACTGTAAAAAACTCATTATTTTTCATCTAAAGAATAATCTGGAAGTCACACTATATGGCTTCCAAGCTTTAGTATAAGCCTCCTGGAATATTTCTGTTATTGAAAAACCTGAAATGAAAGACAACTTGAACAGACATGGAGGTCAGCTCAGCCACCTCAACTTGCCTAACACTCCAACGAGGTTCCTGCTGTGTGAGTGAACCAATTATACTGTCCTGCTCCACCTATCTTGCTAACAGTGAGTGGGCCCACAGGTACCACAAGAGAGACCGCTTAGTTGACCCACAAAACTGGGAGGAAATCAGGATTTTTTTTACAGATTTATTTATGTATTTATTTATGTATTTATTTATGTATTTATTTATTTATTTATTTATCTATCTATCTATCTATCTATCTATCTATTTATTTATTCATTCATTCATTTATTTATTTATTTATACAAGCACTGAATCCAGTCAGAAGCGCGGGAGGGTGACAGAATTCACCAGAGCCAGAGTGGGGAACAGAACAAGCAGAATGGCAAAGTACACTGCTGAAGGGAGCAGTGGCATGGCAGGAGAGGTCTGTCGTGCCATATGGGACCCTCGCCTGCAGCCAGGGAACGAACCGGTGCTGCAGAGACTGTGGGCAGCTTCACAGCCCAGTGCTCAATCACTGCACCACCAGGGGAGGCCCAGGAATTGTTGTTTTAAGGTCCTGTTTGGGGTGGTTACAGAGCAGTAGATCCCTGATAAACCCCAATAGGTGATTTTATTAGGATGTAGAAGAACCAAGGCCAAGTGTTACCCATGAGAAATATATATGTACACTTTATCTCAACAGACTTTGGGATGCAGGCTGCTTTCCATGTAACTACCATTTCCTCCAGATGATCTATCGACATCTTCCCTTTGGGATTTTTCCAGCGGGAGTTAGACACTGGTCAGTCATATCCTTCTAAGGAAAGAGGTGCATATCAATCTCTTGAGAGTTCCTGCAGAAACTTTTCTTACTCAATTTTGGCTTAAGAAGTAATTACCCATGTCTCCTACTTAGCTAAAGAAATTCTCTTCCAATTTGTTTTTCTTTTCATGTAGATAAAATGATGGTATTATCAATATATATGTAACTTTTGACTACTGGTCTACAATCCTAATCTACAGCCTTGAAATCTAAGAAGCTCTTAAAAAGAATGGGTTTAACTAGTCTATCTGACTGTCTGTGTATCTGTGTATCTATGTATGTATCTATGTATGTATCTATGTATGTATGTATGTATGTATGTATGTATGTATGTATGTATCTATCTATCTATCTATCTAGTAATCTCTCTGGTTATTTAGCTATCTATCTTGAATATTTATTTGGCAGAAATACTTGGCTGCCAAAGTAATGGCATGAGGCTATTTATAATCTTTATTAATTTTTTATCCCACTTAGTGGGAATATGCATATGTTTGGTAGTAAAATATTGATGTATAATATCCACTGAGGGTGTTATACAAATACAGTATCCTATCTAAAATAAAAAAAATATATGTTATGTAATACATTCTTGAAGCTTGTCTTTACATGTCAACTTAATTGGATCATGGGATATACTGATATTTTCACTAAACATTTCTGAATGTGTCTGTGAGGATGTTTCTTGGGTGAGATTAACATTTGAATCATAGAGTAAATAAGACAGTTTCCTGTATGTGTGTGGGGGTAGACAACTGGGCCTGAATAGAACAAAAAAAGTGGGGGAAAAGAGAATTTGTTCAGTCTGCTCGACTACTTGAGCTGAACATGGGTGTTTACCGGCACTTGGGCTGGCCTTCAAGCGTTGGCTCCCTGGTTCTTAAGTCTTCATACTTGAAGTGAAATTGTGAAGTCACTGGCTTTCCTGGGCATCTAGCTTATAGACAGCAGATTATGGGCTTTCTCAGACTATAATTGTATGAGCCAATTCCATATAATAAATCTCTCTCCCCTTCTACCTCTGTCTCTTCACTCACACACACACACACACAGTTTCACTGCAGAATGCTCACTAATACAACATATCTCAGAAAACAAAGACTTGCTACATTCCCACAGAAGGTCCCTTTTTTCTTTGAATATTTATAAGTTTCCAATAACTATTGTCTCATCACTTTGTTCAAGATGCTCATTTGCACATTATAGTACATATAGATTAACATTTTTCTTCAAGTTATTAGAATTAGATTTAATTATTTTTATTATTTTTTAAAGATTTATTTTTATTTATTTATACAAGCACTGGATATAGTCAGAAGCGCGGGAGGGTGAGAGAATTCACCAGAGCCAGAGCGGGGAGCAGAGCAGGCAGAAGGACCGAAGTACACTGCTGAGGGGAGCAGCAGGCAGCAAGAGAGGTCTGCGTGCCATGTGGGACCCTCCTCCAGTGGCCAGGGAGCAGCCGGGGATCGAACCGGCGCTGCAGAGGTGGGCAGATTTGCAACCCAGAGCTCAACCGTTGCGCTACCGGGGAGGCCCTAATTATTTTTAGACACATTACTAAGCATAAAACAGAATACAAAACCACCAATTATATTAGACAATGTGAGGGCATGATTTATTTTCTCAAATTACCTTCTTTTAGGACCAAAAAATTTACTTGAATCTCCTTTCCATCTTAGTCTGTTTTTTTTTTTTTTCTTCTCACAGATGTTAAATAAAAAGCTTCAAGTAGATTATTCAGTTCTCTTACTTTGTGGTGGAACTAAATCCATGGACTCAAATTACTCAAAAGACTTTCCTCAGGGGTAGGTGGGGAGGTGTGGTGATAAATAGTGAGGTTGCCCAGGCAAATCTAGGAGTTTTCAGTGGATGACCTCTTTTAATCTGTGTTATGTACTGCAAGTCATAATTTCCTTGAAGAAAAAAAAATATATAAAGTATATAGATGTTTTAGAATTTTGGCATAATTTATAGAATTTTAAAGCTGCTATCCTAACTTTTAGCATCAGGTACAATGATTAACATTTATTTTACAAACTCAATTTCTATGTATTCTTTTACTAGCTATTATTATAATATTAATTAATAATAGATCCACATATTATCTCTTCTCACTGAACTTAGGAAAATTTTACCAGAACATTTCCACATCTTTTCCATGAAAACATTGCCCATATGGCCCACCTCCCCTTTACACTATGAAGTGTTTGGGGCAGCACTTCACATTAAACTTAAAAAAATGCCCTTCACACATAACAGATGTTTGATATTTATTAGAAAACAATAATCTATATCCTGAGGTGCTCTCTTAGTTCCACCTGGAGAACAGTGTTTTACCACAATTCACTTTGCCCTACCTAATTAGGTTTACATCCAACACTACCATCTACCTTATTTATTTTTTAATAGTCTTTTCATTTTAAATAGAGCTCTGCAGTTTCCAGTTTGCAGTGATTTTGTATGTACTATCTCATTTGACCCCCACTTCTATGAGACAGATAAAGGAAAAGCTAGAAGTCAATGCTTTTAGTATCATTATGTAAATTTCCAAAGCATAGTCTCTTATCCTCTTGTACACAAAAATTTCCCATTAACTTTACTTTTTTCCTCCAAATCATTAAGTTTGTGGCAAAGAAGTAAGTCATTGAAATGCATTTTATCTTGGTTTATATCTTGGTTTATTAATTTTTCTGCAATTAAAAAAAAATAATACCATGGTGTATGTATCCCTAGTATTTTATCTTTGACTAATAATTGAGTTGAAATAGAAATATAATAGATCAGAAAACATATAATTTCTTTTGAAACAAGTATAATCATTTTGTGAGAATCCTTTAAAAGAGTACGTTTAAAAATCTTTTGGTGGCTAGAAAAATTCTAATACACGCTGTAATTTTCAATCTGACCACGAGATGGCGGCAATGCCCTATGTTTAGCAACAGCTATCCTTTAGGTTGAAAAAATTAAACCCATTTGTGTTTCCAGAGCATTCCTACAATCGATGTGAGCTAGTTGGAGATTGCAAATACAGATTTAACGGCCCTTCTTCCAGTCAGAATCACCCCCCCCTTCATCGACATTTGTACCAACAACCTCACAGTTCCCTATAGCTGAAACATTGACAGTATATTAATTTACTTTTTTTTGAAGATGTCTATGATCCTTACCGTCAAGCAAATTCTTTTGTTTGTTTGTTTGTTTTTAATGTTATATTAATCTCCTTCTCTCTTCTGTTCCTTTCATAAAAATTGCTTTAATTGAGCTTAATGATAACTTCGTTGTTATAGCAACTACCTGGCTTCTAGATTCTAAAATACATTCAAAATGTAACCAGGCGAACACTATCATCAGTGAAGAATTAAGCACTACTTTAATTGTATCAGTGCTTGGATTCAACCCCTTACACTCTTTAAAATCTTTTTGTTTTTTTACCAAGCTTTTCCCATGCATTGTTCTTAATTGATCTTCTCCATCTCAATTAAGATAGGTCTTATTACTGAGCATGCAGTTCATTTATTTTCATGACCATCTTCACACATTCAGTGTTTAGTATGCCATGCATTTCTACCACTTCTTTGCCATTTATCTTTCTTACAAGTTTAATGAAAACATGTCTCCTCATGAAAATACAGCTTACTCCAGAGTAGCTCAATATCACCCAATGTCACTTTCCGGTTTCATTAGAACTAGTTTACTTTACATAGAAATGTCTATATCTGTCTACAAATAGATGATGTAATATTTTATCCTTTTTTGAAAATGATCTTTTTTCATATTTTTAATTTATGTGATTTCATTCTTCAGAGGTATTAACCCTTTAGAAAACAGTTTAATATTTCCATTGATTTCCACTTAATTTCATCCCCAATTGTAGCTATTGTGAACAATATAAGTTATTCAAATTATTTTAATCTATTATGATATGTATCAGAATATGACACAGTCAGCTTTCTATAATACCCTCACATGTAGTGATTGAAATTCAGTAGAATTTTAATTACATAGCTTTTACTTGCTATGTATGAAAGTTGCATATAATCCTGATACCAACTTTTGCCATAATACCAAACTAATTATACTTTTATAATGTGACTTATAGGTATTTGGGATGCAGTAAGAAGCACATTAATATCATAGGGAGACATAGGGCTTTGAAACATTGCTAAATGAGTCTACTACAGAAACTCATATCCAAACTTTCCACAAAGGCCATCCACTTTTTGTCAGAAACATAGAAACAAAATTCTATAGTCTCCTTCAGTTATTATTTCTGTTACATCTCTCTACATATTTTGGGTAGATTTTTATTTTGTTTTGCCCAGGGAAGATGTTTCAACTTATATAATAGTGTGTTAGAATTCTTATAGCACTAGATGTGGTTTTGCAGTATTATAATATCATAGCTGATCCAACACTTGACAAATAGCATGTTCTAATCCTGGGGACATTTTAATTCTTATAATGTATAATATTTCTTCTTTGTTTTTCTCCTTTTGCAATAGCACATTGATGTACCTCTAGTGAATGAAGAGTACAGCATAGGACTTTCTTGATAGGCTGGTTTTATCCTTGAATTTATTATTTTCCCACCCACTTCTTCTCGTCTTCATTTTCTTAACTATACTCAAGTACTTCTCTTTACTGTTCCCTCACATGTATATTTTATAAGTAATTTTAACCCTCTTGTCTAATGAGACTAGTCATGAATCTAAATTTTTTGACATCTAAGCCTAATATTCTGTGGCCATATGGAGGCTTAAATCCTAGAGTTCAAGGTACTTTCTAGATATGATGATAGATACATTGATGGATGCTGATGAGCAAAGGGAATAAGGATCATCTATAATCCATGCTGAAAAAGAAGCAGTCCTCTACATAAAGACCCCACTGGAAAATTAATATCCTCCTGAGAATGACATTTACTAAGAAAAATGGGCTAGCAGTCAGTATATCTTGGGCCTCTCTCCTCTCCTCAAACTACAACATGTAAATGAACACCCACCTTCAGACTTTCGATTCTGGCAATGTGGTTGACTAAATAGTCTGAAGACATCTTGCTCCAAAACACTTTAAAATGTATAATTTAGCTTGCAACAAAAGGGATAACAGGGGCTCAAAGTAAAAAAGGACTAAAAACCAAAAGAATAAGCTCCTTAGTACAGATTGTCTTGGTGGGAAGTGCCAGTCCCCAGAGTACTGGGTGTTTGGTTGCTGCACTGAGTGAGGAATCAGGAGTTTAGGATTGAAGCAATGACTCCTGGGCCATGACTTGGGTGGAGTCAGCACCTCTGAGTGCTGCCTTCTCCACAGAAGAACTTATTGGAAAAGATTCACCTTATGGGGAAAGAAATCTTTATATTTTTGGAAATAACACAATTCTATATAACTCAAAAATGCAATCATAATAATTAGGTGATATAACTGAAAGCAAAGAAAACACAAATGTTACAGGATATGGCAAATAAATGCTCAGAAAGACATTTATTGTGGAAAGTGTTTGAAGAAATATGAGCATAGTGTCCACATTAGGAAGTTAGAAAGAGAATAACAGAATGGATCCAAAGTAAAAGTAAAGAAGCCAGACGGGGCCTCCCTGGTGGCGCAGGGGTTAAAATGCAACCCATGAAGAAATCCGCAGCCACTGCAGCACAAGTGCTGTTCCTGGCCAGCCAGGGAGAAACCCACATGGTGGGACAGATCTCACCTGTCTCGCCCACTGCAGTGTACTTTAGTCCGTCTGCCTGTTCTATTACCCACTCTGTCTCTGGTGAATCCTCTCACCCCCCTGTGCATCTCTGGCCTGTACCCCAATTCTTGTATAAAAATAAATCTTTAAAAAAAAAAAGAAGCCAGACAGGCAAAGAAGGCATGCACACATACACACAAAACCCACATAAATAACCAAGGTGACATAATCACACACAGAGAGACCATTAAAACGTATGGTCATTGCATTGACTATAATTTTGAAAATTTGGATGAAGGGTATGATTTATTAGGAAAAACAACTCCTCAAAAATTGGACAAGAAATAGAAAACATGAAAAGGTCTCTACCTACTTATTAATCGAGACAGCATATAAAACATTTGCTACTAAATAATAATTCTATTCTCCCCCAGCTAGCAAGCAAACTGGTTCTATTAAATATGCAAGTTACAAACAATTCTAATATTTGCCATACATAGAGATAGACTTTCAGAGACCAGGAGAACCAAGAAGATTGTCTAGCTCTTTTAATGGAACATCTTAAAGTAAAACAAGTTGGACAATATGTCAGTCATACTACTACATCAATTTAGAAGCTAACATTCACAAGCCAATTAACAACTAAAATCCAAAATGCTTAAAATATGCATAGGTAAGTTAAATTAGGCTCATATAAGTTTGTCCTCCAAGGATATAAGGAAGATATACAATTGCAAAAGCTATTAATAAAATTCATGACATTTAACAGATTAATGAAGAAAGCTTATCTAATTAAAAAAAAGAAAGAAAAGTCAACAAAGTTCATTGCTGTTTATTATTTCTTTTTCAAGAATGTTTTTAGCAAACATTTCCATTTTTTTAAAGATTTATCTATTTATACAAGAACGGGGTACAGGCCAAATGCACAGGAGGCTGAGAGGATTCACCAGAGACAGAGCGGGGAACAGAACAGGCAGACTGACTGCAATACACTGCTAAGGGGAGCAGCGGGTGAGACAGGAGAGGTCTGCTGTGCCATGTGGGACCCTCGCCAGCTGGCCAGGATGGAACCAGCGCTGTGGAGACTATGGGCAGCTTCACAGCGCGGCGCTCAACTGCCTGCGCCACCAGGGGAGGCCCTCATTGTTGTTTATGGTAAAATTACTTCATAAAGTGATAATAGAATAAAACTTACTTTAAGTGTCACATCTCACTGCAGTGGTAAAACATTAAAACTTTGAAAACAATTTGAAAAGCTTGTCCTAGTTTGCATTGTACAGAGTAGTGTAGGAAGAACAGAAATCAGAGTAAATATAAGAATTAAAAAGGAAGAAACATCTTGGAGGGTGAAGGAAAGCCCAAGAAAATTTACAGTTAAATTGCTAAAAAGAATGACAGATTTCATCAGATCTATGATATATAAAGGTGCAGCAAAAAATTAGGAAAATGTAATTTTAAAAGAACAGCATTTATTGTACCAACTAAAATATAAAGCAGTTGGAATAAATCTAACAAAAGATGTGCAAGACTTTTATAGAGAAAATTATAAAACTTTATTGAAAGTCATTAAACAATGAAATAAAGGGAACAAGATTTTGTGTGCGAAGAGAGTCAAAATATTGAACTGTAACTATCTGCAAATTTGTGCATAAATTCAAAGCAATATTCCAATAAAAATCTTACCAGCATTTTCATGGAACTTGAGACGATGATAGTAATATTTATGTAGAAAAGAAAAGGGAAAGAAGCTGAGATAGGTATGAAAAGTACATATTACCAGTCTATTAAAACGTTTAAGGTAATAGTAATTAAGACAAATCAGCATCAATAGGGAATGATAAAGATTAATGGATGAAAGGAAATGAATAGAAAGCTCAAATAATACACCGTGTGCGTGTGTTTATGTATTTGAAGTTGATACATGAGAGATGAGACTATAAATCAGCAGGGAAGAATGGACACTATAAATTTCCCTTATAAAAAATAGGATCTTTATTTTTCCTAAACAATAACAGCAACAAAAATTCTCTGTTGAAAAAAGCCCTAAATAAGAACAAAACTGTAGGACTTTGTGAGGAAAACAAAGAAGATACCTCTTTATTTTGGAGTAATGAGCAATTTCATAAACAAGGAACAAAAGCCTAGAACATATGAAACATAGTTGGCAAAGTGCGTGACGGCAAGAGTAGTTTGTTTTATTAAAAGACTGTGGAAAAAGAAAAAAGGGCTGTCAACAGACTAGATGAAAATATTTGTTGTGCTAAGAGCTGACAATGGATGTGCCAATGCTTTCTAGGAATCAATAGTAAAATAGTCTCTCCAAAGGGGAATATGAAAGGATATGAGAAAAAAGTTGATATCTCATAGACTTGCAACTTGAGTTATTAAGTGATGACAGCATGGTTATAGTCAGACTTTATGTGATGCTGTCACATTGCATTTTTCTTTCTCCTCCCTCTTTCCATCCTACCCTTCCTTCTCCTCCAATCCTTTCTTCCTTCCTTGATTTCTGTTTTTCTTTCTCCTCTGTCCTGCTTGGCTAACAAAATAATTTTCAAATGTCTGTCCGATGCTTTTGCATGTCAAAATTATTGCTAGACCTTGCCATGATTAAGGAAAATGCTGTAAATCTTTCTTTCATGAATTCTGTAAATGCCACATAAATGTAAATATAAATGACATGTGACCAGCAACATATCATTTACAGATTTCTCTGTGTTGCCAGATTCATTATTTTTACTCAGTGTCTCCTCTAATGTATATTTAAAAAATCTATTTATTGAATAAAAAAACCATGCAGCAAAAACATGAGATCTTTATATATTTTTTAAAGGCTAGAGCTGATTGTAATTCAGCTAGGAGTCTTTGTGAAGATTACCTCTATTCCTGAAGCTACAATTTTCACAGCAAATGCATTCTTATTCTTAAGAATAATTTATCCAACTTCTGTTATAAATATATTTCTTTTTTTATATGTGTTCCAAGGGCTTAACAAAAGCTTTCATTACCAGTTATTTTATCTAGATTCCAAGCCTTTAATGGGATGCTTGATGCTAATTATTTTACATCAGACTTCCCATATATTAAATTAGGTATTCTGTGTTCACATTTTTCATCTTCACGAAGGTTAGAAAGCTAACTGAATACAACCCTGCTTTGATATTCTTGTGACTTATTAGAATCTATTTACCAAGTGCTGCATTCACTATGCCATTTAGGTATAAGGTCCTTTTGTAATTTATATATTCATGATGGCATTATGAGCAAAGATTTCTTTTTAGTTTTGTTATTAATTATACTAAGTGAAGATAAACACAAATTCACCCTGGAGGCAAACTTGCCTCAGTAGTTTTACTTTTACAACCTGTGGGACATTTCTCTGTGGTTTTCCAGGTTACTTACTAGCACAACATTTAAAACTCTTGTGTGCAAATCAAAACCAGCTTGTTGAGTGGCTATGTGCTTCTTCCTGCCGAGGGTCCTAAAACCAACTTATGGACATATTCCTGTTATTTTCAAGCCTGTGTGTGCAAAGTCAGTGTCATAAATATGTCTCAAAAGTCATCATTTGAAATAGGCAGTGATGAGGAATTTTGCTGAAATACCTCTACTTTTGTTCCAGTCATTTTCCAGACCTCTGGAGCTGGCCATGATTTCCAATCCCTGTTTCTGAGAGAAGGTCCTTATTCTTGCATTTGCTTTTTCTCAGATACAAAAGCAATGGAAAGAATCATAACAGCCTTGCCCTTCCCTGAGGTTGTAGAGTTCATAGTTGTTATGAGCAACGTGTCTTTAAACAAATCCAATTTATTCCTTAATCTTTTTTATTTCTCATTTTGAATTCATTTAATCGGGGCAGCAATTAGAATTCCTCCTTTGATCTGGGGATCTGAACTTACAGATAAGAGGCCCATAAGCATGTCCTCTTATGTGGGTACTTCAGGACATTATAATTTGGAGGCTGCCATTCTTCTTCGTCCCCTTCCCTCCAAGCTGTTTCTAGAAACAGTGGACACCCTCACACTCCTCTTTGGAAACCCCAGTCAACATTTTCTTTAAACTGCAGCTGGAATGGACAGTTCATTCTCAACCCTCTTGGGATTTTTCATAAAGTAATTATATTGCAACCAACAGTGAATCATAGTGTGTAGATGGCCACGTTTAGTTCATTCATCCTCACTCAGGTCACCAATGAATTCCTGTTAACTTTCCAAATTTATTTTGGAATAGCTAATAGAAAATCAGTGCATTTCTGACTCTTGTGGAATATGTATGTGAGTATTTAGATTGATTGTCTAGGTACATTTCCAAATTTGTTTCCCATTGAAACATGCCTCTTGTGCAGAGTTCTTTATGTTGACTACAACACAGAATTGTAGGTTATCACAAAGTTTTCAAATTTATGACTCTGTTTTCCTTTAAGTCTTTGTGTATACAGCGTGCCTAGGATTGGTTAATGGGAGTCATTGAAGATTCCAAGCTGTCTTTTGATCTCTTTGAAGGCAAAACATAATCTATAAATCTGGATTTTATATTTTATTACTGATTTTCTTTCAGAAATTATTTAATTGAATGTGATATGTATCTTCCATCAGATGTGCTTTTTCTCTTGTAAATGTCAGCACATCCTAAGTGACAGGAAGAGCTTTTAAATTTGTTGTGAACATTAGTGGCTTAAAATTTTCAACCATCTTCATATATTTGAGAAATACTTAAAAAAAAATCATGTAAGTCAGGACCTAGGCATCCCCACACTTTTAAAAGTGTGATGCTCTGACCCACATCAAAAAGGCTGGAAACATCACCTGTGGGTAAGGATGTGAAGAAAAAGGAGCCTGCCCATTCCTACTAATCTGATGCAGCCTCCATAGAAAATGGTGTAATGGTGTGGATAGTCCTCAAAAAAAAAAAAAAAAAAAAAAAGGAAATCCCATATGATTCACCAATACCACTGCTAGCACTTACCCAAAGAAAATGAAAATGAAAATATTAATATGCAACCAACCAAAATGCTCACCAACGGATGCATGGATCAGGAAATTGTTGGACTACCACTCAATTATTACAGATGATGAAATAGAGTCTTTTGGAAAAAAAATGTATGGATCTTGAGGTGATTATTGTAATGGAAATAAGTCAGAAAATGAAAACAGTTATTGGAAGGCTTCACTCGGTTGTGGGATATAAATAAAGAGAAACTGGTAAAACAACTAGAATAATTCTTGGATTCTGTGAAAAACATGTTGGTTACCATGATGGGGGGAGTAGGAAAGAGGAGATAATGGAAGGAAGGGGATAAGGTGGTGTGGTGGAGATTTGGGGGAAGGTGATTGAGAGGTGTATACATAGGGAGGTGCGAAGCTGTGCTCCCAGCATTATATAATGAAGTAAACACATGGGAAATCAATGACATTTGAGAGGCAAGGATAACCTAAAGGTGAGATTCTCTTCCCTCACTCTCTGAGTATCTGTTAACTACTCTCCATATTTAGAGAGATGATTTTTTCTTGATAAACAGCATTTGATGAAAACCTCAGCTTTGGGGAGTGTAGATGATTAAAAAAGAGATGAATTGCATTGTTTTGTACACTTATTAAATCAGAGCACTTAAGAAAAATCACCTATGCACTACTGCAAAAGGAAGCTCTTCTACCCCACAAGATGAGGAGTGGGTGGGGCCTTGATGAGTGGCGTGGGTGCCACCGGCAACTAATGTGCTGCTTCCTACATCGGAGATGGAAAGCATTGCCATTCTGTGGCATCACTCAGCAGGTGCAAATGAAGTATGAAATGAAAAATCCCAGCCCACACAATGCACATAGAAAAAACAGATAACACTTTGTAGATGCCGCTGTGCCAGACTGTTTACTGTCAAAGACAACTCAGCTCCAGCGAGGCCAGCGCCCAGAGTCTCTCCCACTCTGACACCTGCTAGAGAAATTGTGTTTCACCCTGTGCTGCTTGGGTTTGTTGATATCTCTGCAGGTCCCTCAAGAAGAAAACCAACAGAAGTGTTTAGGGTCAGATTACTTTTTTAACAGGAATGAGTGGGGTTAAGCTGGGGTGGGTACTTTTTGGAGATGTGGGTGATTCTCACAGTGGATATTGAAGTGATTCTAAAAATAGGTTTCACATTGAATTCTGATGGCTTTCTTAACTTGTGAGAAATATAATAGATTACATTTTTTGCTCATTTCATGAACTGCCATGAAATGGCAGTAGTAGGGAGCCAACTACTCATCGTTTGAAATTGGAAGTAAGGGTAAGTTAAAATGCTTGCAGAATAAAATTCTTAATTTATATAATTTAGTATCAGCATGCTTTTAGAACATTTTGTATATTTATTTTCTGGTATATCTAGTCTCTCTGATCAGTCAGAACTAATAATTAGTCATCAAAAATACAGACACTAAATTCCAGGGTAGAATCTGGATCTTCATTAGAGTAAACTGAAGGAGAAAAGGTCTCCAGGCACATAGATTCCATAGTCTTTGAAATCTGAATAGTAAATACCAAAATAATGAGTAGCAGGGAATATATATGTAGAAAAATTTGAATGATTTTGACAATGAGGAGGGGATAGAGGAGACAAAAATATAAAAGCCAATCTGTTTTAATCAAAATAAGAACTATAGTTTAAAAATCAATACTATCATATTAAAATGGAAATGTCCCTATGAAATGAGTTAAAGAAAATATCAAAACAGATGCAGCAAGTGAGTGGATGCTGAAGTGTTAGGCCTCCACATTGAGAGAGGCTCTAGCTTCTCTCCAGCTGAGTTTCCTAATCTTTATGAGAGAATAATAGCAATAAAAGTATTATTTTTAATATCTGTCAAGGTAGTTTAGGGACTAAGGAAAATATAGTGAGGTGCCCAGCTCATAGTAAGTACCTGAATACAAGCAAATGCAACAACAAAGCAGTGGCGACCAGACTGGACAGTGTTAGGAGCCGGCCGGGGTCTGTCTGCCCCTCACCTGGGCTGATCTGGGTTCCCAGGCTGCCCCAAGGGGATGGTGTTCTGGGACACACTGTTGTAACTAATTGTTATAGACTGGGTGGCTTATAGACAACAGAACTTGATTTCTCATAGTCCTGGAGGGTGGACTGCTGAGACCAGTGGGCTCGCTTCTGGGTTCTGGCTGCCAGTGTCTCGGTGTCTTCACGTGGCACAGGGGAGCAGGCGGCAGGAACAAGCTCTTTCAGCACTCCTCATCTGGACTCTAATCCCATCCTTGAGGGCTTCATCTTCATGATTTGGACCTCATGTAATCGTACTCACCTCCCAAAGCCCCCCTCCTATTCAACATAGATTTTAGTTCATAACAGATAATTGCCCCCAAACTCACTTTTATCACTTTCTTTTTTTTTAAAGATTTATTTATTTATTTATGCATACAAGAGCTGGGGTACAGGCCAGAGGTGAGGGGGCGGTGAAAGGATTCACCAGAGATAGAGTGGGAAACAGAGCAGGCAGATTGATTGAAGTACACTGCTGAGGGGAGCAGTGGGTCAGTCAGGAGAGGTCTGCTGTGCCATGTGGGTTGCTGCCTGGCTGGCCAGGAATCGAACTTGTGCTGCAGTGGCTGCGGACAGCTTCATAGGTAGCGTCTTAACCCTTGAGCCATCAGGGAGGCCCCTCTGCCTCCACCAAAGCATCTATAGTCCTCCACCATACTCTGTTGTGCTCTCCCACCCTAAAATATTTTGAAGTGTTTTAAAAATAGTATAACAAGTCATTCTATAATTTTATACATTTCAGTATATATAGATGAGTATTTTATTTTCTGTATTGAAACTAGTTTATTTCCTTTAGGGTATGTGATTATAAGAGTTCTTCTTACTTTCTTCTTTCTTGTATTCCTTTAGAAAACCACTTTCTTTATTTCTACTTCTGAGGCTAGATGCCGCTGAAGCCTCTATGAATTTGCTGTCTTTGTTACTGACTCATTCAGTCACATCACCCGGACCCAACAGTTAATGATCACATTGGATTCCTGACTCCTACCTTTATATCTTCAGGCCTGAGTCATGCTTCAATCCCATCTTTCAAATATTTTCGGAAGAAATCCAGGTAAATGACCTGAGACCACCTCAGTTTCATATGTTCCAAAGTGACCTCATTATCTCTTTGCATGTCCAAAGAGCTCTCTCAATTTGTCATTAGTTTAACACATCTTGAAACCATGCTTTGTTTCTTCCTTCCTTTAAATTTTCATAAAGTTTCCCAGTAAAATGGAGATTATTTTTCTCCTCCTTTCTCGATACTTCAGGCTGAAGGGATGACATGCCACGACAAACTCTGCCCTCTGTGCTCCTTGGCGTTGTCATTATCAGGTACAAAATTTCCTGTGACTTTCATGGCAGTTCATCATGTGGCTGCTTCCCTGCACTTATTTCTATATTGTCTTGCCACAAAAGTCTTTCGCAAAAATTGAGATCATTCGCATCAAGAATTTTTATAAAATTTTTAATAAAATTCTGTACAGTAGATGGTATTCTTTATAATAATCCATGGCCTTGCTAGAGATTCCTGTGGTTACATCAGGCTTCCTCACTCCAGTGACTTGATGCTGCATGCTTGACTGACTTGGTCTAATGAAATATGGGGACAAGTGCAGTGTGATGGTGCTGAGTAGACTTGAGGTGGTGTTTCTATTTTTTTTTAAAGATTTATTTATGCATGCAAGAACTGGGGTGTAGGCCAGAGGTGCAGAGGGTGAGAGGATTCACCAGAGACAGAGTGAGGAGCAGAACAGATAGATTGACGAAAGCACACTGCTGAGGGGAGCAGCGGGCAAGGCAGGGAGAGGTCTGCCGCACCATGTAGGTCACTTTGCTGGCCGGGGATAGAACTCCTGCTGCAGTGGCTGCGCATTGCTTCATAGTGTTGATGCTTAACCCTTGTGCCACCCAGGAGGTCCTGAGATGGTATGTTTCTGCCCATTACCCTGTGCTCTTGTCCTGCACCATGAAGGTGGCCTGTTCCAGGTGGTTTTGCCATGGATAGGCTCCTGGAGTGCAAGGTCCTTGGAGCAGTCCTGAACTGGATTTCTAGAAGTAAGAGCTGTTGCAGAAAATCTGAGATACAGGAGCAAAACATACAGGCTGGCTCTTTATAATCTGCCTTTCTTTGTTAGAATAACATTGATTTATGACATTATATAGGTTTTAGGTATCCAACACTGTAGATCAACATTTCTGTGTACTTATGTTCTACACCAAAAGTCTAGAAATGAATATTCATTGTTTGGTAAACAATATTCAATGTTGTATTTGGTAAACAATATACCAATGTTGGTAAACAATATTCATTTCTGTCTGATTTATTTCACTCGCTGAGATTTTAAGGTGGTTATATAGTATCATTATTGAATTAATGATTAATTCAGAGACCATATCTACAATAGTAAACCCAGCAGTAACTCTGAGGTTTGGTTTCTTCCTAGCTATTGAGCTCTGAGCTAAATGTTGATAGAAGAGCATGATCATAATTATAAAGTTTTATCATGTAGCAGAAGCTGGGGATGTGTAGCTAAACATCAAAATAATTTCCAAATTTGTTTTTGGAGTCATAGATTACATTTTTAGTGGAATTTGAGTTGGTATAAATAAACTACTAGAGATGACATCTTTAGAAGTAGAAACTCTGTAGACATTAGCAGAAATTAATTTGATAGGAATGAAGTCTCTTCTGAAAAGACTCTTTGATCAAATACTTCTCAATAGACTTTCAGGAGACAGGAGACACATCTTGAAATGTATAGAAATTTCCTTACTGCTCTTAAAATTAGTTCTTTAGTGTTAACCTTTTAAATATGAGGAATAGATTGTATGGGGTCCTTAGCCCTCTTAAGATTATGAAAGCCATATTTAGGCCTTCATAGGATGTCTAGTTTAAAAAAAATATTTTTTATCAGATAAACTTCGTTCATTCCTTGGAAATTTCTCCAGAATATCTATTTTCTAAAGACTTTTCAGAAAGGATTATTTCTTGTCTCTCTCCTATAGTTTTCCTAGGCTTGATTAAGAATACCCCAGAATAGAAACTGAGACCCATTCTCAGGTGACATGAAATGGTGTCACTTATTGTCTTTGGGGTGTGACTGTACTTTTTCTAGAGAATCTTGCCAGGTTATTGGCCTTATAAGTCATTTCTTGAGTCAGCTGAATTTCCACAGATATAAAGCTTTCAACTATCAAGATCTCCACTGGGAAGGAACACACAGAAAAGCCAACGTTGCGGGTTTGTGCGTTTATTTTAGTATTATTTACTTCCACAGTGTATTGAGCAACCCCAAAGTCACATCTTGTATTCCCGAGAATAGATCAAGTCTAGTAAATGAAGTTGGGAGACACCAAGGGCCTAGTTGAGGCAATCTCATTAGTTGTGAATGCTGAGGGTGAGTTGAAAGAGAAAGAAGACAGGCAAATTAAACTTTCAAAGACGCCTATGAAGTAGATTAAAGAAACAAATTGATGATCGGTAATCCAAAGGGTTTTTAGCTAGAAAAAGAAATTATTTCAGAAATCTTTTAGAGACTGGTGTGAAATATTGTGTTAAAAAGTCAAAGGAAAGAGGAGAGGCAGAGAGCATATTAGAACTGTTAAAAATGTCACATCCTGTCTCCATTTGTCCCAATGTGAATCACTTTATGACTGATACAGCAGTTTTTGGTGTCGTTAGTATCTATTTCTTCTCATTTGTGGAATGTCTAAGTGTAAAGAGCTTCATTTCTTTAGATTTTCTAGCCTGTGGGCCAAATCTACTGGCTGCCTGTTTTGGTACAAAATATTTTCTTGGAACACAGCTACGTCTGTCTGTTTATGTGCTGTCTATGAGTGCTTCACGCTAGAAAGGCAGAGTTGAGTTGTGGAAAAGAGAGAGTATGGCTCACCAAATGTAACATTTTTACGATCTGAATATTTACAGAAAAAGTTTGCTGACCCTTGCCCAATCCCCAGGGCTTTCACACTTTCTTGATTACATTGTAAATATATCTTACAGCCATAGCAGCTTATGTGAGAACACAGACAAAAATATATCTGGGAAAAGAGTTCATGCAATAATTTTTTCTTGATACTTTATTTTTCTATCCCATCCTGTTCCCTTTCAGCCTTAAAAAAGTCTTCAATCTTACAACTGCTTACCACTATTTTACCCTCTCAACACGATCTCACCCTCAGGACTGCGAAAGCAATGGCTTCTGCAAATATCAGTATCATCATCTGTTTAGAGTACTGAGTTTAACAATAACGTCGCATAAAATAGAAGTTTTATTATCTTTGCTAATATTAGCAAGCAAATAAAAAGAAATTGTCAGCCACCTGACCATGCTTGCTGCTGCAGAGGGCAAGACTGCAAGGGACAGCATGCAATCCCGGGAATGTTAGGATGCTACCGACTTAATGCCTTAAGACTGTTTACATGGCTTCCTCAAGAACTTAATTAACTTCAAATGGGTATCTTACATTCCTGAGAATTTGGCTCTATTTCATTTGATAAAGTTATTTTTTTTTTATTTGTAGATTGGGAGTTAGAGCTTAGCATCTACCGCATAAAGTAGATGGGAGCAGACTTTTTGGGAGCAGACTTCCAATAAGATATAAACTTGAATTATGGTCAAACACAGTCTCTCCCTTCTTTTATTTAATTCACTCATGTGTTACATGTTTGTCCATTGAGAACATTTTTTAAAATTCTAGACATGGAATTGACCATGAGGATAGAAGGTATCTTTATGAAGCCTACTGTCCACTAGGAGAGGGAAATTAATCAAATAACCACATAAAACTGCATTTGTGATAAAAGCTATGAAGTTCAGATACATGTGCTGTGAAGCATATAATAGGGCAATTTGACCTAGTCAGGGAGGTCGGTCCAGACTTCCATGAGGAAGCAATGATTGAACTGAGATGAGAAGGAATTTGTAAGCTAGAGAGGGCAGTGCTGAGGACTCTCCCTGTAGGGGGGTCTGCAAAAATATACTGAAGCTCTCATGCCACTGTGCCTTGTTCCTGTTTCTTCAAATTTACTTTTGGTGGTATTTTAAATTAGCTGTTTATCTTTCTGCCTTTTGTGCACAAAATGGGACAGAATGTAGCTTTAAACATCTATATGTCTATTTATTCAAATATTTTAATGTAAGATACATTCACATTTGTGGAAAATGTTCTTGTTCATTTGGATTAAATCCTGGACAGTTTCTTTAAATAGCTCTATAAATCATCATGCATACCTGACCTTGTTTTTCAATCAGACTATATTTATGGCTTGGAAATACTTCCTTGTGAAGCTGATAGGCTCAGAGTCACTGGCACTGGATTTATGGTTGCATTTATTACGACAGGCTTGGGCTCGAGAATGATAGCAAGGTAAAGTCAGTGCAAGAATGGATTTTCTTGTTGAGATCTAAAACTCCCCCTACCCTGCCATCTATAGAAGTTTCCTTTAGAAAAAGCATTGAAAACCAAATATAACTTTTACTCATCTATATAATTTCTCCTCCTTAGTCTATTGCTAGCTAGGATTTTTTTTTCCTGCTTGCTAATACAAGAAATGAACCAACAAATACTTTTCAATTTAGATAGTTTTTTAAAAAAGATTTATTTTTATTTATTTATGCATATAAGACCTGGAGTACAGGCCAGAGGTGTGGGGTGTGAGAGGATTCACCAGAAACAGAGTGGGGAACCAAACAGGTGGATTGGCTGAGGGGAACAGCGGGTGAGCCAGGAGAGGTCTGCTGTGCCATGTGGGTCACTTCCCTGGCCGGGGATCCAACTCATGCCCCAGTGCCTGGTGGTAGCTTGATAATGCTAAGACGTAACCCCTGTGCCACCAGGGAGGCCATAGTTTTTGGTTTCCCCCCCACACCTTTTTTTTTTAAAACCATGTTCCTATATAAAGAGTATGGGTAAGGAAAGCAGTTGTGTAGCTGTTTTGCTAGAGATGAAGAGCTGAATTTTACTGTAGGAAAAACATTGAAAATGCTAATTCAATATATAAAATTAGAGCAAAACTCCCATTCCAGAATTGACTATATAAACAGAATATAATACCAAATTTTAGAAAAGTTATGAAACAGTACCAGATAGGCTGAATTTTTTTTCTAGGTAAGTGGTAGCATTCTAATATTTTGATATTTATGAAGCAAAATAATTTATGAAGAATGGGCTCCACATATTAGGGTTACTAAATAGAGAGGAGGTTCAGTAATGGTTTTTATTTTCCTGTATACCTACTATCTATTCTTCCAAGGAGAATCAGAGAAATATGGTTAAACAAATTCAACTTCCAAATATCTGAACAGGATTAAAATAATTCAGTGATCTTGAAAGGTGCATTTTCATGGGGTCATTGCACTTAGTGTATTATCTTCCTCAACTATGAAGTTAGTGTCACAAAGTTTGCCTTACGTAAATCAAGACTTTTTTTTTCTGGCTACAGAAAATTTATTTTTTTAAGTTTTATATATTTTTTACATAATTTTTCATTTTTGCACAGTGTATGCATTTTCATCTTGGTTATAGTCCCCATACAATTCCCACCACCCTTGTTTTGATCCTACTCCCTTGCCCCCCCACCCAGTGTGTCTCTGGTTTACAGTTGCTTGTTGATTTTGATTTTTTACTTTACTTTGCTGCTATTCAACAGATCCTAATATTTTATTTGTTTCATAAAGACCTTTTCTATGGAATTGCAGACCTTATCAGATCCATATGTAAAATCGTGTCTTATTTAATTAAACCAGTGAAGTCTGTTTTCTCTTTTTTGTAAAAAAAAATAAGATAAACTCATGCAATTTGCAGCAACATGAATGGAGCTGGAAGGAATCATGCTCAGCGAAATAAGCCAGAAAGAAAAAGAAAAGTAGCGGATGGTCTCACTCATAGCAGGAATTTAGAAAACCTAACTAAGGGACCAGGAAAAAGACTAATTATTATAAAGTAAGCTGTTCTTTCTTACAAAAAAAAAAAAGATAATGCAAGAAATTATTGCTGGCCTTTAAATTCTTCTCGAAAATGTTTCTCAGATTGTCATGAAGGCTCTAAACCAGCAGATGGCGCTCGGCTTCTGTCTCAAAAAAAGGTGAGCTGCTTGTTCCTCAGCTCTACTTATTACCATTCATTTTAAGGGGTGAAAAGCAGTGTTCAGAGAAAAATCTTTGTTAGCACAAAGCCTCTGTATTTGCGAGAGACAAAATTACATTTCTAGTTCATTAAAAAACTAGTTGTTAAACTCTGAATTTTCCAAGTGAATTTTGCAAGTTAACTCAAAGGAACATTGGAAAAAGAAACCCTACATTATTGGTTAAGTAGGTACACTCATTTTGCTTTTTATCAGCCCATTGATGTTTTATATGGAAGCATGGATAAAGGCAGCTGATATTTTCATGCATTTTGAAGGAAAAATAAAATGGCTGGTTCTCCCTGGCTTGCCTGGTCACAGATTTTTGTAAGCCGAGGAAATGGATACTACGGTTGTTTGTAAAACCGGATCCAAACAAAGGAGAGCCAGGGTGCTTGCCTATAACATTGATGCATGTACCACACTCTAGAAAAAGGATGAGACTGCGAAAGAAGAGTGTAGCTTAGCATTTCAATTCTAAAATGGATGGTCCTATTTAATTTTCCACACACAATATCTTTCCTCGCCAAAGAATAGATTAATATTACTAATCTCACTTATGTAGCAGCTTTAAAAGGCCGCGGCAACATGGATATTTCTAAAGCAGATTGTAGTTATTTCTGCCGCTATAGAAAATTCCCTACCTACACTGAAAGTAATTGTGGTGGTAATCTCACGCTATTGCTTTAGTGGGATTCTGCGTCATTCTTTGCTCCACATGAGCTATAGACAGGCGTAATGGATGGAGTGATGAGAGAGTGCAGTGATGAATTAATATCCCAGTGGTCCTGAAACTAATAACAATGAAGGCTTTTCCCTGGCCACTGGGTGCCTGGAGTTGTGTAATGAAGTATGATTCTGGAGTTGTTTGCTAACTGGTTGCCCTGGTAGATGGTTAGAAGAAAGAGTTCCTTTAACTGCAGCATTGAAAGAACAACTACCCCACAAATAATAAGTGAGGCATGCATTTGCTTGTACTATAATAAAATCATGAGCCAAACACGTAGATTTTTTTTTTAAATTGATTAATTTATTTATACATGCACTGGGTACAGTCAGAAGCGCGGGAGGGTGAGAGAATTCACCAGAGCCAGAGCAGGGAGCAGAGCAGGCAGAAGGACCGAAGTAGACTGCTGAGGGGAGCAGCGGGCGGCAGGAGAGGTCTGCGCGCCATGTGGGACCCTCCTCTGGTGGCCGGGGAGCAGCCGGGGATCGAACCGGTGCTGCAGAGGCTGCGGGCAGCTTTGCAACCAGCTGGGGATCGAACCGGTGCTGCAGAGGCTGTGGGCAGTTTCGCAACCCAGCGCTCAAACGCTGCACCACCGGGGAGGCCCCAAACACGTAGATTTTTGAGTAGGTAAATGTTTTTTTTTCCCCTTCAAATACTGAACTACCTAAAACATCTATACTAGTTGCAGCTTCAGTGTTTGCATTTTGTTATTGGGAAAGTATGCATATCTGTGATATATTAAACTGTTTCTTCCAACATGTGTGCGTTAAGCATAGAGATAGCTTGAAAAAGTGCTTTTCTATTTTTTGCAGTAGAGAGGTCACTGGGGGGAAATAGACCCAAAGTAGATATGAAGTGCAGATGTAAATCCTGATCACACTTTGTTGTACTTGTTCTTTTATCCTTTTGGAGATTCTCACTGAGCATCACCTTGTGCTAGGCACAACACAGGGCAACAAGGTCAACTGCAGGGAATAAATGCTGGTTCCTGGTCACAAGACACAGGTAGGGGACTAGTCGTGTGCGAGACATGCCCAGACAGTGGTCCCTGGTTCCGTTATCATTATTAGTTCTGACGATTGGAATTAAAAGTTACTTTTCCTACCAAAAATAAGTAAAAGCCATTTGCTCTATAGGGAAGGTATAAACTAGAAAAAGCACATGCTTAGAACGGAAGAGGAAGAGTGTTTTTCTTTTATCTAAGAGATGATTCTATCTTGGGGTCGCACAGGGATGAGGAAGGAGTTGCAGGGGAGAGTTTACAGTACACTGACCAGTGTGCTGTTTTCACAGTGAGACTTCGCCATATGTTTTAAAATTAAACTGGATTAATTGTATCTTTCCAGAATGTATTTTTTTTTAACATCCAAATGCTGGAATGCATTTAAAAGTTTTAGAGGAAATAGCAATACTAAAAACATCTATCAGTTTAGAGAACATGTATTCTTCTCTTCTTCATTTGGATATTGGAGAATTCACTGCCTCTCACAACTCATTTGCACTACCCATATACTGAAACAGAATCCTATACATTTTAATGAAATATTAAAATAAAAAGTGAGTAACATACATATCTGTGGTTTTTCCAATGGATAAGTGCCCATATGACACTTATTAATGTAAATAGGCCTTAAATTTTATAAAATGAGGGAGCAGCCATCATAATATAAACATTAAAAATATATAAATATACATCAACAAATCCCTATCCACATATATCTACATAAATAGAGTTAGTTTATGTTCATGAGCTGCTTTGAAATTTGCTTCATGATTTTGATAAATCACTGAATTGTATTTGCTCTTGTGTGAAACACTTTCAATAACCCTTATTAGTTAAGCACTTGGAGATCATTGGTTGAAAATGCAATTGACTGTGAGTACAGGCTTCAGAGCCTCACAATTGAGAGTCATCATAAATTTTATCTATGCTGGTGTAACTACAGAGATTCTTTTTATACAGAAAGGTGGCTCTTTCATTTTGTAAACACTTTAAGCTCGGTGCTTCAGTAATGAATCTTAGATAGTAGAAAATTTGGTTGCAGTAATAGCATATACCCCAATCATTTTTGAATGCGCTTATAGCTTTCTCTACTTGTCTTGGAATAAGAAAACACTAATGTTTTGAAATAATTATTTATATGTCAACTTCTATTTTATGATAGATTATAGAGCTAAATTCATGCAGGTGTGTTTTAGGAAAAAGGGTATTTATTTGAGAGATTTTCCCTATCACATTTTTAATGTTAAACAGGTATTCTGGGATGATACTGAATTTAGCAGTCATAGAAATAGGGTTCTTTATAGTGCAGAGAATGTTGTTTCTTCACCTATCAGGTAGAAAGAAAAGAACTCTTAAGGGATAGAAGTAGCAGTAATTTAAACTTCTTTCCTCAGTATCAGCTTAACTTTTCCAATCAAAGGAGGTTTTCTGAGCAGGTGGAGAAAAGACACTGAAAGAATTGGAAGCTGAAGGAAGAGCACTGATGAAAAATACATCACAAATGACTAACAAATTGTAAATGAAAATTGGGTGACTTTCAGGTGGGAGCTGCTAACAGGCTCTGAGGCAGCATTTGACCTCTTTTAATGGAAGTTTTAAGAGAGGACTGGAGGTGATGAAGGGTCATTCAACTGATGTCAATGACTCCTGAGTAGCACTCCTGGTGGGCTCCTAGGAGCGGGCTGAAGGATGGTGGAGAAGGCGCATCAATCAGAGGGCAGAAGTCACCTCCCTAGCCAGCCTCTTCTGTAGCAGTTCAGAAACTGCACAGAGTAGAGGAAGTCAGATCATTTATTTTACTTGTTTTTTTTATTAAGATATAATAGCAAGATCTTTGTTTAGTGTGCTATATTTTAAAACCCATTTGCCACACTAGTTCATTAAGAATATCAAAATGAAATGTTTTCATCTTAAAATACAATTCTATGCTTGATGTGATGAAAATGTTCTCTTATAAGACACCTGGGATCAGAGCAGTAATAGAAACCAATCTTTTGCAAATATAGTTTGCTCTTAGGTATAGGAAAAGTTGGAGAGGATAAAAACCATTAATACTGTGTATGAAAGATACATTAGAGTTATATTTATACCATTGATTACACTGTTTCTCAATTATACAGTTTGGTAAAAAACACAGGCAATTAATCATGGTAGATTACACTCATTTTGTATTTGGCCAGCAGTAGCAAGTAGTTATTAAGAAGTCTGAGTTCCAATTGTTTCTCTGAATAATACATTGTAATATCTTTTGCTTATGTGATTTCTATAATACCCTTTAGTAAATGTGATTATTTGTACCTAGAAAAGATTTTAAAACAGCTCTCATTCCCTTTTTATAATTATACTTTTAAATAGATTTTTAAATATATTTATATTCTTAATATGATGACATTACCAGCTCTGCCATTTGTCTAGTTTAATCTGGGTATGCATAATTATAAACCATACCAATTACAACCACTATCCATGCATTATCAACTGGGTAAATATTTAGCAGTAAGAATAGATTAAAATATTCAGATAAAACAATTATAAGCCTAGTTTATATAAGACAGTAACAAATAAGAGTAGCAAATTTTTTAAACTTTTATTTTTTAGCAATGTATTCATTATATATTGGCCATACAATTCAGTACTGGCAATGAATATATTGTATCAGCAGTTGACTCTTTAGATGAAATTTTCTCTAACCACGAGAAGAGAACGATTAAAAATAGCTGAGTTACTGAGAGAACATATCATGTTTCTCTTACTGACTTGTGAATGTTGAAATGATCCATGGACAACAAAATGAAAGAATATGTTAGGTTTTTTATCAGAATTTAATATATCAAAATTTTAAATCCTCTACTTGAATTCAACAGAAAATAAGTAATTGAGAAATAATCACCAAGACTAGAAATTATTTTCACTTACACAAATACTTTTGTCTTATGAACTATCAACCTATGGTTTGAAATGACTGTATTAATATTAAAATATCCACATCTGTAACATTTAGGAAGCCAGATTTGGTCATGTATTTTTGCATTGACTGTGAACATCATCAAACTGTAATCATTAGGATGGTATCCTGATTTGTCTAGCCTTTTAAACTATTGCTTATTACTTGCATAGTTTTATCTCTAGTGTGATTTGAACAGTAGCTAAAAAAACGGGATAGCCTGCAACAACTCAAGAAGCTCATGGTAAGTTTGTATTTCTATAACTTAAAGTAGTGCCTATCAGAGCAAATATTGCTGAAATGTATTTGGAAACATAAGATCCCAAATAGCCAAAGCAACCCTGACAAAAGACAAGAATGGAGATATCACACAGCCATGTACCAAATTATACTACAAAGCTATAACAATCAAAACAGTGTGCATTAAAAAAAAAACCCACACAGATCAATGATATAGGATTGAGAGCCCAGAAATAAATCTACACTTATATGGACATTTAATTTTTGACAAAGGAGTCAATAATTCACAATGGTGAAAGGAAAACTTCTTCAACAAATTCAACAAATGGTATTGGGAAACTGGACAGTCACAGAAAAGATGAAATGGATTAAAGACTTGGAATATAAGACAAGAAACCACAAAATAATGTAATAAAATGTAGGAAAATAGTTTAATACACTGACTTTTGGGATACTTTAATGGCAAGGGAAACAAATACAAAAATAAACAAATTTGGACTATATCATATCATGTGGATATATCATGACATCCTATCATGTGGGAGAAAATATTTGTACATCATACATATGGGAAGGGACTAATATCCAAGATCTATAAAACACTCATGCCACTCTACAAAAAATCAAATAATTCAATAAAAAAATGGGCAGAAGACCTACATGGGCACGTCTCCAAAGAAGACACATAAGTGGCCAACAGGAAAATGAAAAACTGCACATCATCACTTATCCTCAGGGAAATACAAATGATAACCACAACAAAACCCAATGCATGTAAGAATGGCCTATATCAAAAAAGAAAACAAACAATAAGTGTTGGCAAGGGTATGGCAAAAGAACCCTGCTAACCCGTTGCTGGGACTGTAGACTGGTTCAGCCCCTAGGGGAAACAGCATGGCGAACTCTCAAATATTACAAATAGATCTATTTTATAAAACAACAATTCCACTCCTAGGTAACTCCCTGTAGATCAAATGGTTTTCAGGCTTTTCTGCCCTCCTGCCATTAGGATTGCCCTGCCTTATGGGGTACCTGCATTTGTTACATTGTTATAGTTGTCTTATTTACTTCTGTGGGCCATGACTGCAGTATTGATAATATTCACCAAGAGAAGCAGAGGCAGGAGAAAGAATGCCAGAGAACCCAGAGTGAAGACTTGTGGGGGGCTAGCAGTGTGCCGACCTTCTGGCCCCCTGGCATCCCTGTCTGCCATGTACCTGGTTACTGCACTACATGTAAAAGCCCAATAAAAGCCTGAGAAAGCCACTGAGGATTCCAGGACTCTCCTTTACCCACCTGTCTGCTCAGATAAAAACACCTGCTCTGTGCTCATTCTACCCCTACAATTGGTGTAGCTGGCAGGATTGTTTGAAGCAGACAGGTATGGAGCCCTCTGAAAACCTCAGGAGGGACTGAGGAGTAGCAGACTGTGTTTGCCTGTGACAATGCTGGATGCGCCATGGCAGCACAGGAGGTAACCAGAGAACCAGAGTCCAGGAGCTGCAGGAAGAGCTATGGACACTGCAGGAGCACAGGAGGTGGACAAGGTCTGGCAGCTGCAGGATGAGACCTCAAATGGAGGAGGCTACAGTCTGCGAGGACCAGCCCAGGACCCCTGAGGCAGCAGAATCGTCTGGGAAGAAAGGACCATGATTCGGATCTTGCCAGTGCTGACACAAGGAACAATGGATGGACTTGAACTGACAATCCCCCAGAAGGCAAAGGAACTTTGGCAGAGTACTGCTGTGTTTTGGGAATCCTGAGGGAGGATGGTATTGTTTGTATACCCCCAGGAGATGGGAATCTGGGGGTGGCCAGTGGGCCTTGGTAGCCAAAAGCAGCCTGTGTACTGCCCAGCAGTGCTAAGGCCACAGCCCAGAGAGGCTATGGCCATAGTAGAGGAAGGGTCAGGCATGAGTAAGAGCCCAAGATTGGCTGAGGGAGGCAGCCCCCACCAAGTTCTTTGCAGCCAGGCAGAGGAAAAGGCGACTTAGAAAGGCAAAGGCTGGTGTTGAGACTGGGAAGCCCTGAGTGGCTGATAAGCAGCCCAAGTATGGTAAAGAAGGCCAGTGAGTCTCAAAATCACTGGTGGGTGATGCCCTGGTCACTGTTGAGTAAGGGCGAGGAGTTGAGGAACCAGTCCTTGGGGGACGGGTGGGGAACATGACTTGAGGCGGAGCCCATAGCCCAAGAGGGGACCCAAGAGAGGCTGCATGTGGAGCTAGTATCCACAGATCCCTAATCCATGTGCTTGTGCAAAGAGTTGGCCTGAGTGCAGGGGTCTGCGCGTTGCATTGGTGGCTATGAAAGCCGAGTGTTGGAGTGACCACAGACAGAAACCCTGAGGATTGGGTGAGCACCCCCAAAGTACAGAATTGCCAATCTAAGAGTGAGTGCATCCTGGTGGTGGATGCTGCGTGTGGCTATGGCTGAGACCACAGCCAGAGAAGGCCAGGAAGCCTGATGGCTCCTGGTGTGTGATAGCAGATGCCTGACTGGTTCCCTTCCCTTACATGAGCAGAGCCTTGGGCAGCAGAAGTGGTGGATCATCTGCTGGTGCCAGTAATTGTCTTTTGCCACTAGGTTGGTGCCCTGCCTGGACTATTTGTGTTCTGTTGTATTGTTTCATCATTATTTTCTTTTGTGGGCTATGGCTGCAGTGTTTGTTTGTTAAGGAAATTGTATGTACTTGTATGTACACTGTATAGCAGAAAACCCTGAGGGGGTGGGCTGTAAGGTAAATGGTTTTCAGGCTTTTCTGCTTTCCTGCCACTAGGATTGCCCTGCTTAATGGGGCACCTCCATTTGTTACATTGTTACAGTTGTCTTATTTACTTCTGTGGGCCATGACTACAGTATTGATACATTCACCAAGAGAAGCAGATGCTTCAGAGAGAACAAGAGAGACAAAGGGAGAGAGCAGCTAGAGAACCCAGAGTGAAGACTTGCCTGGGGCTTGGAGGCCTCCCGGCCTCGTGGCCCCCTGGCACCCATGTCTGCCGTATACCTGGTTGCTGCACTACCTGTCCAAGCTCTATAAAAGCCTGAAAAAGCCACCAAGGGCTCCATGACTTCCCTTTATCTGCCTGTCTGCTCGGATCATAAAGAAACCTGCTCTGTGGCCATACTGCCACTACGCTCCCTAATGAATGCAAAACACTAATTAGAAGATATATATATATATATATATATATATATATGCATTTTTATGTTCATTACAGTTACAGAAACAATCTAAAAATCCAAGGACAGATGAGTGATTTAGGAAGATGTGATGTAGATATACACAGAGGAATACTACTCAGCTATAAAAAGATAAACTATTGCCATTTGTGACATGGATGGAACTGGAGGGGATTATGCTAAGTGAAATAAGTAGGAAGAGGGTCTCCCCGGTGGCACAGCGGTTGAGTGCTGGGTTGCGAAGCTGCCTGCAGCCTCCGTGGCGCCGGTTGGATCCCCCGGCCACCAGAAGAGGGTCCCACAAGGCGCGCAGACCTCTCCTGCTGCCCGCTGCTCCCCTTAGCAGTGTACTTTGGTCCTTCTGCCTGCTCTGCTCCCCGTTCTGGCTCTGGTGAATTCTCTCACCCTCCCGTGCTTCTGACTGTACCCAGTGCATGTATAAAACAAAAACAAACAAACAAATAAATAAATAAAACATGCCTTTATAAAAAAAAAAGAAGTAGGAAGGAAAAAAGTAATAAGATTTATTTCACGCTTAAGTGAAATAAAGACAACAAAACAAAAGATAAAACAAACAAAAAACCCCTGGAAATATGACTGTGGAATTGAGGTCACCAGAGTGAGGTGGGCAGGATAAGGGAAAAAAGCAGGGAGGGGGACCAATGGTGTTTTCTAGAGGATTATTATTTTGGTGCTAGATATGGTGTGGAAACATGCATCTAAGAGATGCGAACCTATACCCCTAATCATATACAGTGTTGTAAACTGATATTACTGAAAAAAAAAAAAAAACAGTGCCTGTGATACACTGGATAACTGTGTTTGAATTTATTTCAATGATTATAGTTGAATTCAATACAAAAGGGAGAGACTGAAAGCAATGATTACTATTAGACTAATAGTTACTCTCATAAGAGAAGATGCTTGAAAAAATAAGGGAATGGGGAGGAACAAGAGGAGACACAAGGGGAAGACAAAAGTCAAAAGAAGAGACTGAAACAAATACAGGTAAGCAGGGAGAGTGGGAGAAGATGGATGTGTCCTTCGGGAATTGGTGAAAATTCAGTGTATTCAGCTCATGAGGTTATCAGGCTGAAGTTGGTGAGCAGCATAGTTGAAATTTTCGGTGAGTTCAGAACATATTTATTGGGTGTCCACAGAAGATGAAACTCCCTTAATTAAGGGAAAGTCTTCAATTCTATTTAGTTTAGTTTGATTTTAATTTGTGATGAGGATACAACCATACGCCTTGGCTAAGTCTTTGACTTATGTTCAACCATATTTCACTTCCTCGGCCTTAGAAATAGATAAATAGATATATATCTTGAATGCTAGAACTCATTGAGAAAATCTGCACATATCAGACAATTGTTAACTAGGGGGTTTAGAGAAAATTTAGAGCAATTTTGTTTTTGTCCCATTTCCTGACTTTCATGTGCTGTTTTGTAATTTTCCCAGTCATGGACACATTGCACACTGCAAAATGACAAGATTCAGGATTCCTTCCCTTTCTCCTTGATTCAGACTTTCTGCTCTTGTTGCTGGACATTGGTGTTCTTTGAGTCTTAGTCCAACCACTTGTCTCAGCTTTCTTTATGCTGTCCCTTCTTACAGCATGATTATTATCCCTGAGCAGGTGAGTATCATGTTTACATCTCAAATCCATTCTCCTATAGTGCAGTCTGTATTTGAAAAGCACTTGTTCTATATTTGTAGATTTGTATTATAGTGATATAAAATTAAACTTTTATAAATGGAATTGATTTTGTCATCAAAAACAGTCATTTCTAATTTTTCTAATTCTTCAGTCTAGCTGAATGTCAGATTCATATTTGATTTATTTATTTGACATCTACCATTACTTTTATTCTCTTACTAATCTGTGCCTGGCTATTAAAGACAATGTTTATTTTTTTAATTGAGGCAACATTGGTTTAAAACATCATATATGACTTAGAGGTGTAGAATCACAGCCTGCAGGTGTATGTCACCACACCACACCCAAGGCACCCATAGTCCCCCACCATCATCATTTTTTTAAAGAATTATTTATTTATGCATACAAGAACTGGGATACAGGACAGAGGTGTGAGGGATGAGAGGATTCACCAGAGACAGAGTGAGGAACAGAACAGGAGGATTTGACTGAAATATACTACTGAGGGGAGCAGGGGTGGAACAGGAGAGGTCTGCCACGGCATGTTGGGTAGCTCCCTTGCCGGGGATCGAACTCGTGCTGCAGTGGCTGTGGATAGCTTCATAGGTTGTGTCTTAACCCCTTGTGCCACCAGGGAGGCCCCACCATAGTCATTTATGTCTCCTTCCCTTTTTGTTTTCTTCTTCCCTCTACTCCTCTCGTAGCCTCAATTCTACCATTAGATTTCCAGGGTTTGTAAGTAGTTGGACTTTTTCTGACCCTTTATTTTGTTTCTCGATATTCCAAATATAAGTGAAAGCAGTAAAAACAACTTTAACTTGTATTTGTACTTCTTTCAATTATCTTTCTGTATCTCATAGACAATTTGCTCTTCTACAACTTTCATCAGAACTTTCAGCTTCACTTTGACTCCAACTTATTTTTGTAGTCCTAAAATATATTTTAAACCCCACCCTTGAAAGAGTAATCTGTTTATTTTATCAGTACATTTTGCCTCTATATCTCTGTCTTTATGTGTATTACTTCTTCTAGGTAATAATGCTCATACCCTGCTCTGCTTTTATTCACACTACTCATTTTTAAAAATCTGGCTCAATTTTAGCTGCACCTTGAAATTTTAATTTTCAACCTAGAGTTAGGCATTTTCTGTATGTTGATACTTTTGACATTAGGAAGATTGATCTACTTGCTCTTTTCCAAGTATTGTTGTGTAAATAAGTCTCCATAAAATTTCCCAAGATATCCTGCCTTTGTATTTCCTCCAATCTACCAGAATTTTAATGTTAGATGAAGCACTCTGATCTTGACTCAGTTACTGATTACTGGGACTGTCTTTACTTATCTTTCTATCTCGGGCATTTACTATTGTATCTGGTAACTCCTTAATGAATTTTGTAAGATAAATGAACAAAAGTATTTTTACAACAAAACATCCCCGAGAACCTCCAATCAATTCTGCCTTCCCCATTCTAAACATTGTTATATTTTAATTTATTAATGACTCCTTTAGCTTTCACAGAGACATCACTGTAGGATTAATTCTCTCTTCACTTAAATGTTATTTTTCTTAACTAAATTGTAGGAACTTCGGGGCTCATTATTCTGTAGGTCTCATCAGACATGCTATTTAAAGAGTTGGGTTCATGATAATTTTGGAAATGTTTTGTTATGATGTCATTCATTACATCTATTACACATTTTAGATATATATACACATGAAGACTTCCCTGTGTCCAAAACTCTGGGGAGATAATCATTCAGACTTTTTTAAGTTGACAATTCATGAATGTGATTGAGATGCCTTTAAAAATAAATTAAAAATTAATTAAAAAATAATTAGAATAACTCAATAATATAAACAAGATTTTAAAAATTCAAGAAATCAAAATCAGAAGAAACAGAGGAGAGTTCTGCTGTTGAACATTGTAGGATGATTTAATTATTGAATTTGACTTCAGATCATGAAATAAGATAAAGGGGAAAGTCAGTGGGCATGTTGCTATTTTGGTTATGATTAACCTCAAAGAGACTTTTTTTTTTTTTGGATAAAATAATACAAACATGTTCTGCTGGATATTGACTTTTTTCCTGTTACTGACCAGGAGTCCATTTATTTTATGTATTTTTATAAAGGTAAAATTGGTATCATAATGGATAATGTTTTCAACTCTCTTGGCAAAAGATATACATTTAAATGAAAATTTATCATGTTGGTTCTCTAGAAAACTTGAGGACTATTACAAATGTATGAAAAAAAAAAAACACTGATAGGGTTGGGGGAAAGATGCTGACCTGGGTAACTGTGGAGATGAATGAAGACTATAGGACTATTGGCAAAAGCTCTCTAAGCTCTGTAGAAGCACATAAGCAGTATACTTCAGTTGATAAGGTGGTTTTCCATGGGAGTATACTGAAAATATAACTGCACTTGTGTACTGGATCTGAAAAATTATATAATAGATGGCTGTAAGTTGGGGCCAGATTTCTTACCTTTGGAGTTGGAGATAAAATCTATCAGGTAATGGGTTAGAAATGGAGACATCATTATGAATTCATATTTAGCTGAATATAGATATAAATGGGTGCGTGTATATAAAATCCAGGTTAGTACGCACAGACATTCTATTGTTCTGGTGACTGACTGAAAGCATAAAATTCTAGTAACAAGCATAAGTAGGACACATTTAGCCTTCTTGACTAAATGGCTGTTCTTGGAGCAGGAAAATATATGAAATAATCTTGGAGCATCTTGTAGTGTTGGAAGTTATGGCAGAGGTCAGTGCCCATATACATGCATCATGCTCATACAATGACAGGGATATGTCCAAGGACACAGGAACCTTGGAAAGATCTCCAGTGGCCTAACGTAGAACAGTATTAGCAATAAGATAAAGTGTTCTTGGATTCTATCTCCAAATATAAAATAAACACCCATGTTTACCCTGATATTCAAATGATGAGTAAATAAGTTGAGGAGTAGACAAATATTCTTTTACAGAAGGATCCCAAATAATTTACTTAGGTCTTCAGCTCCTAGGAGGTAGAATGTTAATATATAGTCTGTATATTTGAATAGGAGGAAAGTGACTTCCTGCTTAAGAATAAACTATGGAAAGGAGAGAAAAAGAGTTTAACTTCACAGTTCAGAAACCTGGCAAATGACACCTTAGTTGAGTTGATAGTATGTATCTTTATATGATGTGATAAGAATGACTTTTTACCTCTGTGATCTTTCTCCCCAACACCTATAACCTCAGTCTAATAATAAAATTTTAAAAAAGCAGCTAAATCCAAATTGAGGAATGTTCTTCAAAATACCTGACCAGCATTCCTAAAAACTGTCAAAGTTATCCAATCCAAGAAAAATCTGAGAAACTGTTAAAGACAAGAGAAGCATAAGGAATTAAGATGATTAAATGTAGAGTGGTCTCCCAATGGGACCCTAGAACATAAAAGAAGGGCATTAGGTAAACATCAAGGGAATCTGAGAAAGTGTGGGATAAGTTAGTGACAATATATCAATATTGATTAATTATAACAAATACAGCATAGTAATATAGGATATTAGTAAAAAGGAAAGTGGAATGTGGGGGTAGATGGGAACTCTATCATCTTTGTAAATTTCCTTGAATCTAACACTATTCTAAAAAAATTATTAAAAAACAAACCTTAAGGCATAAAATTCTGAACTCTAGAATTCTAAGCAATCCTGGGAATGATGCCAGTTTGGTAATTTATGATTACCTTATTAGAGGTTATATTAGGGAATAAATGGGTATTTAGCATATCCACTAGCATATCCATAGATGTTCTCAAACAATAGATGAATTAAGTGATTTCTTGTTGTTGAGGCTTGGGTTTCCGTCATTCCATGGCAAATTCCCTTATTGAATTACCTGAAGATCTTATATTCTACATTTAAATACAAAGACTCTATAAAGGAAGAGATAGATTTAATTATGTAAAATTTAAAAAAGTCTAGTGATATGATATGCAAAATGATAATGCAAAGGGAAAACTAAGTGAACAATTAAGAACATGTGAGATGAGAACAATTAAGTTGCTAATTTATGGAATGATCCTAAAATTAATATGAAGATTCAGCTACAAAATGGTGTGAATATGGTTAAACAATTCATAAAATAATAGATGCACATAGCCCGAGACCATAAAAATGCATTTGACTGTCAAGAATTTAATAGATATGAAAAGAAAACTGAAATTATTAAATACAGTTACTTGTATTCAAATAATCTTCAATAACAATCATTCATAATAAACATATTAAAATGTGTAAGGTCATCATTCTAGATGATTCCAGAGGCCCT
This sequence comes from Talpa europaea, assembly GCF_964194135.1. NCBI lineage: Eukaryota > Metazoa > Chordata > Mammalia > Eulipotyphla > Talpidae > Talpa > Talpa europaea. Next base: position 66,352,534 of record NC_140075.1, on the reverse strand, counting down.
GCAATTGATTCCACAACAATATTATTACACTACTGTTACTTGTACTGCTAATACTTTCCCAAGTATAATAATCCTTTACCTACCATGACTTTTAGGTGTTTTCAGACATGCACACAAATTTGGAGTTTCATAGCATGTAGTTTGGGGGAATTTTATTGCCTTTCTCTTGATAGACTTTTTGACACTGAATTTAGACTCTGTTAAAGTCTCCCAAACAAACTTAAGGGACTAGGAAAATGAATAACTATAAGAAAGTGAAAATCAAAATCAACAAAAAACTATGAACCAGAGACACTTTTTGGGGGGTGGGAGGCGGGAGGGGAGGGATTGGGGTCAGAATGGGGGGGGTTGCAATTGTATGGGGAATATAAAAATAAAATTTATTATTTAAAAAAAAAAAAGTCTCCCAAACCATTTGCGTATCAGTAACCCATCTCGGAATGGAATGTGTTGCCAGAAGTTATTTCCAACCTCAATTCACTTGGTTTCTGCGAGACACTTATGTCTACAGCCACTTGCTTTCTGTATCGAGAGCATGTACTTGAGAGGTTATGAATTGACTTCCTTTTTTTCCCAGATTGTTATTACTATTCCTTTAAATACACAGTAGATAAAATTTTCAACCCAAACAAACTACCTTAGGCTTAGTGAAGATTTCTTACATATTCTGTTCTGATACAGTTTCTTAGTCTCATCTGTTACTTAGAATTGAGTTTTCAGACAATTATGAATCTTCACAGATATTTTAGTGGGAAGTTGGCTTGGCTGCCTTGGACACTACTAGTCAGGTGCTGCTATGGACTGGACGATTCTGCTAAGTAACTTTATTTGATTACAGATGCGTCTCCCTACAATCTATCTGAAATAGTTCATAGAGAAAGTCGAACTCCAAATTCACTTCCTGCATCCTTGCCAAATACTTAAAAAACCTGAAGTCTTTACAGTCTACACTGTATTTTCCTTATTTGTGAGTTGACCCCATCTTTACCTTAACACTCACACTGTTGGCATCTCTCCCAGAGCTGTTTTCCTTTTGCCAATTTGGCTTGCCATAGATCTTAACTTTTAGAATCCACTCCAAGAACTAGTCCATCAATCCTTGAAAGTTGCTCAGTCTGCATTTTTTCTCAAGCCTGTTCTGTCACATATTCCCACCGGGCTGTGCTTTCAGTCCACCTTATGGGAAAAGCTTATTGAATTAAATAGGAAATGTCATTTCCAAGGATCTCAGCCTCTCTGAGTCTCCTTTTTTTAGGCTTATGCCGTCTCCTTTTTCCATGCTATTTTGCTACATTGATGAGAACAGAAAATTAGTGAAAGGTCATAGATGTATTAAAACCTAATATTTTTAATATAAAAATTACTCTGACAGCTAGTTTCCAAGACATTCTACTACTTTCTTTTGCTAACTTCTCTTTAGCACTGCACTAAAAGAGGTAAAATATAGTATTTCTTTTTATATTTTAAAAATCATTATAAGGAGTGCCAGATCTATAGCTTCTTCCTGGAGTCTCTTTATATTTCTTCTCTGGACCATGCTATTATCTGTAAGATCACTGAAAGCAATGAGGAAGCTAAATTGACTTTCTATAAAAATCAAATTGGATATTTGGGAATTGTGAGGATTATAAGACAACGACAAATGTAAGAAAACTCTTGAGGGATCAAGAGGCCATAGGAGACTGGAGAACCTCTGGAGAGAAAGTGGCTGTGGTTGAGGGGATTTTGTTTTGAGGCTAGGAGTGTCCAATATTTCATCTAAATTATCCTCTGTGCCGTGTCATGATTTACTTTACCGCTGAAACTGAAGGAAAGATATACTAAGCATAATGCTTTGGCAGATCTTGTGGGGGAATTTAGACAAAAAAAAAATGGCTGTCATACTTTGAGCCTGTGACAATTTTTAGAAATATTCTAAAGGAGGATGTGAAAAAAAAAAGTTTTTAATATTTTAAAGAACAGAGCAAACCTGAAGATTTCCTCAAAGGCCAAAGCTGGAACAGTTTTGGCAACAACATATTGATTATGTTGGATTATAATCCTAAAAATATAAAAAATATCCTTAAGAATATGAAAGACAGCCATTGATAAATAATAAGTACAGAAATAAATAAGGGAAAAACAACCTCTCTTCCTTAAAGAAGTATTCCAAATAATGTATTTAGATATTTGTATCCAAATGGTGGAGCTGAATTCCCTTCCCTTCAAATGTGGGCCAGATCTAATATACTGCATGTACTACATATAGAGTATGGGAAGAAAAAAACAGTAAGTTTAGTGAAGCAACCTTGTAGACACCATCTTAACCAAGTAATCAAAGTTAAATCACCTGTGATGAGTCATGTTATTATTGAGCTCTTGATGTGATGCAATGGCAAAGAGACTTTCTGGTATTCTCTCCCCCTCCAAAAAACAAAAACAAAAACAATAATCCCAGTCTAATGATGAACAAATATCAGACAAACTCAGTTGAGAATCCTTTCACAAAATATCTGGCAGGTATACTTAAAAAAATTTTGAAGTTAAGAAAAGATGTGAAACTTTTACAGATTGAAGGAGACATGATAATAAGACAGTTAAATGCAATATAGTTTCCTGAATTGGAGCCTGGGAGAGACGCTAATGAAAGAAAAAAAACAAGAACTTGGTGAAACCAGAATAGAGTCTCTTTCGCTAGTGGCATTGAACCAATGTTAATTGCTTAGTTTTGACAAATGTACCATGGTTATATAAAGTGTTAACATTAAGAAATCAATGTAATTTTTATATGAGAACTTATTCTATCAAAAAGAAGAATCTAAGATTGTTCCCAATTAAGAAGTTGATTAAAAAATTATATGATCATGTTACTTAGTATAAATTATTTTAGATTCACTTTAGTAAAACAATTTAAATCCCACAATTCATCTAGCTATTAACCAAGTGACTACATGGATACTATGTAACTGGGCACATGAATGGATAAAAGACAAAATTTATTGCTTATAGTCTAGTAGGGTGAGGCAGGCAATAAACAACAAAAAGAGAAAATATATAAATTTTTTGTGTTAGAACGTGATGCATTTCTCTCAATGGTGATTAACAGAAAATGGGGACTTTGCAGAAAGCAGGATGGAATCCAACTTTATAAAGACCATTCTCACTAAAAGGTGATGTATAAGCACATCCCTAAAGAATGTGATGTAATTAACTACACTGCTATCTGTGGGAAGAGGAATCCAGTTAGAGCAGGCACGGAAAGGGACTAGGGCCGGGGCATCTAGACACAAAGATGTCTGCAGCCTGAGGGGAAGAGAGTGGGGCAGATGAACATGAGTTGGGAAGCATTGTAAGAAATTTTGCTTTTAGTTTCAGTGAGATGAGAAATTATTTTGGGGTTCCGAGAGAGCTATTCTATCTGACTTTGGTTTCAAAGGGATAAATGTGCCTGCTCTGTTGAGCTGAGATAGTAGGTGAACCATAGTGGAATCAAGACATGACGGTTTTTAATTTTTCTTAAAAAGCCATTTTTGAATGTTTTATTTTTTTTTTAAGATTTATTTATTTATTTATACAAGCACTGGGTACAGTCAGAAATGTGGGAGGGTGAGAGAATTCACCAGAGCCAGAGCAGGGAACAGAACAGGCAGACTCATGAAATACACTGCTGAGGAGAGCAGCGGGCACGGCAGGAGAGGTCTGCGCACCAGGCGGGACCCTTGCTGGTGGCCGGGGATCGAACCGGCGCGGCAGAGGCTGTGGGCAGCTTCATAGCCCAGCACTTAACCACCGCACCACTGGGGAGACCCTGTTTTATTCTTCTTATCTCAAGCTTAAGTTTTTTTTTTTTAACAATACTCTATTCATGTGTTGCTTCCCATGTATTTATTATATTTTGCCACTTTTCTTTAGAGATTGGGAAACTAGAAATAATTTGTTGCTGAAAGCAGAATTGTCATCAACAAATCATATCTCTCCCCCACCCCAATTTTACTGCAGTATAATAAAGTGGTAAGATCAAGTGTACAAAATGATTTGAGATCTATGAAAGATATTTTTTCCCATAGATTTAATTGACAAATCCTCTTTTTTAAAAATTCACAGGCAAGAAAGATTATCTGAAATTGTGTGATATGAAATTTTATACTTGATCTAGACATCATACTCTCTCTGACATTAGAGACTTGAGAGAGAGAGAGGACAGAGAGAGAGAGAGAGATTTAATATATCTGTCCATCTGTTCAATTTTCAGTATGTCAAGTGCAAGCATATAAATACTAGACATTTCAGAGTAATGCCATAATCCTTACTAATTAAAGTAACCTCAATTCCTTTTAGATTGACACCCCGATATCAGTACTGGTACATTTTACTAATTATGAAATACAAAATTGACTGCTATTACATAGATACAGAAATTTATAGGAGGAAAACAAGCACAAATGTCTTATTTTAAAAAAAGTACTCTTAAATTTAAGTTCTGTTACAATTTGATGAAACGGTTTGGTCTTACAAATACTAATTATAAGTGATTAACATAAAAGAAAAAAATTATGATAAAATTTCAATTTATGCTCTGTTAATAACATCATTTTTTCTCACATTTTTCTTTTACTTTGAAACATCTATCAAGTTCATTGCATAGATATTAAAGAAAATATTAATCTCTTAATGACTAAAATATCATATCTGGAATAATCTAGTAGAGTTGTGACTTAAATATTGAATTTTGTGTAAGAATGGGATATGAATGAACTAAAATTTAATTTTGGATATTCAATGCTATAGAAATGTCTGTACTTATGACTGACTTTTTGATAAGAATTTTCATGTTAATAAAATGTGTTTGGGTTGCCATTTAACTGATTTTGGGTTAACATTACTTTTAGTTATAGAATGAATCAGAAAAGCAAATACTTTTGTGTCCTACTTTCAAATGTGATACATCAAAATAAAGGATATTATGACAGAAAAAAGAAGCCTTGTTCAGCTCTTGTCAGCATCAGTCAATTCCTTCATTTATAGGAAAACTTGAGGAATGTTTAGTGAAATGCTGACAAATGGACTTCAGAGCATGTCTAATTAGTATTTTTTTCTTGCTGGGGGATGTAGAGAAGTGAAGGTAATTATAAAAACCAAAGTTTAGTCCTCAAATTGAAGTCCAACTTAAATGTAGTTGAAAGCCTTCATCCCTTTCAGCTCGCCTCTTTTACTGCCTTTTGATTTTGTGGTGATTCATCCATATTAATGTGCCTAATGACAGACACCCTGAAAAGGTGAGAATGAATGCTTTCACTCTGACATATCAGCAAGGATGATGGTACAAAGCGTGTCTTTCAGTGTGTATCTGCATGGACTCTGGGTCTGAGAGAATGATATATACTTCTACTTGATGCCTGCAAGATTCAAAAGGCCTTTTCAAATATTCATGTTCTTCCTCCCCCACCCCATTTTTATTCTCTGCCGGTATGTGTTCTGTGATGAGAAGAATGTCAGCGTCTCTGGAGTTTTATTTTTAAGTTTTAGTCTTGCCTGAGGGGGGAAATATATTGAAAAATTGCTGGTCAAGCTGTTCACACTTTCTCATAACATGTCTAATAATTGCAAAGCAGTTTGCTGAAATAATTTTAGGCAGATCTTGCATAGTTACCGTGATAGACTCTGAAGCCAGTTATTGGGCAGGTCTGGCTTTCAGTCGCAAACACCTGGGGATAGCTTTCCCTTTGTGATGATGTTACAACCAAGGAGAAGTCAGAGGAGGCGAGAGATGACCCCCCCCGTCTCTCTCTGCTGAATTCTGATCATTCGTCCCTGATCTTGTTTCAACTTGAGTTATAACTTCCTCATGTATGATGCATCCTGTTAATAGGATTCGTATCGCCATCGGCTCTCTTGCCATTTCATCTGCTACAGCAGGTGAGTGGGGATGCTGATTAGAAACACAGAAACCATGTCTACCGACTAAGCCTAACCTTGGAGTGAAAGGGCGGTTTATATGTGGGTTTATTATTGTGCTCACTAGTTGTTACTGTTGTGCTCTTTTTATTTTTCATGAGGTTGAAAACATAAAATATACATTATTACTTTATTATATCACTTAATTCTTTTCTTCTATCAGATTTGTGGACCCATTTATTTATTTTTAAGATTTTGCTTTTAGCTTTCCATCAGCTTCTAAGCCCCACCTTTCTCTATTACCAGCTAGGAGAGAAAATAGAATAAAATCACCAGCTGGTAGGAAAGTCATTTGGAGGATGTTAGCCAGATTAACCTTTACATAATAATTATGAATTAATAACTTTTTCCCTCCTCAATAAAATCCATGTAGTTAGCTTCAGGGAAAATAGAAGGGAGAAGAGGAATAAAATCACAGTGAAATGATTCATCATGTTATAATAAAACAGAGCTATGACTTCAAGGACTCATAGTCTTTTAAAACTACCCAACACAAAAGGGAAGGGGGGAATTTAAAACTGTAATTTACCAAGTATTAAAAATATAACCTTCATTCTGAGTGAAGTAAATAAGTTGTCAACTCACTCTTCATTATAGAAACAACCACACTGGGATACAATATGTATTGGAAGAAATGATTAAAAATGATCCAAAGCAGTGTACTAAAATTTTAAGCAAGTTTCCACTATTGACACAGAAAGAGCATTCATTGGGGATAGCAATAACATCCACTTATGCAAAAATATCTTTTGACATGCGATGAAAACATAACCTCTGGATACACATTCTCTCTTTTAGGTTTTCAGTGGGAATTGTGCCTAAGTGATTAGGGCAGGATTTGGTCCAATAAATAAACTGAAAATTTTGTAACAAGTGGTAGAGTAATACATATTAATTCTGAACAGATTGACACTGTAATTTGGGATAAAAACCATAATGATTACAGAACGCAGTGGGTGTAAGTCAAGTCTGATGGACTGGAACAGATGTGTCCACCTGTTTAGAGCCCAGCTCTGCCTCACTTGGGATGCATAATATGACTGAGGTCTGTAACATTAGCTAATTGGAAAGGTATACAGGGTAGGAAAAAGGAGAAATGTTAAATTCTGGATCATTCTTTTGTTCTCTTATGTAACTATCGAGGTCAAAAAGACAGGAGAGGTGTGGTGTGACAACATACATCTGGAGAGGCAGACACCTCTACCTCTTAATCATATACAGTGTTGTAAACCAGTATTACCTCAATTCAATTTTTTTTTTATTGTTAAAAAAAAAGTCATGAGGGCACACTAAGGGCTGAAACAAAAGGGAAACTAAATCAGAGGAGATATAAAAGTGTTGCTTGCTTTTCAATGGGGATAATTTGCAAAGTTTCATAAAGGGTATTTCAAGGACTAGAGGATGGCATAGATTCAAAGTTTTCATTCTCCTAAAATCAATACATTCTGTGTAAATTAACTCGATCTTTTTTTTTTTAATGCTAAAGAGAAGGAAAGATGGAAAGAGATTCAAACATAGATATGTAGAGCGCTCCTGTTCATGCCTAGGGACACTCCATATCTCTTATACCAAGTAAGATTAGGCTTTTGTGAATAGTTATCATAAGGGAAATACTTTTTTTTTTTTGGCAGAGTATGCCCTAGGTCTAAAGATTATGACATACAGTATACTGTATGTCATTATGAAGTAATTTTACTTTTTCTTTAGGTGGAAGGAAATATCTCCCCTAGGTTAATAAATATGTCTTTTTATTAGAGGAAAGATTTAATGTGTGGTCATAAACATCTTTCATGTTAAAGACTGAATGTTATAGATGTTACTATTAAAAATATCCTGTGCTCTTCAATCTTCTTAAGTTAATTAACAAAATTAGAATCCATGTATATTATTCTTTCTTCTTTCTGTCACTCTTTAGGAGTTTTAGTCCTTAACCTATGGCGTTTCAATTTAAGGACAACAAATTTTGTTTTATTTTAATCTCTAAGATGTATTTTACATAATTGTTCATTTTTGTATAATATTTGCTTTTTTCCTTTCAGGTGTAGCCCCTGTAAAATTTCCAGCACCAATTCACCAGTGCACTCTATACTCATTAAACAACTCTCCCTTAACCTCTTATTTGTAGCCCTGGTTACCACTATTCTACTTTCTTTTTTATGAGTTTGACTAAGATATCTCACATGAACAGAAGCTTGCAGTATTGGTCTTCTTTGTGGTTGGTTTATTCACTTGGTATACTTTCCTGAAAATTCATTCATATAATAACCTATCAAAATGTTCCTTTTTAAGGCTGAGTAATATTTTACAGAATGTATATACCACATTTTGTTTATCAGTTCATCCATATGATGTATATTTGAATTGTTTTCATCTCCTTGGCTGTTATGACAAATGGTCTATAAATATGGTCATACAGATATTCATTTGAAATCCTGTTCCAATTCTTTTGGATATCTAACAAGAATTAGAATTACTAAGCCATTTGAAAAGTAGTTTGAGAGCAATGAACAACAACTAACAATTCTTTTTAAAAATTTTTGCATATAAGAGCTGGGACATAGAGGTGCAGGGGATGAGAGGATTCACCAGAGACAGAGTAGGGAGTAGAACAAGCAGATTTACTGTAATACACTGCTAAGGGGTGCAACAGGCAAGACAGGAGAGGTCTGCTGCAACATATGTGGGTTGGCTCCCTGGCCAGGGATTGGACTCAGGCCCCAGTGGTGGCAGCTTGATAGCACTGAGACTTAATCCCTAGGCCACCAGGGAGGCCCCCAACAACCAACAGTTCTTAAAAGCAGGGAATTAACAGTTAAAAACAGTAGAAGAGGAACAATTATAGGGATATTTTAATATTTTAAACAGGTAAATTAAGATTCAAGAAATCTACATTCTAGTCTCCTAGTATTGTGTGTGATAATAGAGACAAGATCAACTCTGAAGGTTAGTAAGGTAATGTATGTGCTAGTTTATGACCACTCAGAAGAAATCAGATGAGAATTTGAGGGTAGTTTTGGAAACATTCTCCAAGGTGAATGGCCCAATTTGCTTATATACAACCTTTGCCCAAGCACTAACCGAAGAATAAGCTACTGAGTCATCCTAAGGCAATGACTTGTGCTTGCCCAAGACTGTGCACTCTTAGGAGTAATCAGTGAAGGAATCTCTTACGTTGCTAGTTCCTCTCTGAACTTGAGGCACAAAAATACTATCTGTACCATGATAGCAGATAGTCACACACATTTTAAAGGCACAAAGTCAAAATGTAACTGGCTAAGATGGCTTCTCCTCAAACACTGTAAAGCACAAACACAGTAGATGGCTTATGCAGGCCCATGATGACCACTTGGTACCTGGGGGGAATATCTGAGTAGACACACTTAAAGTACACACTGTAGGGAAATAGACTTCTTAGAATGAGTTCAGACAGCTCATTAGCAACTAGCCAAAACACCAAGCAAACTAAAACAACCTCCTATGGTGTGGAAATCAGTGTCTGGAGTTGCTCCAATATGTTATTTAAAATGTCCAGTTATCAACTGAAAAAATTATGTGGCATGCAAAGCAACAGTTGTGTGTGACCCAGATACAGGAAACAAAGTAACAGAAGATATTTTTGAAGGGGTCAGGATGATGGGCTTAGCAAAAGCATTAATAAGTAATGGGAAATGTGATGATATTATCTAGAGAGTATCAATAAAGAGACAAATTATTTAAATGAACCAATTGGAAATTTTGGTGTTGAAAGGAAAATAACAGTGATGGATGAAAATCCCTAGTTGGACTCAAGACTACTTGATTTAGTATAAGAAAGAATCAGAGAACTTGAAGATATATCATTAGAGATCATACAATGTGAATAACAAAGAAAGGAAAGAACGAAAAATATTAACAGATTCAAAGAACTTCAGGATGCTGCTAAGTGCATCAGCGTGTGGACTACACAGAGAGAAGGACAGAAAAGATATTCAAAGAAATAAGGGCAGAAAACTTCCCAGGTGTGATGAGTTATGAGTCTGCTCATCTGAGAAACTAAAAATCTGCAAGTAGAATAAATGCAGAACAATCCAGAAGGTAGGTACATCACAGTCAAAACATTGAAAGCCAAAGATAAAGACAGTATGATTAAACTATGCAAGAAAAGCAACTCATCATGTTGAAGAAAAATCACAGTAAGATTAATAACTGACTTCACATCAAAATGATGGAGGCTAGCATTCAGTGAGATTATATAAAGTGCTAATGTTGAAAACATAAAACAAGAATCTTATATCAAGAAAACTATCCTTCAAAAATGTAAGTAAAATAGACATTCTAAGATAAAAAGAAACAGAACTTGTTGCTATTAGACATGTCTTACAGAAATGCAAAACTAAGCTTGTCAGGCTTACAGCAACAGATACTTGATGGCAATTCTAAATCAAATGCAAAACAAAATTATTTTGTCTAAAAGATAATTAAGAATGTATTTTACAAAGGAGTATAACTGCATATTTCTCCTCCATTCTTCCCTTGAAAATGTGAACAGACATAAAACAAATAAAGAGATCTAAATAGTAATTGAAAAATTTCCCACAAAGAAAAGTTCAGGCCCATATAGTTTCATTGGCAACTCATACCAAACATTCAAAGGAGAATGAATACCAATCCTTCACAAATACCTTCAAAAAATGCAAAATAGTGGGAACATTTCCTAGCTTGTTATATAATATTTTTACTAGTATATCAAAATCAGAAAAAGACATCACAAGGAGACTACAGACAAATATCCTTTATTTAACATTAAGGAAACTTAAAACTCCTAACCATAATAATGCCAATCTGAAATCCAGCAACATAGAAAAGTTATTTGTGGTGTGAGGACATGTATCTGAGGATGTGTGATCTGTGCTGCTGGTTCACATGAGATGTTGTAAACCAGTGTTACTTCAACAAAAAACAATTGTAATAAAGAAAAGTTATTTATCTCAGAGAAATGAAAGCCTATGTCCACAAAAATTATACATTTTTAAATAGCTAAAAATAGGAAAAAGTGGAGTATCCTTCAACAGATGAATAAATTGCTCATTAAGTAATAAAGATATTAAATAATAAAGAAAAATTAACTATGAAATGATACAATATAGATGAATTACAGAATGACTTTGCTGCATTATAGAAGTCACAGAAAACAATAATCAGGATATGCTCATGTAATAGTAATAATGTAAATGCAGGAATTCATGAAAGTATGTAAAAAATTGGTTCAGAGGGCCTCCCCTGGTGGTGCAGTCGGTTGAGTGTGCGCTGTGAAGCTGTCTGTAGCCTCTGTAGTGCCGGTTCGATCCCGGCCAGCCCGCGAGGGTCCCACATGGCGCAGCAGACCTCTCCTGTCACACCTGCTGCTCCCCTCAGCAGTGTACTTCATCAGTCTGCCTGTTCTGTTCCTCGCTCCGTCTGGTGAATCCTCTCACCCTCCCACACATCTGGCCTGTACCTCGGTTCTTATATAAAATAAATAAATAAATCTTTAAAAAAATTGGTTCACAATTACTAAACCCATAATAAAATAAAAAAAATTTGCCCTTTGTTTCCTCAAGCTTTATTAGCTTAATTTTGAAATTCCTTTTGCTTTTTTTCATGTTTATAAAAACAAAGATAAAAGTCGAAGATACTGGAAATATTTTCAGGGAAAACATTTTGGTAGGTATATAAAGAGTCTTGCAAACCTCTTTTTGGTAATAAAAATAAAAATGAGTTAAATGAAGTTAAGCAAAAAATAGTTATATTTCAGAAACTATAGGACCAAAGTTGAGATGGAGAAATAGAGGTGGAAAGAACAAAATATTCTAGCAGATTCTCATAAATGAAGTATTTGGAATAATGAAATTATCTCAATTCCTGCAGACTACTTGTGGATATTTCTTGCCTGTTTTTTGGCATTCTTAAAACACAATGCTATGGTGGAAAGAGTGTCCTACTAGCTACTTCTGGTTTGAGAGACAGCATGGAATTGTGTGAAGGAAAGGAAACATTTTCAGAATAGTTTGAGATTAAAAAAAAATGAAGCAACTATGGTGGGAGACAGAAAGCAAAGGGAGAAAATGGCATGATTTAAAAGAAGTGTTGTTGTGGTCTCCATATACTCTGCAAAGTATTTGAGAACTTGAAATAGAGAACTGAGTTATTTTGAATTTACTTTTTTTCTTTCATTTTTAAAATTTATGTAAATTTTTTTTGCTTTTTAATTATTTTTTTAATTTTTTTTACATCATTGTTCATTTTTAAACAATGTTTGCTTCCCCCCACCCCCTCAGGTGTAGTCCCCATAGAGTTTCCTTTACCAATGCACCCGTGCACCATCACCTCAGTCCCCTGTGCTCCTCCCTCCCTCCCTCTGATCCCTCTCCCTCCTCCTCCCCCGCAGGATGTCTCAGGTAAAACCTGAAAACAACCCAAATGCCCAAAAATAGATGACTGGACCAAGAAGATGTGGTATAATATATATACACAATGGAATATTATTTAGCAATCAAAAAAGATAAACTCATGCCTTTCGCAGCAACATGGATGGAGCTAGAAGGAATTATGCTCAGTGAAATAAGCCAGAAGGAAAAAGAAAAATATCGGATGGTTTCACTTATAGCAGGGATATAGGGGAAATAAGACATCAGTGTAAAAAAAATAACAGTACAAAACATGACAAAGCAAAAACAGACAATTATAAATTGAATTTACTTTTTGACATTAAAGCTATGCATCTTTAGTGTAACACAGTCCCCAGAGATTCTTCCCCTTTGAATCACAAACAGAAGACAATATGCATGATTAGTTTCCCAATTTTCCCAAAGATAGCACATATTAAATTCCATTCTAGTTGCACAGGGGGAAGAAGTTATTTCAGAGACAATAATGCAGGTTTTAGTGCATTGTTTCAGGCTCACTTCTCTCATGCAATCCTAGCTGAGAAAGGTTTAGAGTGAATTACAAGCCTTATGTAGGATAATTTCATAGAAACCAAGGGGTGAGGGATGGTCAGCCTTTAGGAATCTGTCATTTCTTGGCAGAAGAATCAGATTAATAAAATTTTAATCAGGTTTCTAAAAAACTGATACCATGTGGTAAAAACTGGTTATTGAGGATTCTCTCCAATAAGAATAACTAGTAAGGATTGTGAGTCAGCCCACTCTCAAAAAGTCACATGAAAAAATAGAATATGCATTCATGCTAGTATGTGTGTGTGTGTGTGTGTGTGTGTGTGTGTGTGTGTGAGAGAGAGAGAGAGAGAGAGAGAGAGAGAGAGACTTAGAGGGACAGTTTTGTCTTGTTTCTATCTCTTCTTAAGTTATACATTTTGCCACTTTCTATCTTTATGCCCCATGTGGCTCTGGATTTATATACTTTCTCTTTTCAAGGATCTCATTCTCAAACTGCTTATGCATCCTTAGAAGTTTTGCTTTTTCCATGCCAAATGAGACATGCCAACTTTGTTTATAATCCAAGGAATAATTTCCTTATATTTATAGTCCTACAGCCTTCTACTTTTAGACTTTGATCCTAGTTCAGTAGACTTTACATTAAAGGGGATATTTTCAGTAGTCTTCTCATTAAAGAGGATACTTATATTTATTTTTCTTCAATTTTAAATTTATTCTTGAATAGATAATTCATGAACACAGGATAAAATTTAAAAGTTTCTAAAAGGTATTTCATAGAATTTAAGTTTTACTTTTATCCTTACTTCCCAACTACTCAGTAATTCTTTCATAATTTGATATAAAAATTTATGATTCTTATATAATCTTTTCAAACATTTTATGTATGTACTTGAAGGTACATTTTCCATATATAATCTATATTTTCTGTAATAAATATTATTATAAACAATACTTTGTATACTATCTCTCCTCCCTCCCCCAACAGAGCATTTAAATCTTACTTTCCATAATACAATTAAAGATTTGAGTAAAATATAAGTAAAAGATGAGTAAAATATTTAGTTTCTTTGACACTAAAGAGCTGTCCTGGTTGCCACAATTCTAATGATTGTGCTAAAACAACAAAGGAAGGTGTGTGTGTGTGTGTGTGTGTGTGTATAATATAGATGGAAAGGAGTCATGTAGATTATTTTCTTTGTGTGATTCAAAGGGGAAGAATCTTTTTGGGCTGTGATACTAAAGACTTAAAGGTCACATTCTATGTAATATTAATTAAATAACTGATTAGAGAAAATAATTCATTATATAACTTGGAAATAAATTGTGGAAGAGATGTTTAACTGTATCTTTTTTGGTTTTAAAATTGTTTAAATTTAAATTTTGCTTTTAAGTTGAAGTCTTGATATAAGAAAAGACTGTAGGTTAGGGCCATGCTTGATTAAGGGATCAGATCTATTTAGTGAAAGATCAATTTATCATTTTCTTTACACACTATGTCAATAACTCTAGTGCTTTTTTTTCCAACTAAGATTTTTATTGTTTTTTGGCATAATGATCATTTGTAAATTTTCTTGATTTTAGTTGGTGATTTTGATTTTAGTAGTTCCTAATTTATGTTAGTACAATGTGAGAACACAAGACTGTTCATTTGCTAATTTAAACATTTCTAAATTGAAGATTTTTCTCTAATAATATCAATTTATAATTTATAAAATGTGGCTTTTATATTATTTTTGGGCAAGTGTTGTAAGCTGTAAAACATAGTTATTCCTATCTTGTCCTCTTGGAATCAGTCTGACATGTTTGTTTGTTTGTAAGGAATAACCTGTGAAAGACAGCTTCATAATACTGTCTCTAGCAGAATAGGATATGTAATTAGTGTGAGATGTAGTAAATGACTGTTTTTTTCTATAAAACCAACTTTATACCAAATAACAATAACTCTTAGAAGGATTTCTAAGTCATTCCATTTTGTTTTTAGTTTTATAATATTTACTTGTAAATTAAATTTTACTTCTTAAATGAAATAGTTTTCTAAATGAGAAAAAAACACCTCCTGTGGTTGTTTCTAATTTCATTTTCTGCTAACATAGCTGTTGGCACTAGAAATGCAGAACAATTTTCAGAGAGTACTGTCAACCATGTAATTTCTTGGCAAATATATGACAATTACTTTCCATGTAATTATAGTGTCATTCCATAGGAAGCTACAGCTTAGTCAAGGAAGAGATTTGCCAGGTTGCCTGTCCATCATTCCACTTTGTGGTTGTTCTTTATGTCAGTGTCCAGGTCACACCAGAAATTGTGACTTCACTTAATAATGCAGTGAGGTCAAAGCTTCGTAAAGAAAACTATGTTTCTTGTGCTACTAGATTTGAGACTAAGGTATATTATGAGGTTTGGTTTTATTATTCACTATCGCTTTGGGGGCAGTTACAAATGAGTGCTGAGAAGGTTCTTCAAAGAATCAAACAGAATTTTTTTTTATTTTTTAAATTTTATTTATTTTTTAAAGACTTATTTATTTATGCATACAAGAACTGGGGTACAGGCCAGAGGTGTGAGGGGTGAGAGGATTCACCAGAGACAGAGTGGGGAACAGAAAAGGCAGACTGACTGAAATTCACTGCTGAGGGGAGCAGTAGGCGAGACAGGAGAGGTCTGCTGTGCCATGTGGATAGCTCCCTGGCCAGCCCGGATTGAACTCATACTGCAAAGGCTGCAGATAGCTTCACAGATCTGTGCGTAGTCCCTTGCATCACCAGGGAGGCCCCAAACAGAAATTTTAAACCAAATAACATAAAAATAAAATAAATTATTCAAGGCAAAGATATCAAAAAGGGTCATAATTTTAATTTTAATTTTTGACATTGAAAACTTCCAAATTTAGTGTGCTTTTCTTGAACATTTTCCTTTTAAAGTATGCTTCAAACACATCCCCCAATTGTTCAAAAGGAAAAGTAAAGGAAATAAACAGCCCTTCACAAAGCTGTTGTAGAATGGATTTATATCAGAGAGTGATATAAGATGCAGAAAATATAAGATGCAGAAAATACTGAAAAAGTATTTTCAGTTTAATGAAAAACTATTTTTTGGCTTAGTTTTGGGCAAACTAAATGTTGAAATCCCTGAATGGAAAAATATTAAAAAAAAATGGTCACCCAATTTAAGTAGATTTTCATATAGTTTTCAGATGTTTTTTTCCTACAAATTACTTGATATTAAAATTTGTTAGTTCCTAAGAGTAAGGTCTTGGTCTGTACAATCCACTCACTGTAGACACTTAGATTTATTAAATGATTTATGTGTCGCGGAAACCATTTTACTTATGATGAGAATAATATGGAGAGTTGATGAATTTACTGTATTTGGATATATTGGCAGAATTTCCATAGAAAGATGAGGGAGAACAGAATTTTTGACTAATATGTAGATATGTCAGTCAGCATTTATTGATCTGTTTTATTAAAAGAGTCTCCACTTAATTTTGACAAAGTTTATGGAACCTAGAGGAAAAAGGTGGATTGAACTAGGTTAGAGTAGAGGTGTGAGCATAGTGAAAATGAGCAAATGTTGCAGAAGAGGAATGTTTCTCCTTTTTTTCTTTTTCTTCTTAGCGGTGACCTGAGCCAGTTGTGAAATGTTTCCTAGGACACCATTGGGTAAAGGGTGCAGCCTCTACAATTGGATATATCTGCTCAGTCCTGTTTCATATTGTGTCAACTTAGAAAATTTAGTAAATCTCACTTTGACTTGTATGTCTTCTTTGAACAAGTATCTGTTTAGCTTTTCTGCCCACTTTTTGATTGGATTTTTTTCAAGTGGTATGTATTTATGTGTTCTTTGTAGATTTTGGATATTAGCCTTTTTTTTTTTTTAATTAAACCCTGGACACTAACAACCTTATAGATGTTTCCTCATCTGTAAGGTGCAATTCACATCATTAGTAACAGATTTCTAGGGTTTGTTTTTGCCTTGTTTTTATATGACTCTTTGTTTTACTTCTTTTTATTTCACAGATGAGTGAAATCATATATGTCTTTACCCTTTTGAGTTAACTTCAGTTAGCATAAGTCAGTTCCATCCATGTAGGCACAGATGGTGAGAGTTCATCTTTTTTAGAGTTGTATGGTATTTCATTGTGTATAATAGCCATACCTTAATCCACTCATTTGTCATTGGACACTTAGGTTGTTTCTGTAACTTGGCTATTGTAAAGAGTGCTGCAATGAACAAGGAGTGCATATATACCTTTGAACGGATATTTTTGTATTCTTCAGGTAAATATCTAGGAGTACAATTGCTAGATCATATAGAAGATCTATGTTTTATGTTTTGTGAAACCACCCTACCCTTTTCAGGGGCTGGACCAATTTACATTCACACCAACAGTGTATGAAGATTTCTTCTCTTCAATTTTACCAACTCTTGTTTCTGCTCTTTTTGATATGGGCCATTCTCAAGGGTAAGTGATAGTATCTCATTATGGTTTTGTTTTGTATTTCCCTGATGATAAATCACGATGAGCATTTTTTCATATACCTGTTGGCTATCTAGATGTCATCTTTGGAAAAATGTCTATTTAGCTTTTGTGCTGACTTTTGATTGGATTTTTCCATAGTTCTTTAAGTTCTTTGTAGATTTTGGACATCAGCCTTATGTCAGATGTACAATGTGCAAATATTTCCTCCCATACATTAGGGTATCTACTTTTTTTTTTTTTAATTTTCTAGAGGCATGCCTTATTTATTTATTTATTATTTGTTTGTTTGGTTTATACATGCACTGGGTACAGTCAGAAGCGTGGGAGGGCGAGAGAATTCACCAGAGCCAGAGCGGGGAGCAGAGCAGGCAGAAGGACCGAAGTACACTGCTGAGGGGAGCAGCGGGCGGCAGGAGAGGTCTGCACACCATGTGGGACCCTCCTCCGGTGGCCGGGGAGCAGCCGGGGATCAAACCAGCGCCGCATAGGCTGCGGGCAGCTTCGCAACCCAGCGCTCAACCGCTGCGCCACCGGGGAGGCCCTAGGGTATCTACTTTTAAATGATAATTATGGGGCCTCCCTGGTGGCATAGGGGTTAAGTCTCAGCGCTATCAACGCTGTCACCACTGTGGCCTAAGCTGATCCCCGGCCAGGGAGCTACCTCATATATGATGCAGCAGACCTCTCCTGTTTTACCCACTGTTTCCCTTAGCAGTGAATTTCAGTAGATCCACCTATTTTTCTCCCCACTTTGTCTCTAGTGAATCCTCTCACCACCACACCTTTGGCCTACATGCCAGTTCTTTTGTGCTTAAATCAATAAATCTTTTAAAAATAAATAATTACTTTTGCTGCATGGAATCTTTTTATTATAGTCCCATTTGTTTATTTTTTCTTTTCTTCCCTTGCCATTGAAGTTGAATCCTAAAAGTCATCCATGAAACCATTGTCATGGAGTATTTTGTCTGTGTTTTTTTCCTATGCAATTATGGTTTCAGTTATTAATCTAAGTCTTTATTATATTTTGAATTGATTTTTGTATATGAGGCAGTGTCTAGTTTTATTGTTTTCCATGTGGCTGTCCAGTTTTCCCAGCACCACTTGTTGATGAGAATTTCCTTTATTCAGAGTGATCCCTGTCTTATTTGTCACATAAGATCCTTGTCTTTTTAACTGTCCACACAAGTGTGGATTTATTTCTGGGCTTTCATTTTTCATTAATTAATGTGTCTCCATGTGTCTATTTTTATTTCAATACCACTGTCTTGAGTAGTTATCACTTTGTGCTGGAGTGTGATACCTTTATAATTATTCTTTTTTTGATCAGAATTGCTTTTTGTTATTCAGGGTCTTTTTTAGTCCACACAAATTTCAATGACATTTGTTTAATTTCTTTGAAGAATATTATTAAAAATTTGATATGGAGTCATTGAATCTGTACATTGCTTTGAGCAAGACATCCATTTTAATAATGTTAATTCTTCCAATCCATGAGCAGGGAATATCTTTTCACTTCATGGATGTTCTTATTATTTGAACAGCATCTTGTAGCTTTCTTTGTAGAGGGCTTCACCTCTTTTTGTAAAGTTTATTCCAAGCTATTTGATACTTTTTTGATGAAACAGTAAATGAGATTATCAATTTCTTTCTTTTCAAGTTCATTGAGTACATATAGGAAAAAAAAATTACTATAAGGTGTTTAAAGACTAGTCATAGCGAAAAACCAATTTTACATATAATTTGGACATTTGCACTTATTGGTGTTATATTGATAGTTTTTTTTTTAAAGATTTATTTATTTATTTATACAAGCACTAGGTACAGTCAGAGGTGCGGGAGGGTGAGAGAATTCACCAGAGCCAGAGCAGGGAGCAGAACAAGCAGACTGACGAAATACACTGCTGAGGGGAGCAGCAGGCACAGCAGGAGAGGTCTGTGCACCATGTGGGACCCTTGCTGGCGGCCGGGGATCAAACCGTCACTGCAGAGGCTGTGGGCAGCTTCGCAGCCCAGTGCTGAACTGCTGTGCCACCAGGGGAGGCCCTATATTGATAGGTTTTAAGGTACATGTTAAGGAAGGCTTGGTGATTTTTGTTTTTACTGTGGCGCTTCAGTCCTTGAGTATTTGGTCATGGTGGTATGAGAAAGCCTTGCTTGTTTGGAATATGATTAGGTTCCCTTGTCCTTTATATCTTGTTTACTCTCAGTAAAAATAATTAAATTCAATTGATGCATTGAGAAGGATGGTTCAATTATCTTTCCTGACCATAGGCCAACAGAATGTTGCTCAGACCTGCAGTGTAAGTGCCTTAATACATAGCAAAGAGTGCTGCTACTCTTCGGTTGGGTTCCACCTCTTCATTCCCCTTCTATTGTGTAGCAAACTATATTTGCAGGGGTGAACAATTAAAACCTTTTAAATCCTCTTTGCAATTTGGGGAGCCTCCGTTTTCCCTCCCCTGCAGGTTATTTTTTTTAGACGTATCTCTCAATAAAGCAACACTTACCTAAGGGAAAAGAATCCAATTCAGTTTAAGTTCTGGAATCTAAATATTTCATCAGATCAATAAATTTGGATAACATATGACTTGTGAGTTCAGACTCTATAAGTAAAGGGGATCTGTGTTTATATAAACAAGGGAATCTATGGAAATTAGAGATTTACACTATAACAATAAAAATCTTTTATAATTTGACATCAAAATTCACATGGTGAAAACATCTCAAAGTAAAATCAAGGATATTCCAAAACTGAGGTAAGACAATGAAAGTAATTTATCAAAATCAAACTCTTTGAGTTACAAAGAAAGAACTTCTAGTTCTGACCCTTAGGACCTGTCATTACCATGAGAGGCTGTAAAGAAAGGTTTGGGAGAAAGGTATTAAAGGAGTAGAGGTTGATAAGGTAGAAGTCTCTGTAGCTGTTATAAAAGTAAATCTTCCTAAACCAGAGTCAACTGTAAAAGAGAAAGATTTACTGCTGGCTGTCTCTGTCTCGGCTGTAGTAATGGGCACCATTAGCTATCTGTTGTGAAAGCAGCCACTTGGGAAGATGGGAGACATTACTTTTTAGATTGATTCTGGAATTCTCAAGGCTGTTGTTCTACATTGTTGAGAAAAGTTTCATGGAAAGAGCAGGCAGCTTTAGATGTTAGCTTTTTGTGACTTCATCAGTGAGGGATGTACAGTGTGGTGAATTCTGGTTTCAGATACATACGTGTTTGAATGTCATTTCTAGTAATTGCGTTCTTGGGGGAGTCACATTATATTAGAATTTCAATTACATAATTGAGAAAAATGATACTGATCATGATAAAAATAGCAGCCAACACTTACTGTGAGGATTAAAATATGTCACTACAATTTCCTGAAACTTTTTAAAGTGCTTAACTGATAGTTCCGTATAAATGCTAAGCTTAAGTAACAGAGTCTGACTGCAGATGGTCAGAGTTGGTCATACCAATATGATGCTCTGCTATTGTCATATTGTAGAAAAAAATGACTTCATTTTATATATTTTGAAAAATTGATCTGTGAGATAACAACCATCCTAAAGGAAAAAGGACAATGACAGAAAGCTTCTTTATCTTTCCATGGTATTTAGATATCAACCCAAAACACTCAACATAGTGAACCTTCAACAGATGTCCACTGATTAAGCACAAAGGAGCCAACATTTACTTTAATCAGGGAAAGAAATTCAAGTAGGGAGAGGAGAATAAGTTGGAAACAAACAAACACAAAGCATTTAAAAAATGTGTATACATTCAAGGAAAATACGGATTGTAGGAGTGTGAGCCAGTGTCTGAAAGAAAGAAGTAGGAAGTCTCAGATTTCTGATGTTTGTTTTGTGTTCCTAGGTTGCCTTTGTTCTTTACTTTTAGCATGCATTCTAAATTTTTGTGGGGGACTCCCTTGTGGCAGGGGTTTGAGGCACAGCCTATGGGGCTATCCACAGCCACTGCAGCATGGGTTTGATCCCTGGCCAGGGAGCTACCCACGTGGTGCAGCAGACCTCTCCCAACTTGCCCACTGCTCCCCTCAGCAGTGTGTTTCAGTACATCTGCCTGTTCTGTTCCCTGCTCTGTCTGTAGTGAATCCTCTCTCCCACTACTACTCTGGCCTGTGCCAAGTTCTTGTATGCATGAATAGATAAATCTTTAATAAAATACATAAATAAATAAATTTTGTGTAAGTAGGGCCTGCTATATGATAATAAAAACTGAGGTAAACAGGCCTTGGGCATGAGATTTTATGTTAACCTGGCCAGAAACTATGCTTTGTTTTCACTGTAGCTGTTGAACTAGCCATGTTGTTTAATATACTCCCCCGCCCCTTCTTCTTGATGTCTTTAGTTTCTCTAAGACCTTCTTTCTAAATAGATTCTAATTCTTACAACTCCTTTTAGTTGATTCCATTGTTCTTACACTGGAGACTTATTGATGTGTTGGAGAGGTGTGGCTAGTGTTTTTTAATCTTTTGACTAACTCTCATTCTTTTAGTGGGTTTGAGTTCCCGTTTTGTGATGTTCAGAAGTATTTCTTTGGTACACCCCTCCTCCCTTAGATGACAGAAGGCTACATTTTGCTAGTTGCTTTTCTTCCAGGAAAAGGCTCATATATAGTCTTTTCTCCTACAGAGTAGGCCTTGATATGGAGGATGCCCTGGACATAGTTATATTCCCCTTCTCTAGCTAAAAACAGAAGGGTTTTTCTTGGTTCTTTAGTGTCAGAATCTGGTGGGATTCTGCTTGGCAAAGTCCATGAAATTGTGATGATCCTTCCATATCTGGACCACAGAAATTTCTTACTTTCAAACTAATCCATGCTCAACCTCCAAAAATTTTTCACAATTACCATTTAGGTATTCCTACAAGTTTATGACTCTAGTCGCTTCTGTTGCAGTTCAGATTGTTTGACTGTGATCCTCTGCATTCAACTCCCTCTCCAGATTTCACAGTGGCAGTTTGCCTGGTGACCTCAAGTCTCTGATTTGTCTAAGAAAAGTTGTTGATTTTCAATTTGTTCAATTTCTTTCATGTTGGAAAGATGGGAGTGATGACTTTCAAGCTCTACATATTTGGATGAGCTCAGATCTTTATTATAGTATCACTGAGATTACATCTGAAACCGTTATCTTTTTACTCTTAAGCTGTGTGTTGATTTGAACAAACTCCGTGATATCTCCAATCAGATGTGATTCAACTTTGCTGTCAGGGAGAAATAATGCATTGTAATTCCTTTTATTTTCAGACCAAACTTCAGACTTCATTTGAATTCCACTAGATTATTCACTAGTACATTTTTCCACTTCAGAGTACAATCCAGTACACTACATTGCATTTAGTTTTCATGTCTTTCTACTTTTCTATGATCTGTGACAGTTTTTTAAAAGATTTACAAAAAGGATGATGCTGGGATGTCTGATTCTTGTTTGGGTTATTCAAACAGTGACTATAAAGACATTGTAAATTATTTAGAATTATAAAACTATACATAGAGGAAATGATATTCTCCCATCCCTTTAAACCCTATCCTTTCCTGGAAGCAATATTTATTATCAGTTTACTATGTATAGTTTAAAAGTATTTTTTGCATCTAGAGCACATATACTCATTTTTTTCCTCAAAAATTGATATCCAACTCTAAATACAGTTCTCTTTTTGTCTTGTTTTATCTGACTCTATTCTTTGGTTTTATTCAGTATAATAGGAATTATTGGGGTGATCACAACTGTCCAAGGAATAATAAATAACCTTCAGTTTATTTTGGCCTCAATTAACCAGGAGAGTGGCAAACATTCAGCCATATGTGTATCTGACCTTGGAAGCAAGATAGAAGAATGAAGATAAAATCTTACTATTGCACTCTTTTTGTTTTTAACCTCTACTTTCCCTTAAGTAGCACTTATTTTTTTTTTTCACCATTCTTTATACCCCTTGATACTCTCTCTCTTGACCTGAGAAATGTCACTTCATTTATTGTAAAGTGTCCACTAGTTTTCATAAACATTTTGCTTTGTCTAATTGTATGTTGCATAAATGTCCAATATATGTCTTTGTCATTCTGATTTGCTTTACTCTACAGTTCCTTTAAGCTTCTTTCATTTTGCTTTAAGCAGCAATATTTCATCTTTCTTTATAGCTGAGTAATCTATTTTATAGATATCTTCATCCCCACATCTTCGTAATCCAATCCTCTATCAGTGGGCACTTAGGTTGTTTCCATATACTAGGTATTGTATATAATGCCGCAAGACATACTGTAAAGCCTGTAATTTTTTTGAGAGATGGTTTCACTTTCTTCACATAAGTGCCAAAAGTGGGATTGCTGGGTCTTATGTGTTTCTGTTTTTAGTTTTTTATGGTACATCCAGATTACTTTCTGAATTGGCTGCTTCAGATTACATTCCCACCAATAATGTTAATTTCCTATCTTATCTCTGCATCTTGTAAATATCTTCTAAAGCTTGTTGATCCTGTTTAAATCAAGACCAACTGTTTAGTTTACAGTTGTGCATTAGTGTTATCCCCACTGGAGTAAGGTTTAGTTCTTCACATGAGTTTGACACTGTGTTTTGGACTTAATTCACCTATCTTGGTAAGGAGCAGATGACATAGTAACTTAAGTCCAATTAGAAACTAGGTTATCATGATGTTGTGACCAGACATCCTAAGATGCCAGTATTATTTCCTGAGTTTCACTACATAGGCGATCATTAACCTAGAGCAGGTGCAAACAAAAAGTTCTACTGAAATTTTTTAAAGATTTATTTATTTTTGCATACAAGAGGTGGGGTGCAGGCCAGAGATGTTGGGAGCGAGAGGATTCACCAGAGACAGAGTAGGGAGCAGAACAGGCAGATCTACTGAAAATACCTGCAGAAGGGAGCAGTGGGCGAGACACGAGAGGTCTGTTGCACCATGTGGGTTAGCTCCCTGGCTGGGGATTGAACCTCTGCTGCAGTGGCTATGGATAACTTCATAGTGCTGAGAATAAACCTCTTTTTGTGCCCCCAGGGAGGCCTTCCACTGAAATTTTTATGACTTACAGAGTCTCCTTTAAGAGTTTCTCTGTTGCTTACCTTTGCTTATGAGACCATAATGTTCACAAATTCATTTCACTTTATTTGACCATATAAATCAATGCTACTTGATTTAATGTCTTTAATCTTTTAGTCATAGTTTCGCCATTCCTGGGTTCTTCATATTGATCCTTTTTGTTGGATCAGATTTCAACAAATGTTTTTGTTCTTATCGTTTGTTTTGTCTTACGAAGGGTCATGTTTGAGGACTCTTTCTGTTGGTTTCACAATTGCAACTGTACTTCAATAGGCATTACATACTCAAATTACAACCGCATCCTCACGATGTACAGATCAATATTGATTCTTGACTTTTGGCCTTAAGTACTGCTCTGAAATAGTCTTAGGTCAATGCAAGCTCTCTCTTCTTTTCCTGATTAGCACCTTGGTGTTTTCAGTAGGACAGTCATATTTTTCTTGTGCTTCAATGAACTCAAGGTTGGTATTAATTATTTTGTGTCAACTTTTTTTTAACAACATGGCAATTGGCAGATTTAAATCTTTGTTTCTGAAAGGTCTTTTTCCCTTTTAGACTACATTCTCTCATATGTATTTTTTTCTATAGCAGTAGCAATTTTTCAGTCATGTTTTTCATATGTCATTTCTTCTAATATCTTTTTGATAGTTTTATCTTCTTACAATTGGTTTAATTTTATTTGCTCTGGGTTCTACACCATCGCCATTCAATATTCATTGTATTTATTTTGTTCCAGTATATCTCCATTTATTTTGTTTTTATTTCTTAAAGGCCTGCTGTGCCTGCTGCGTAGGCATTCAACAAATATTACTTAGTAGAATGTGTTAAATATATATTCAAGAACAGATTTATGCAAATGAGAGTTTAGGATATTTTAAGGAAAAATGACTAAAACAAGGTTTCTGGTGGTGTTTTGCTCTCTGTACTCAGAGGAAGGTAGAACTTGACAGGTCAGTGAAGATCATGGGTCCAAACATTCACTCCATCTTTCTTGTTGATGTTACTAGTTTTTACCCACATATATAATGAGCATCATCATTAATGTCTGAATATGACCAACAACATATACTTTTATAAAGATGTATTTACTGTAATTTTATGTCTTCTCTTTAGCTCATTATTACAACATTCTCAAACTACATCCCTAATCCTAGAAACCCATGTTAAAAACATACTATATGGTTTAAATTATTTCCCTCCACACACATAGAAAATTAGTATCATTGTTTTACAAAAATGGGGTACTTCAGGTTCTGGATCATGTTATTTTCTGTCAACAGTATCTCACAGGAAGTTCTTTAGAACATTTAGCTATAATTCATTTTTTCAATGGTTGCAAAACATATGGCACAAATGTAATATATGTAGTTAATCCTAAAAGGTTACTGTAGGGGTAGGAAGGGCACTGAAGTAGTTCTCTAAGATCCTATGCAGATGGGTCAAGGAGAGTCCTGGAGCCCTCAATGGGTTTCTCAGGATTTCACTGAGCTTTTACATGTAGTGCAGCAACCAGGTATACAGCAGGCAGGGATGCCGGGAGCACAGGAGACTGACAGGCCTCCCAGCCCCACCAAATCTTCACTCTGTCTGGACTCTCTGACATTCTCCCTTTCTTCTCTCTTGTTCTCTCTTGCCTTTGCTTCTCTTGGAGAATATATCAATACTTCATCCATGGCCCACAGAAGTAAAAACGCAACTTATGGTAATATAACAAAATGCAGGTGCCTCATCAGGCAGGACACTCCTAATGGCAGGAGGGCAGAAAAGCCTGAAAATCACTTACCCTACAGTTATCATTCACATTATGTCCAGTTGTTTTTCCCACTATGAACAAATTGCATCATTTATCTGTGCATACAAGAACTGGAGTGTAGGCCAGAGATGGGGAAGTGAGAGGATTCACCAGAGACAGAGTGGGGAGCAGAACAGGTAGATCTACTGAAATACACTGCTGAGGGGAGCAGCGGATGAGACAGGAGATGTCTGCTGAGCCATTTGTGGGTTAACACCCTGACTGGGGATCGAAGTGATGCCATAGTGGCTAGCAATAGCTTGATAGCTGAGACTTTAACCCCTGAAGCACCTAGGAGGCCCTGTTTTCCTTAATTTTTAATGATTTATTAGTATGCAATAATGTCTCAAAAGTAAGTTTGCTAGATCAAAGGGTATTTGGAGTTATGATTTTAGTAGATTCTTTTAGATTACTTTTGAAGGTGGTAATGATATTTCATATTTTCTTCAATAATGCAAGTATGTTCTCTTCACATATCACACAATAATATAATACATAACACCTTTTAGCATTTTAGTAAGGCTAATATGTGAAAGCATTTTTTTTTTTGACTCTTAATTTCCATTTCTTTGATCAATGGGATGTTGTAGCATCTCATGTTTTTCCTATGTCTTTGGTCACTTGAATTAGCCCTTCTGTTTCACATTATTTTAAAATTTACATATCCATTGTGATTTTTGAATCCCATTTTTGCTAATTTGTGTGAACATTTTTAATATTATAAATCTTAACCTTTTCAATGGACTCTATTACAATTTTTTTTTAAAACAACTGCTAAACTTTTGCTTTGCGTTTTCTATCTTTTGTTTTCCCAAGTAGAATTTCATATATTAAGCAGATTGACCTTTTTTTAAATTTTATTTTATATAATTCTTACATCATTTTTCATTTTTGCACAATGTATGCATTTTCATTTTGGTTATATTCCCCATATAATCCCCACCCCTCTTATTTTGGCCCTAATCCCTCCTCTCCTCCTCACCCCCCTCCCCCTGTAGTGTGTCTCTGGTTTATAGTTGCTTGTTGATTTTGATTTTTTCTTTATTATAATTAGTGTTTTTCCTTGTCCCTTATTTAGGTTTTCTAAATTCCTGCTATGAGTGAGACCATCCAGTATTTTTCTTTTTCTTTCTTGCTTATTTTGTTGAGCATGATACCTTCCAGCTCATCCATGTTGCTGCAAATTGCATGAGTTTATCTTTTTTTGATTGCTGAGTAATATTCCATTATGTATATGTACCACATCTTCTTGACCCAGTCATCTATTTTGCTGGGACTACATCAAATTAAAGAGCTTCTGTACAGCAAAAGAGACAATAACCAAAACAAAGAGAAACCCCACCGCCTGGGAGAAATTTTTTGCACACAACACTAATGATAAAGGACTGATCACAAAAATCTACAAAGAGCTGATGAAACTCAACAAAAACAAAGAAAATAATCCAGTCAAAAAATGGGCAGAAGAGCTAAAAAGAAACTTTGCCAAAGAGATTAAGCATATTGACTTTTAAAAACAATTTCTGTATGTTTTGTTTTGGTTAAGAATGTATTCCCATCCTTATATTGTACAGATACCTAAATCTCTTTCAAAGGAAAATTAACATTTATATCCTTATCAATGATATAATTTATGATTTTTCAAATTGGAATAAACATTTCAAATAGAAGACACACACATATATACATATGTGTAAATCTATCTATCTATCTATCTATCTATCTATCTATCTATCTATCTATCTATCTATCTATCTTTCTATCTACCTACCTACCTATCTACCTATCTTATATTGGAGACAAATTTCTTGTAGAGAAATGGGTAGGGCCCAAAATATACAGGTTCTTATAAAATCACACAATGGAGTCTTATCCTAATCTCAAAAGGGAAGCCAATTCAAAGATTTAAATTGTGGTGGTTATGAGAGAGTGAGAAATTAAGTTTAAATTTCTAGTAGTTTGTGTTGCTTCCATGTGAAGAATGGATTGGATGAGCAACAGGATATTGCAGTAGGTAGCTGGTGATGAATGATGATGGCAGTTTGACTTAGAGTGGTGATAGTAAAAAGGTGAAAAGTGGATTTTTAGAGATGCTGAGTATGTCACATGTTGTTGCTGGCATGCTGAAGATAGAGATGGTTCAGTCAAGGTGGCAAGGATGGTTGTGCCATCCAGTGATTGTTGGATCAGTCTCATGGTCCCTTTGGGTTTGTGGTGAGGGAGTTAGCAATGCTTTGTTAATGACAGTTTTTAG
This sequence comes from Talpa europaea, assembly GCF_964194135.1. Classification (NCBI taxonomy): domain Eukaryota; kingdom Metazoa; phylum Chordata; class Mammalia; order Eulipotyphla; family Talpidae; genus Talpa; species Talpa europaea. The sequence continues at coordinate 66,324,097 of NC_140075.1, read as the reverse complement.
CAGCAATTAACTGTATTGGTGTAGATTTAGTAAGAATGGATCAAGAAGTGGGCCTCCCCTGGTGGCACAGCGGTTGAGCGCTGGGTTGCGAGGCTGCCCGCAGCCTCTGCAGAGCCAGTTCGATCCCCGGCCACCAGTGAGTGTCCCACAAAAAAAAAAAAAAAAAGAATGGATCAAGAAATAAAGAAAATAAAAAGTGAATAGGAAGAATCACTTAAGGAAAGCTTTATCAGATAAGTGTGATGAAGAGACAGAGGGACTGAAGTGGTAGAAAAGATTCTTTAAACTATTGTTGAAATGATAGGACAGGGCCTCCCTGATGGTGCAAGAGGTTAAGTGCAGTGCTGTGAAGCTGTCCGCAGCCTCTGCAGCGGGAGTTCGATCCCCAGCCAGCCAGGGAGCTACCCACATGGTGTAGCAGACCTCTCCTGACTTGCCTGCTGCTCCCCTCAGCAATATACTTCAGTCTATCTGCCTGTTCTGTTTCCATCTATGTATCTGGTGAATCCTCTCACCTCCCACACCTCTGGCCTGTACCCCAGTTCTTATATGCATAAATAAAAATAAATCTTAAAAAAAAGAAATGATAGCACATGAACTCTAAGTTGGCGAAAGACAAGAAAAGAAAGCAAAAAGCTGAGGAGTTGTTATCATGTTTTGTGATTTTACAATTGAGTTAGAGGATATGCAATGAATCTTGCATTTTAGTCTTAACTCTTATTATCTAGTCCCTTCACTTTTGGGTACTCAGTAGAACTTATTCCTTAACAGGTGCTTGGTATCCCTTCTACTTTTGATTTCTGATATTATTTTCTGATTCACAAGAATGAATTTGCTGGGTCAAAGTATCTTTGAAATTTTGGATTTCAAACAAGGCATTGGATTTCTTTTATTGTAGTCACATTGGTTTATAACACTTGATGTGATTTAGAGGTATCAGGTCATACCCTTTAGGTAAATGTTACCACACCACACCCACCAGCAAGGCACTGAAAGTCCTCCATGATAGTCCTTTGTGCCCCCTTCCCACTTCTTTCTCCTTGCTCTTCTTCCCTCTCTGGTAGCTTCAATTATACAGTCTGATTTCTAGGGTTTGTTATTGGTTTAGTTTTATCTCACCTTTTGTTTTGTTTCTCTATATTCTGCATGTGAGTGACAACGTACAGTATTTCTTTCTCCTGCTTACTCTCTCAGAGGTTCTGATTTAGTAGCTCTTAGGTGATTGTAATTGTTGGGATGTTTCTCTAGCAAGTTAGTTGTTTAAAACACACCAACTTGTTCATGGTCTTTTGACAATTCATGTGCTATTTCTATCTATGTAAAGATGTTGACATTAAGAAAGTATGAACATCCTTTGATGAATGTAGATGGAAAGAGATGGTATTTTGTTTCCCTTGAGAAAAGTGCCCCTCTCCAGTGTAAAGGATCCTGAGTACATTTCAATATGCTCCAAGTACTTTTATTTAAAAAATGATCCCCAAAAAAACTGTATGGAGAGAGCAGAGGTAACTTTGAGGAAGTTTTAAAAAAACCCTTAGTCATTTGCAGTGACTGTTTTGCTATTGAGGGAACCACAAAATATGCTTTCATACCTTAATAAGAGAGATACTGGGTGCTAACCTACCATCTTCCCTATGACATTGCCATGAGGGATTTTCATTTTTCCAGGGAACTATCTCCTTGCTGCATCAGTTCATGTCAGACATTTAATAGTCCTCATTTCACATCTACTCTCAGTAGATTGATCGAGGATGGTGTTATAAAGAGAATATTTGCATCTTGTGGTTTCACTTTTAATATCTATGTATATATGAATTTTATCAGGGATTCCATAGGAAATTGGGAAACCAAGGCTGAGCTCTTTAAGGTACATAGAATCTGAATAATCATCAGAAAGACAGTTTGTATGAGACTGAGACATTTAGTAGGGTGGTGATTTAGGAATAGCATTTATAGCTGTTTTTTTTTTCTATCACTTCAGTCTTTATATACAACATTGTAGAGAGCTCTTGAGATGAAATGACCACTTCTCAAAGGAAACCAGAGTGAGAAAAGAGATTTTGTACTGAAATTATATCTAAGGAGTCTGTATATCAGACTTTTTTTAAGACCATTTTTTCAAAAGTGACTTTCATAAGGGGAGACTCTGAAATCAATAAAACAGGTTTATGTTAAAGCATATTTTTATTTGTTATAAAGTATACCACTTTTAATTTTAGATAAAATAGTTTACAAAGAGATTGTTTAAAATGATACTTTTATTCCTGCTGTGACTTTTCTAACACCTCCAGTTAAAATAATTAGTCCAGTGTTCTTTCTTAAAGAACAAATAGATATAAACTTGTCTTATTATAGTAATGTTGTTACTATAATGTTGTTAATATAATTCCGTTTGGCTCTTAAGTGCCTCAGATCAAGTAGTTTCTTTTGGAAATATGTATTATGATGTGACCAGTTTACGAAGATATAATAAAACAATTCACCTAAGCCTTGAGGTAGGCATGATCAAGAATATTAAGTTATTGCAACAATTTTCTTCAATTACAAACTGAGAAAATTTTCATAACGCCCATAGGCTAGGACAGAATGTGGACTGTGAGAGTTCTTTAACATGAGAGCATTTGAGATCAGTATTTATTATATGAATTTTCCAGAATAATTTTGTAAAGGCAACACTATCATAACAATGTTAGCATTAAAGGACATTGCATACAGAAATTGATATATACAGGTTGAAAGACCTGCAGGCTAACAGGAATTCTAAATCTCTTGTAATATGTACCTTATCACATCTACATTCTAAATCTTGCTCATTAATCAGGCAGACATGTGGAAGCTGTGCTGTGAAAAGATTGTTCATGATTATGAAAATTAGAAACTGTCTTTTAGGTCCTGAAGTTTCTAAAATACATTTAATGTGTATAAGTGAAACCTTGTTATTATTTTCTTTTAGTATTTTAGACCTTTAACCTGAGCCAGATATTGAAATTGATTTTATACATCTAAATTTTCTTGCAAGGAAGATTAGAAAATAATAGAATTAATTAAGAGGTCCTGTTTTACTCTGCTGTTTAATTTGCTCCTAATATTTTGGCCTCATCAACAAAGTTCTGCAGCCTTTAGTTCTGTGAATGTTAGCTGCTGCAGAATCATCAATAAAACAAATGCTCCATTTCAATATTTCACTCCCCAAACATCAATATTTCCTCTCAAGGAAAAAAAAAAAGAGCACACTGATGACAATAATTAGGAAGACAGAGTAGAAAAAGGGTGGTTGAGAGAAAAAAAAAAAACAAAACCTGTTATTAAGCCCAAGTCTGATTTAAGTGCTGTGCGTTGCATTTTACTCTGGGCTCATTTTCAAGACCCTGATGGAGAATAGTACAGAGGTTGTTAAAACGAGGTAGTTAAAAGTATCTGGTCATTAGGATTTATGTCAGCACTGCTCTGGGAGGAAGACATTTTTTTCCTCAAGTCTGAAGTGTTGTTTTGGCCCACTGTCAGCTAGAAAACAGATGTCGTGTAGGTGAGATGTTTGTTGTACTATATCACCTAGTGGAAGATGGACTTTATTTTACCTAGAGGAATAGAGAACTATATGTCTTGAACTTAACCATCTATAGTTTTTTTTTTCCTTTTTTGGTATACAATTTATTATATACCAGCTGTTTATTCAGGGCCCACTAAGTGTGATGTGAAGTAATTTAAATTCATATGATTTTTTGACTTTACATATTTGCTACAATGTCCCAACAATGTAAAAATATCCCTTGTATGCACTTAGGCAATTGATATGTGGCACTTAATTACCCTTTGTTATGAATGCCAACTGAAATTCATCTGTATTGAAAATTATATAATTTCATCATACTTTGAAATTTAGACAATTTCTTACATGTATTTTGTCCTAACATTGTTAAGCATCATGAGACACTCTTTCATTGCAATTCTTGTCTTTTGTAAAAATTGTTTTAGATTAAAAATATTCAATACATTGCAGAGCTCCTAAGAGATGGCCATAAAATGGCTGTTTAAAAATATTTTATAACAAGGTACTTACTCTAGTACCACGAAGCTTAGCCTAAGAATGCATATTTTTTTAATTCAAGAAAAATTGAGCATTTCTGAAATATGCAATATATATATATATTTTGTCTAGGAAAATTGATGATTAAGAATTTCTGGTAGAGACCATCACATTGAAGACAAATACCAAACCATTTTAGTTCTCATCACTACCTGGAATCATTCTGCAAACTTTAAATTGGGATGGTAAATAAACCAGATGGAATAAACTAGTAGAAGCAGTACTTGACAAAAAAAAAATCAAAAACTGGCAGGAGACAAACACAAATTTTCAATGTAATAATAAAATCTTTGATTAACTCTTCTATGTACTGCTTGAATGCTTGGAGTAATGACAATAAGGATTATATAGTAAGTATACAAGTATTCAGCAATTGGTAAATATCTTTATTAATTCAAACAGTCCTTTTCACATTTTGTGATATAAATTTATTTCAAGTACTTGCAAGTAAAAGGACTTGATTACTTCTTCTGGCATCATTCACACTGATGAAGTTTAAAAGGCTATGTTTTAATTAAAATAAAAATGTTGGTTTATATATTTATCATATTTCAATTCCTCAATGAATGAAAGTTCTCAGAATGCTTTGCCTGAATCTAATGTCAACTTGAACCCCAAAGAGCTTTATAAGGACAGGGTCTTATCCTTTAACCACTGAAAATAGTGTCAAATGAAAAGGGTATTTAAAAAAAAAATTAAAATGGCATTGTTCTCTTCTGAACCTATGGATTTCCCAAGAAACAGCTGTCTTTGTTACTTTTTCATTGTAGTTATGAATTAATTTTGGGAAATTGACTTTATATGAACCTTACAGAAGAGAACTGCCATCTAAGAATAGTTGCAGTGTGTGTAATTCAAATATGTATCTATTTACTGATATCAGTGACTTACCCAAATCCAGTGTGTGCATTTAATTACTGGTAAATGAGAATAGTAGCAAGTGTTTACCACAATATGCTGTGTATAAATTGAAAGAATTCAGCATGCTGGAAAAAAGTTCTAATGATTTTATGACTTTAGACAAAGTTGATAAACACTTTCATAATATTGCCTTATTGACAAGTTGGAGAGTTTAGGAACATCTATCATAAATAATAGTCATTCCATATAGAACACAGATTGCTAGTTTGAAAGACAATGGGGATTTAATGGTGCAATTGCATTTACATTTCTCAATGCGTCATGTTCTAATTTCCACTTTTAAAAAGTTAAATACAGAAGAAAAAAAAAAGGTTTGCTCTAAAACCAGTGGGCTGATTTATTTGATTACAAATGCTTTATTTGTCATTGCTTATTTAAGGATTGGAAACAACCCATAATTTTGTGACTTTCCAGAACTTTTTTCCAGCATGCTGAATTCTTTCAATTTATACAGTTTATATAAACTTAAGTATTAACACTGAACATTTCCTACCCAGGAGTAAGATAAATTTAAAAATACTGCGTAGATAATGACTTAGAGACATTTAAAATTTGTTCTAATTAAAATATGAAAAAAATTCTGGTTACAGGATTGTCAGAAAATTGAATTTCTCTTCCTTCATTTAGGAACTATTGACATGAGAAACTCAGAAAAGATGTGTTTTTGCATGGTTGTCAGTGTTTAACCCTGATAATAGAAAGAATTGTCCTGTTTGTTGGTTTCACACTTCAAACATTTTGGAAAGGCAATTGTTGGTGATTCTTGCAATACTGCTTCCAGTCCAAAAAATCACTGACTAACAAATATGCACTGCTTATTTGCAATGTGTTAAAAAGAGAGCAGGTGAGTCAGTGTACAGCACCAAAAAATTGATGAGACTTCCATTGCTTTGCCCCTCAGTTGTCTTTTAAAATATATGTCACCTTGGTTGATGGCACACCATCCCGAGTGCTCTCTTTCTAGCGTTATACTCATTTTATCATTTGCTTCCAATGAATCTGCTTGATATATAGATTTCTGCTGTAAAAATCAATCTGTTAATACATGTTTGCCATACATAAGTTTCCAACTGCTTTGTAGCTATCGATTGGCAGTCTTTAAGAACTTACCACTGACTTTCCCAACGATGTCACAGGTTTGCTGAAAATCCCAAATAGTCTTTCGTATCTTTTGTAAAAAAAGATTTTGTCAGCTCTAAATCCTCTCTAGTGAAGTTTTTAATTAGATGGTATGTGTGTTATAATTGAGGTGTTTAATTTCTAATTGTTGCATATTAAGAGTTCTTTTTCTATTCTAGATACCATAATTTTCATTTATTATAAAACAGGGTTTAGTGTTCATGCAGAGTATATTCAAGTCCACTTATGTTTCTTCTGCCACAAACCATGAATCTAACTTATTACGTTGTGCCTTTTCCCTGGTGCACTTTTTTTTTCATACTGTAATGTACAACAAATTCAATCATCCCAGACACACATGGAATATGATTAGATAGTTTCATATCTACATAAGTTTGATTTTCATAGGAATTTACATTTGCATATATATTTATCTTAACTTGAAGAGATGAAGAGAAATTGCTTGAAATATTATAACTAGACAATACTTTTATTTTTAGAGAAAGCCCAGAAATGGCTTGGAAAGAAAATATTTTCATTTTGGAAAAGTTTTACTTTATATTTTTCACTGAAGGTGCCATAAAATTATGGAAAGAAACATGATACAGCTTAAAAGAATAGGAAAACAAGCTACAAATTGGTAGAAACTCTTTGTAAAACATATCTGATAAAGGAATGGTATCCAGAATAGAAAAATAACTCTTAATACTCAACAATAAGAAAATAAACAACTCAATTAAAACACACACATACCATCTAATTAGAAACTTCATTATAGAGGATTTATAGCTGACAGACAGAATATGAAAGCAATGCTAAAAATTCTATATCATTAGGCACATTCATATTAAAAACCCAATGAAATATCACTACATACATTTTAGGATGACTAAAACCCCAAACACAGAAAACACCACATGTGGATTGAATGTGGAACAATAAGAATTCTCATTCATTGCTTATGGGAATGCAAAATGCTGCACAGTCATTTTAGAAGAAGTTTTTGACAGTTTCCTACAAAGTTAAATATGCTTTTACTGTATCCAGCTATTGAATTCCTTGGTGTGTACCCTAATGTGTTGAAAACTGTGCAAAAACCTATACTTGAATATTTATTTCCATGTTATTCATAATTACCAAACTTCAAAGTAACTTAGGTAATGTTCAATAGGTGACTAGATCAACATACAGAGAATGAAAAAAAGAACAGACACTCCAAGTCAAGCTATCAAGTCACAAAGGACATAGAAGACTGCAAGAGTCCAGTGGTTGCCAAGAGATAAGGAGACAGAGCTGTGAATTTGGAGAGTTTGGGTAGTTATAATACTTAGGGTATAAAAAAGGAAAAGGAAAGAAGAACTTGGAGAGGAGACAGTGAACTATGTCAATCCACACAAGGCCTTGATATCTGCAGCATAGAAACCGCAATTTAAACCATGCTCAGGGCCTGCCATGGGCCCTGGTTAAGATGGAGCATTTGGCCATGCAACCAAGTCTGCTCACCTGGATCTGGGTACTCCCACACTTACAAGGTTTATTCTCATGTTATTTATTAAAAAATAAACATTTGCTCTCTAACATATGACTAACACTGTTACAGAAACTTGCACTTACATTATCTTAGTTTTGCTCAAAGATGCCATTTCTAATCTATGTCTCTCACATTCTTTTTCTTATCTGTTTTCATTTCCTCTTCGGGCATTCTTCTGTTGTCTCCTAAGATTTCCTTCACTAGCTATTTACTGGAATGCCTATCCCATGTAAGACACTGTGCATGGTTCTTTAAGGTAGGGTTGAGCAGTGCTGTTTTTGAAATGTCCACCTGATAAATATTTTTGACCTGGATCACCTAATATCTATCCTGAGGTCTCAGCTCTTTTACAAATCTTTACACAGCTGCAGAATAAAACATTCTTCACAGCATAGGCAGCTAGATGGACATAGCTTGCGGGGCCTGCTTTTCCAACTTCTGCATTAAGTAACCAAGTATTGCATGCTCTCAGGAAGCTTGCAGCATATTAGCAGATATCTTTGTGTGAAAGCATGGTATATTGAAACACTGAAATGGATGCCCAAACCAGGCTTCAAATGATGTGTTAGGGAAATAAAGACATAGAGGTTAATTAGCAAAGATTTCAAATAGGAATTTTCATGAGATTGAACAATAAACGATGCTAGAGAGGGAAAGGCTGTCGTACTTAAGGAATTTGTCAATATGACAGAGAAAATGTAACAAAGTGGTGAAATTTTAATCATCCCCATATTTAATTTGATGAATGCATTAGTCAGATCAGTTTCTAATCATAAATTTTAATTCCAATTCATTAGTAACAGTAAGGTACATGTGTGTCAGTATCCAGTTGGCACTTTCAATTTTGTATTATTCCTTAAATAGGCACCCCTATATGATAATGGGCAGAGTGAGGCTGAAGGGGAACTATATCTCTTGTAAATAAATGGGCAATAATAAGTCCATGAGGTGTTGCTGGAAGTTTCTGATTGAGTATAGAATACACATATATTTAGAGCCAGTCATACAGACAAGCAAGATGTTCATGGTGTGTAGAAATGTACTCCTTCCTCAGGGAGACATAAGGAAATCCTATGGCAAGGGGCAGGGACAGAAATCTTTCCCTGGGGGAAGGAGACAAACATTTTGAAACAATAATAGAAGCTAAAAAATCTTTCGTAATAATAGAAACTTGTATTTTTCTTTAGTCTCAATGTACTAATTGATAAATTGAAGATAGCAATAGTCATTTCACAAAATGTATTGAGATTAAATGAGTGTATAGATTTAAAATGCTTGTCTTAGCATCTGATACATTGCAGGTACTTGATAAGTATTGGTTAATTTTGTTCTTTTTTTGCAATTATTCTAATGATTTTTATCCTGAACTCTAAGACCCAGATTTTTCATTGTTTGATGGGCATCTCACCATGTCATCCCCAAATGTCATACTACACATGCCCTTAATTCCTCACTTTCTACCCTGACAAAACATGCTTGTCATCTTGTTTCAACCTTTAATGAAAGTATCCCTGGCCTCTTACTCACCTAGGAATCAAACCAATAATTGTTCTTTATTAATTATCATCTCTAAGATCTCTAATACTAGGTCTGTTCATAGACTTCCTAGTACCCATTTTAATTGTTTCAAACATTATTCAAAAGTCAACTATATTTTCCCTGTAATAGTTAAAAATCATTTTAAGTTGAAAATGTGCATAATGACAAATTCTATAATTTATAATTTATAAATAACCAAAACTGTTTTTAATCTATCTAAAAAGTTGGTATTTTTATTGCATAGACTGCCTCAACAACCTTTGAGCATTAAGTATTGGGCCAAGAAATACTAGTATGTTTCAGATATCACATGTATCTCAAAAAAAAAAAAAAGAAACTAGTAAATAATGGAATGAGTTATTTCACTTCTATCATATTTTCAATCCAGTGCCCTAGTGTTTTAATTTCTTTTGTGTGAATTGACTTCAGCGAGAGTCAGTTTTATGCATATTTCTTTTATGAAGAGTTCTAAGGTAGTGATGAAGCAAGTCATGTAGGTTATGTGTGGGAAAGTATAGAGAGTAATGGACCTTTTAGATGTGATTGTTCCAGGTTTGGAGGATTATTTATATGGTGAATGGATATTGGGTTTGCCTTCATACCTGAGTTCTTTTAATCCTGCAGTCATTATTTGATCCTGCAGTCATTATTTTATTCCCCCTTTTTTCAGTTTTATAATTCCATCCACTCTATCTCTTCCCCAATTTTTTGTTAGTGTTATTCTCTCAACCATTTTCCTTTTTCCAACTGTCCAGTATGCACTGTCCAGTATACTTATAAATAAAATTATATTAATCTTGAAAAATTTGTGGTCAGAAATCTGTATTTTATAATGTAAAAATAGTCTACATGTTGTGATGGGGAAAAAAATCTCTTAAAAATTTATGTTTAGGGCCTCCCCTGGTGGCACAACGGTTGAGCGCTGGGCTGCGAAGCTGTTCCGCAGCCTCTGCAGTGCCAGTTCGATGATCCCTGGCCTACCATGAGGGTCCCACATGGCACACAGACCTTTCCTGCTGCGCCTGCTGCTCCCCTCAGTAGTGTATATTCGTCAGTCTGCCTGTTCTGCTCCCTGCTCTGGCTCTGGTGAATTCTCTCACCCTCCCGCGCTTCTGACTGTGCCCAGTGCTTATATAAATAAATAAATAAATCTTAAAAAAATTATGTTTAATCACAGTTTCATTTTTAATTTAGTAATAACCACTTAAAATTTTCTAAATGTGTAATGCATGAAGTCTTGATTCTCACATAAAACACACACAAAAATAAACATAGACTTTTTAAAATCTAAGAATCAAAAATTTTTCCTCTATATGATTCATGATAGAACATTAGCATTACATAGCACTACATTAATCAAATCGGGTAAATTTTTTTATTTATTTATTTATTTATTTATTTATTTATTTTTTTTTATAAATTTTATTGTTATATTCCCCATACAATTGCAGCCCCCCATTCTGACCCCAATCCCTCCCCTCCCGCCCCCGCCCCCCTAAAAGTGTCTCTGGTTCATAGTTTTTTGTTGATTTTGATTTTCACTTTCTTATAGTTATTCATTTTCCTGGTCCCTTATTTAAGTTTTCTAGATTCCTGCTATGAGTGAGACCATCCGGTATTTTTCTTTTTCTTTTTGGCTTATTTCCCTGAGCATGATCCCTTCCAGCGCCATCCATGTTGCAGCAAATTGCATGTGTTTATCTTTTTTGAATGCTGAGTAATATTCCATGGTATATATGTACCACATCTTCTTGATCCAGTCATCTATTTTTGGGCATTTGGGTTGTTTCCAAAGCTTAGCTATTGTAAACAGTGCTGCTATAAACATAGGGGTGCAGGTGTTCTTTGGAATTGATGTTTCTGTGTCCTTTGGGTAAATACCTAGGAGTGGAATTGCTGGGTCATATGGAAGCTCTATGTTTAGTAGGTCCAGAAATCTCCACACAGCTTTCCACAGTGGTTGGACCAGTTTGCACTCCCACCAACAGTGCAGAAGAGTTCCTTTTTCTCCACAGCCTCGCCAACATTTGTTGTTGCTAGTTTTTTTAATATGTGCCATTCTCACTGGTGTAAGATGGTATCTCATGGTAGTTTTGATTTGCATTTCCCTGATGACAAGTGATGTTGAACATTTTTTCATATGCCTGTTGGCCATTTGCATTTCCTCTTCAGAGAAGTTTCTTTTAAGCTCTTCTGCCCATTTTTTGACTGGATTATTTTCTTTGTTGTTGTTGAGTCTCATCAGCTCTTTGCAGATTTTTGTGATCAGTCCTTTATCATTAGTGTTGGGTGCAAAAATGTTCTCCCAGTTGGTGGGGTTTCTCTTTGTTTTTGTTATTGTCTCTTTTGCTGTGCAAAAGCTCTTTAATTTGATATAGTCCCAGCTGTTTATCTTTGCCTTCACTATCACTGCTTTGGGTGATGTGTCTGTAAAGATGTCTTTGATGTGCAAATCACATAGTGTTTCGCCTATATTTCCTTCTACATATTTTATGGTTTCAGGTCTTATGTCTAGTTCTTTAATCCATTTTGAGTTGATTTTTGTGTATGGTGTGAGGTGGTGGTCAAGCTTCATTCTTTTGCATGTAGCGACCCAGTTTTCCCAGCACCATTTATTGAACAAACTTTCTTTGCTCCAATGCATAGTCTTTGCTCCTTTGTCAAAGATTAGTTGACCATAAATCTGTGGGTTTATTTCTGGATTTTCTATTCGATTCCATTGGTCTGTATGTCCATTGGTCAGTGTTTTATAGTTTTCTTTGTATAGGTCCTTTACCTCTTTTGTTAGATTTATTCCCAAATATTTGATTTTTTTTGTTTCAATAACAAAAGGGATGGTCTTTTTGATTTCTTCTTCTTCAGATTTATTGTTTGTGTATAGGAAGGCTACTGACTTTTGCGTGTTGATTTTGTATCCTGCCACTTTACTGAACTGATTGATGAGTTGAATTAGCTTTTCTGTGGAGTTTTTGGGGTTCTCTATGTATAATATCATATCGTCTGCAAATAGTGATAGTTTGACTTCTTCTTTTCCTATTTGGATTCCTTGGATGTCTTTCTCTTGTCTTATTGCCCTGGCTAGGACTTCCAGTATTATATTGAAAAGCAATGGTGAGAGTGGACATCCTTGTCTTGTTCCAGATCTTAATGGAATTGCTTTCAGCTTTTCACCATTGAGAATGATACTGGCTGTTGGCTTGTCATAGATGGCCTTTATGATGTTGAGGTATGTTCCTTGTATCCCAAGAATTTCAAGGGCTTTTATCATGAATGGGTGTTGCACTTTGTCGAAAGCTTTCTCAGCATCTATTGATATTATCATATGGTTTTTATATTTCTTTTTGTTGATGTGTTGGATAACGTTGATTGATTTTCGGATGTTAAACCATCCTTGTGCCCCTGGAATGAATCCAACTTGGTCGTGGTGAATTATCTTATGGATACATTGTTGGATTCTGATAGCTAAAATTTTATTGAGGATTTTTGCATCAGTGTTCATTAGGGAGATTTGCCTGTAGTTTTCCTTTTTTGTGTTGTCCTTGTTCGGTTTTGGTATTAGTGTAATGTTGGCTTCATAGAACGTGTTTGGTATTGTCCCTTCCTTCTCAATTTTTTGGAAGAGTTTGTGAAGGATAGGCACTAATTCGTCTCTGAATGTTTGGTAGAATTCATTTGTAAATCCATCAGGTCCTGGGCTTTTGTTTTTGGGGAGGTTTTTGATTACCATTTCAATTTCCCTAATTGTAATTGGTCTGTTTAGGTGTTCTATTTCTTCTTTATCTAGCTTTGGGTGATTGTAGAGTTGTAGGAATTTGTCCATCTCCTCTAGATTGTTAAATTGTTTCCATATAACTGTTCATAGTAGTTACTGATTATTCTTTTGATTTCTGCTGTGTCCGTTGTGATTTCTCCTCTTTCATTTATGATCCTGTTTATTTGTGCTTTCTCCCTTTTTTCCTTTGTGAGCCTGGCTAGGGGTTTGTCTATTTTATTGATTTTTTCAAAGAACCAGCTCTTGGTTTCATTGATCTTTTGGATTGTTTTTTTAGTTTCAATTTCATTTATTTCTGCTTTGGTTTTTGTTATTTCTTTTCTTCTCCTGGTTTTGGGGTTTTTTTGTTGTTCTTTTTCTACATCTTTGAGCTTCGAGATTAGGTTGTTTCTTTGCATTCTTTCTTGTTTCTTGATGTGAGCTTCTATTGCTATATATTTTCCTCTTATTACTGCTTTTGCTGCATCCCATACATTTAGGATATTGGTGTCCTCCTTGTCGTTCAATTCAAAAAATTTTTTAATTTCTTCTTTGATCTCCTCATTAGTCCAATGGTCTTCCAGTAGTGTGGTTTTTAATCTCCATGAGGTAGGAAAGTTCCTTGCCTTCTTTTTATGGTTTATTTCTAGTTTGATGCCTTCATGGTCAGAAAAGATGGTTGATATGATTTCAATCTTGGTGTATCTGTTGATGTTTGTCTTGTGCCCCAGTATGTGATCGATCCTGGAGAATGATCCGTGTGCGCTTGAGAAAAATGTGTACTCCGTTTTTTTGGGGTTTAGTGTTCTATAGATGTCTGTTAAGCCCAATTGCTCTAGGTCTTTATTTAGAGCTTTGGTTTCTTTACTTATTTTTTGTCTTGTTGATCTATCCATTGTTGATAGTGGTGTGTTGAAGTCTCCCACTACGTATGTGTTTTCTCTGATGTCTGTTTTCAGAGAGGACAACAGTTGTCTGATATATTTTGGTGCTCCTTCGTTTGGTGAGTATATGTTAATGAGTGTTATTTCTTCTTGAAGTATTGTCCCCTTGATCATAATGTAGTGACCATTGGGGTCTCTTTTTATCTTTTTGAGTTTGAAATCTGTTTTATCTGATATAAGTATAGCTGTTCCTGCTTTCTTTTTTGGTCCATTTGCTTGTAGGATTGTTTTCCATCCTTTAACTTTGAGCCTATTTTTATCTTTTGTAGCTAAATGTGTTTCCTGGAGACAGCAAAAGGTTGGGTTTTGTTTCTTAATCCAGGCTGCAACTCTGTGTCTTTTTATTGAAGAGTTTAGTCCATTTACATTTAGAGTTAATATTGATATGTTAACATCTGTATTTGCCATTGTGTTTGTCTTTCCTTTGATTTTATTTATTTATTCTTTTAATAACTTTTTTTTTTTTTTGGCCTTCTTTCATTGTTATTCGTCGCTCTGAGGTTCTGGCTTTAGGACTCCTTGTAGTATTTTTTGGAGTGGGGGTTTAGTTGCAATGAAATTCCGGAGTTTCTGTTTGTCTGGGAAGGTCCATATTCTTTCTTCAAAGAGGAAGGAGAGCTTTGCGGGATAGAGTATTCTTGGTTGGCATCTGTTTTCTTGGAGTCTGTTGACTATGTCCCTCCACTCTCTCCTTGCCCGTAGTGTTTCTTCGGAGAAGTCTGATGTCAGCCTGATTGGTTTTCCTTTGAATGTTATCTGTTTCTTCCCTCTTGCCAGCTTCATTATTTTTTCCTTGTCCTGGATTCTTGGGAGCTTTACTATTATGTGTCTTGCTGTATTTTTCCTTTCGTCGTGGAAGTTTGGTGTTCTTCTTGCTTCTTGTATATCAATTTTCAGCTCCTTCTTCACATTTGGGAAGTTCTCTTCAATTATCTCTTTGAATATTTTCTCTGTTCCTACATCTCTCTCCTCTCCTTCTGGTATTCCTATAACTCTTATATTTCCTTTCCTCATGGAGTCAGATAGTTCCCGAAGTCTTTCTTCGTTCTTTTTCCTTCGTACTTCTCTTTCCTTTTCTGTTTTGGTTCTTTTTATTTCTGTGTCTTCAAGATTACTTATTCGTTCTTCCATTTCATCTATTCTGCTTTCATTGCTTTTCCCAGAATTCTTTAGTTCTTCCATTAATTCTTTGATCTCCTGCATTTCTTTTACTTCCCTCTTTAGGGACTCAATTTCTTTCTTCTGACCATTGTTTTCCCTCTCTAGGGACTCAATTGCATTCTTCTGATCGTTGATTATTTTTCCCTTATCATTGTTTTCCTTTATGACTTCTGTCAGTTTTTTAATCACGGCAATTTTAAATTCTCTTTCTGGAAGGCTCAGAAATTCTTCCAAGTTATTGTCGTTGCAATCTGGGGGCTGGCTTTCTTTTTGTGGTGTGCTTTTTCTCTGGAGAGTTGCTAGGTTGCGTGTGGTTCTTCTCCTCCCTACTGTCTGTTTTCTAATTTGCCGTATGCGTTGGGACACTGTGTTGTTGGGACTTGCCGGCATCTTGGGTGGGCTTCTCTGTTCCCCTCTGGTTCTTCCAGGAGTCATCTGTCAGTTTCAAGCAGCCTTTACTGGAGAAAGGTCCCTGTTCTAAAATGCCGATGTGGGGACACACTCCCCTGTGCGCCTGGTCTGCCCCGGCGGTGGGTTCCTGCTCCCCTCTGGGCTTGGACTGCAGGCCAGAGGGGGTCTGGCGTGGGCGAACTTCCCCAGCTCACCTCTGGCTCCTGAGGAAGCCTTCTGCAGGTAGTCTTTACTGAAGAAATGTCCCTGTTCTAAAATGGTGATGTGGGACACACTCCCTGCGCTTCTGGTCTCAGGCCACTCTTCTGCGCGCCTGGTCTGCCCCGGCTGTGGGTGCTCGCTCTCCCTGTGGGCTCAGACTACTTGTTCAGAAGGGGCCCGGTGTGGGCTAACTCCCCAGCTGGCCACTAGCTCCTTCAGTAGCCTGTGCTGGGGTCAAGTCGCTAGGTGGCACCAGAGATCTCTCCTAGAGCCCTTGGGGAGCTGATTTTCCACCCCGTGGGACAGGGAGCAGAGCGGGGATGGTAGGGTACACCTCAACGGCTTTGGGGTGCTGTGTCTGCCTTGTGCCCCACCGTCGTGGGGAACCCACGCCCCTAATTTCGTGCCCCGGGTCTCAGTTCCAAAGCCCTCAGTTCCAGGACGCGGGCTGTAGCCCAGATCACTGGCGCGGGAATGGCGCCTTTTGAATCCCGCTCCCCTGCCTGGGCGCCTTGTTCCTGCTCACTCAGGGAGGGCCTCGGCCCGGGTCTCAGTTCCAAAGCCCTCAGTTCCAGGATGCGGGCTGTAGCCCAGATTAGTGGCGCGGGAATGGCGCCTTTTGAATCCCGCTCCCCTGCCTGGGTGCCTTGTTCCTGCTCACTCAGGGAGGGCCTCCGCCATCTCCCCGCAAGCCTAGGTCGCAGGCGCAGGGGCCTGGGCAGCTGCAATCCGAGCGCCGCTTTCGCGCAAGCTTACCGGGCGGCCGGGGCTGTGTGCTGGTGCTGGTCTCCTCCTGGGGGGCGGGGGCAAATCGGGTAAATTTTTTAAAGATACCACTTATGCAATATTTATGATTACATTTTTGCTTTTATATTTTGCTTTTTCTTTTTATACTGAAATTAAGAAGGAAGAACTGGAATCTATTCAAGCAAAAGAGGAAATTCAACTTAGACTACCTTTCTTGTTTAAGAATTTAACAAAATTTAACAGAGTACCAATGGAGCCCTTTATCTACTGGATACAGACTTCATTAATTAATCCTTTTTATCTGTGATAGCTAAAGGTAAATCTAGAATATTTGGCCTCCTTGAAATGATTTCTAGTTGTACTCTTACTAGCTAAAATATATTTTTTCCAGCCATATGTTATCTTTTGTCAACCATGTATAAATTAAATCAAATTGCATTGAGCTATTTCTTGCCTCGGATTGACTTTTAAAATGATAGCCATTTAGATAAATACTTGTTTTATATTATTAACTTAATATTTTTGAAAGTGAAAAAAAGGAAATGGAGTATCTTTCTGTTACTCCTCATTTTCATAATAGTGGAAGGTGGAATTCATATGGCATTATAAGTAGAAATTTTCTGCATCAATGGGAACATGGCTTAAAATGTAATGCCTTCTGGACAAGTCAGAGAATTCTAATAAGAAACATTTTTGCTTATATATCATGCACTGTCTGTATAATTTCTCTTCCTTTTCACTAAATATGCTTTCCACAAAAAAAGAAGACTGGTGTTTATCTGTTCCTCCTACCTTTTTCTCATCTCATATTGCACATATATTCTGATTGCTTTAGGAGTAATTATTATTCACCCTTTAAACAAGGCCATGAAGAAGCTAGACACCATCCTGAGAATACAGGAGCTGTCTTTCTCTCAAATTTAATGTTTTAACTCTTGTTTGGGCATCAGCTGTTTTTTTAATGCCCATGCTTTTTCTCATGTAGGGCCACACTGTTAGACTATTACCTGCCAGGAACCAGTAATGGGAAAACATTCTAGTTACATGGATATTTGCCCATTTATACTCATTTTTAACAAAAAGTGACAAGCATGTCACATTTCATCAAATCACATCAGGTTGTTTCTCAAGAAAACATAGAACATAAGATAATCCAGTTCAAATCAACCTTCTTCATCCAGAAGCACAGAATAAAGAAAACATGAAGTACTTAGAATTAGAGGAAGAAAACTATGAACTGCCTGTAGATGAATTACACTTCTCTGTTAATAACTGCTTGCATTTCAAATGCCTACCAACAACTATAATTGCTAGCTTTCTGTTTGTATGTGGTAAAGTGATGCTATTTCTATTTCTTAGATTTTTTTTTTTGCTTCCTGTATATATTTAAAGAGCTGTATTGAAAATATGACTGACTATGGTGGTAATTCCTTTTTCGAGGGAAAGCCTACCATCTGCTAGATGGTCTAGGACTGTGCTGTCTGATAGAATAGTCACCAGTCACATGTGGTTATTAAATTGAATTAAATTTGCTTACTCATTCTTTCTAGTCACATTTCAAGTGCTCGGTAGTTACATGTATTTAGTGACTCCTACACTGGACAGCACAGACATAGGATTTTTTATTAGCTTAGAGAATCCTGCTGGCTTAAAAATTCACATTCCCTTGTGTTTTCCTGGTTTGTTAGTGGAGGGGTCCTTAGTTCTTAGCTAGTCCTAGCTTTAATATCCTACATTCTTGCTTACTCTGAGTGCAGGCATCTACCTCTGTATCAACATAGTTAAAGAAATAGCTGTTGTTAATCAAGGTTGGACCTTGGGACAACTTTCAGCTGAGCTCTGAATAACTCAAGCCATATATTTTATAACTTCCAGTCTTGGAGTGATTACAGAAGACCAATAGGACTATAGAAAGATGTTCATCATCACTTATACTTAGGAAATTCAAATCCAGGAAAATTTTGTATATTTCTTGCCCATTTCCTAGAATCAGTCTTTTCTCCAAGTGGTACCTATTTGTTTTGCTGAAGAATAACATGAGAAACCAGGATTTGTGCTCCTTTAGAGATGGGTCTTGGAGAAAGAGCATGAAGGAAATAAATACTTTCATCCTGCCAAGGAAAATCAAGAAGGAAAAGAAATTTTTTATACTCAGAGGTCATTCACATTTCTATTTCTAGGCAAAGTAAAAGTGGTAAGGATGAGGTGATAACCATGGAACTTAAATATTGGGCCATAAAGTACTAAAAAACCATTCCAATATCTATTGACATCTCTGAAAAATAACCTTATTCATAATCCATAGTTCCATAGTATCATTTCTTTCTTTCTTTTTTTTAATGTTTATTTATTTATTTTAAAATATTTATTTATTTATTTATACAAGCACTGGGTACAGTCAGAAGCGTGGGAGGGTGAGAGAATTCACCAGAGCCAGAATGGGGAGCAGAACAGGCAGAAGGACAGAAGTACACTGCTGAGAGGAGCAACGGGCATGGCAGGAGAGGTCTACGCACCATGTGGGACCTTCGCCAGTAGCCGGGGATCGAACCTATGCTGCAGAGGCTGCGGGCAGCTTTGCAACCCAGTGCTCAACCGCTGCGCCACAAGGGGAGGCCCCTCATTTCTTAAAATAATCTCTCCCTGCCCTATCTTCAGTATCTTTGACATCATGCAGATTCACTGAAGTTTTTCTAAGCTTCACTCCTAAATTAATAGCCAATACCATACTAAACAAAAACAAAGTCCTACCCAAAATATCTCTTCTAAGAATTTAGATGTAAGGTTTTCTTCTCCTTTCTTGACATATTTTGTCCTTTTATAGTTAAAATATTTTTAGGGATATATATTATATCCCTAATATAGTATATATAGTATACTATATATATGTAGTATATATATTATATATATATACTATATATGTGTAGTATATATACTATATACACTATATACACTATATATACTACATATATAGTATATATATACTATATATGTAGTATATATAGTATACTCTATATTACTATAATAAATAGTATATATTATATCCCTAATATAGTATATACATATAATTTTTTTAACCCATATCTATGAACAATTCTACTTCCCAATGTAGAGGGTTGTTGATTCTAAATCACATAAGTCCTTTAACTAGACACATTGATCAAGAACTTCCTTGAATAATGGAGAAATGTATTAAAGTCAAGAGATATAAACTGAATTATTTTGGAGGTTCGTAATGGAGAATAGGAATAACAGATTACAGATACATAATTTAGTACATTTAATTTTGCCTGAAAATAACTTAAAAGTTTGAGAGTTTGCTATTTCTTAGATTACTTTTGTGACATAACATAAAATTTCTTGAACTTGGGGGCCTCCCTGGTGGCGCAAGGGGTTAAACACAGCACTGTGAAGCTATCCGTAGCCTCTGCAGCAGAGTTCGAACACCCGGCCAGCCAGGGAGCTACCCACATGGCACAGCAGACCTCTCCTGTCCCTCCCATTGCTTCTCTCAGCAGTGTATTTCGCCTGTTCTGCTCCCTACTCTGTTTCCGGTGAATCCTTTCACCCATCCCCCGCACCTCTGGCCTATATCCCAGATCTTGTATGCATAAATAAATAAATCTTAAAAAAAAAATTCTTGTGAACTCAAAAATGGCTCAATAGTGTACTTAGTGCCCACAGTGCCTAAAAAAGTGGTGCCTAAGTTACCATTTATGATCAGTCAAGTTACAAGCATTTGGTGTCCATGTCCTCTGCTGTGATCTGCAGCACCTTGTTTATATATATATATATATATATATATATGTTGATATATATATTTAAAGATTTATTTATTTATGCAGACAAGAGCTGGGGTGTGGGGCAGAGGGGGGAGGGTAAGAGGATTCACCAGAGACAGAGCAGGGAGCAGAACAGGCAGACTGACGAAGTACACTGCTGAGGGGAGCAGTGGGCTGCAGGGGAGGTCTGCTCGCTATGTGGGACCCTCACCTGGTGGCCGGGGATCAAACTGGTGCTGCAGAAGCTGGGGGCAGCTTCATAGCCCAGTGCTCAACCGCTGCGCCACCAGGGGAGGCCCTACTACCTCTAGCTTTTTAGACTTTTCTTAAAACTGCCTTTCATTACCCCTTTGGCCATCATTCATTTCTTGATGTGTCTCTGTCTGTTGCAATGTTTCCTGTGGAAAAACTGTCTTAATATTTTAGCAACAGCAAAACTATGTAATTATCAATAAATAATTTAGATTGTATCTCATTCATGTGGAAATGATCTAATTAGTCAAAATGAGGAAAAATGAAAACTTCCAATGATATGTTAAACCATACACAGTATGGCTTTATTTTTATTATTATTTTTATTATTATTTTATTTCAGTGTTGCCTGATTAAAAATATTCTAGATTTAAAATTATCTGCTAAGTTCTTCCAACTAGTTTGAAGCTACTAATACTTATTCTCTGTTTCTTAAAGTGTTTGGGATAAAAATAAATCTTTGCCTATGGTTGTTATGAATTTGTAGGAAGGTTTGCTGAGATTGCTTTAATTGTGGCTGAGACTTTCCCTTCAGTAAGTTATTTGGCTTACCCCTATCCCAGAGATATAGACTCTGTCATCCATCATGAATATAGATTTTCCTACTTGTCTACTTATCACTAAGATAATGATACAGGTACAGCAGTCACACTGATAATTAAAAGCGATACATTACCCAGCATTCCCTTCCACTATTAGTTGTGCAAGTCTTAAAATTTACAGGAAAGACAGGAGGTGATTTTGGAGATATGTGTAATCTAACTTATGCCTGCGTAGTCTCCAGTGTAGATGTACTGTCTATGCATAACTTGACATTAATTGAAATTAAATGAGTAGATTTTTCACTTTTTGTTTTTCTTTCTCTGAGTTATAATTAGGTTTGATGCCAGTAGATGAAGTGAATTAAATTAACTTCTGAAAACTATATTATCAACGAGATGTTTGATTGTTTAAGAAAACAGAGACAGAGTACCTACAACCAAGTTTTACTGAGCCTAACGGATTCAGTTGAGTACCAAGTACACAAACAAAACTATCATCAAGATAACTCATTCATTTTAAAATGAGATTGAATACACAGCCTTCAACAAGAACTCTGGCCCATTTATATACTTACTACAATGCTCAGCACTTTCCCTTGTCATGAAGGTAGTGGTTGATGTACCAGCTAACAGTCTGATTCTACTACATGGTCTTTTATGAGAGATTTTCTCCTAAGTGAAATGTGTTAAAGTGCCTGTGAAATACTATATATGTTAAGGCCCAACATATGGAAATATATAGGTTACGGGATAGCTGATTGGAATTAGTGATATCACCACTTCCTGTGAGTTTTTTATAACATACTGACATCTTTCAAATAAATGAATATGTACACCTGTAGGAATGATTTATTTTCTCCTGATTAAAATTATTCAATGTTAAATTACTGTACAAGGTAAACTATCACAAGAAAAAAATTGGGGGACAAAATTGAGAGATAATGGCAATGCCTTTGAAAATATACAAACTTTGTCTCTCATTTGTAAGTTTTCTTTTTCTAATAGTTGTTTTAAATTGAAAATTTTATTAAGGTAAGTATAAATATAGATTATTCTTCAGCTCTAAGAGTGATGCATAGCTATCCTACTGTACTCTTCACTCAGTGTCCCAGAGTTTTAAAATTTTGCAAAAGATTAGCAACTGCCCATCAGAATCTTGATGTTGATCCTACTGATCTTATTCAGATTTGTCCAGTTTTTTTTCAGCATTTTATTATTTTATTTATTTTTCATTATTTTATATATTTACATCATTTTTCATTTTTGTACAATGTGTGCATTTTCATCTTGGTTACAGTCCCCATAAAATTCCCACCACCCATTCACCCTTGAACTATCATCATGGTCCCTTGTGCTCTTCCCACCCTTGTTTTGATCCTACTCTCTTCCCTGCCCCGTATAGTATGGTAGAATGTCTCTGATTTATAGTTGCCTGTTGATTTTGATTTTTACTTTATTATTACTCAGCAATCATAAAAGATAAACTCATGCCATTTGCAGCAACATGGTTGTAGCTGGAAGGGATCATGCTCAGTGAAATAAGTCAGAAAGAAAAAGTAAAATACCAGATGGTCTCACTTATTGCAGGAATGTAGATGATCCAAGTAAGGGATCAGGAAAAAAAAAGTAATTATAATAAAGATTTGTCCAGTTTTACCTGTACCCATTTCTAAATGTGTGAGTATATTTACTTCTTTATAACTTTGTCACTTGTATAGATTTGTTTATCAACCATGATGGTCAAGATAATGAATAGTTCCTTCTCTGCAAGATCCCTCATGTAACTCTGACCAACCCTTTCATCACCACACTTACCTCCTTTCCCTGTTTACCCCCCACCCCCACCCCCCATGTTACTTAACTCCCGGTGACCACAACTCTGTTGTCCATTTCTAAAATTTTGTTACTTCAAAATGTTCTATAAATAGGGCCTCCCCGGTGGCGCAGCGTTTGAGCGCTGAGTTGCGAAGCTGCCCGCAGCCTCTCGGTGCCGGTTCGATCCCCGGCTGGCTGCTCCCCGGCCACCGGAGGAGGGTCCCACATGGCGCGCTAGACCTCTCCTGCCGCCCGCTGCTCCCCTCAGCAGTGTATTTCGGTCCTTCTGCCTGCTCTGCTCCCCGCTCTGGCTCTGGTGAATTCTCTCACCCTCCCGCGCTTCTGACTGTACCCAGTGCATGTATAAACAAAACGAACAAACAAACAAACAAACAAATAAACATGCCTCTATAAATAATAATAATAATAAAAAAACAAAAACAAAACAAAACAAAACAAAACAAAACAAAACAAAATGTTCTATAAACAGAATCATGCTACCTACAATCTTTTAGTATTAGCTCTTTCACCCAGTGTAATTCCCTAGAGAACTTTCAAAGTTGTTCCATGTATGGATAATCATTTCTTTTTATTCTGAGTAAGAGTTCATGGCATGTAGTTATATCGTTTATCCCTTCACATGTTGTTCACAAATTCATATGTTGAAGGGTATTTACTTTTCAAATCTAAGACTATTTCAGTAGTACAGTTTTACTATATTTTCATGATAGGTAAATAGTGATATTACATTGTGGATTTTATTTGCATTTTGCAAATATTGAATATCTTTTCTTATGCTCATTTTTCACATATATATCTTCTTCAATCAAGTCTTTTCACATTTTTCTTTAATCTATATATTTTTAATTGAGGTATCATTGGTTTGCAAGACTGTTTTATGATTCAGAAATGTAGGATCACATCTCTTCAGATATGTTATCATGCTATACCCACCAACAAGGAATCCATCATATCTTCATATTTTTTTATCCATTTTCTTACAAGATTATATATTTTTAATGTTGAGTTTTCAATATATTGTATGCTTTTCCTATATTGGATATGTATAAACATTTTCTCTAATTCCGTAATTTTCTTTTCATTCCCTTTACATAAGGTTTTATAGAATAAAAGTTTTAAATTTTGATGAGATCCAATTGATTAAATTTTCCTTTAGTGATCATGATTTTTGTGTTAAACTTCAAATCTGGACCTACAATCCCAAACATGTTCTCCTATATTTTTCTATAAGATTTATACTTCATGTTTGGGTATATGATAGTTTTGAGTTAATTTTTGTATGTAGCATGGAGTTTAGGTCAAAGTTCATGTTTTTGACTATGGGTTTCTAATTTTTCTGTCACCACTTTTTGGAAAAACTATCTTTGCTCCATTGAATTGCTTTTACATCTTTATCAAAAATCAGATGGTTTAACCTATTTCAGATCTATTCCTATGTTCTTTATTGTGTTGTATTAATCTTTGTGTCTAGACTTCTACCAAGACCATGCTATTTTGACTACATTGACTACATGTATCTTAATATTTCATAGAAAGATCATGTTTTTTTAATCAAGTTAAGGTTGACTAGTCAGGGTTTGTACCTTTCCATATAAAATTTAGAATAGAATTGTCTACGTCTACAAAAATTTTGCTGAAATTATGGCAAAAACTTAATTGAACATATAGATCAATATTGGGGAGAAATAAGTTTTACTCTGTTGACCCTTCCAGTATATGAACATAATATATTTAGGTATTTAATTTCTTTCATCATCATTTTATAATTTTTAAATTAAAGGATCTATACATATTTTATAAAATGTATACCCAAGTTATTTTTTTTCTGATTGATTGCAAGTAGTATAGTGTTTTTTACTTCAGTTTCTACATGTTCATCATTAGCATACAGAAATGCAATTGATTTTGTGTGTTGATCCTGTGACATTTCTGAATTTACTTGATAGATTTAGAAGGTTTCTTTTTTGGTAAATTCATTGGTATTTTCTATGTAGACAATTATAACTTACTGTACTTACTGTACTTACTGGAACTTCCAGTGTTCAGGATAGTAAAAATAGATATCCTTGCCTTGTCCCATATTTTAGGAAAAATGTATTCAGTTTTTAATCATTTGTATTTTGTTACAAATCATTTGTATTTGGTGTATGTAAATACTCATTGTCAAATTAATATAATTTCCTTCTATTCCTAACTTGATGAAAATGGATGTTTCCTTTTTTTCAAATCCTGTATTTTGATTCAATTATAAGAGCAATTAATGATTTTTCTTTATTAACTCATTTATATAGTGAGTTGCTTTGATTTTTCCAATGTTAAACCTTACATATCTGAAATAAATCCCATCTGACCATTATTAATTATAACTTTAATAACAACAATTTGAAAATAATTTTAGATGATTCTGAAGGTATTTCAAATAGGCACTAAATCTGTTATTTCACAACAGTTTTATCGAAAGGATCATAAAATTACAGTACTTTTAATTTATTCTGTAAAACAAGTATTTTACATTTGCTCCCTACCTTTGCTGGAGAAGCAATATGTGTTCCTTTAATGTGCTCATTTTACTCATGTGCAAATGATTTGGGTAATTCTGACATTTTTTCAGTAGTAGTCCTTTGTGAGGTTTCTTAATTTTAGGATGGCAGTTTTATTTTCACACATACCTGATTTTTTAAGCCACACAGAACATTTAGCAAATCGACTCTATTTGATATGAAAAACAAAAGCTTAAGTTCCAATACTACACTTGAGTTTTACTTTTTCACTTTCTCTATCTGTTTATCTATCATCTATCTGTCATCTAGCTATCATCCATTTTTTTATGTATTTGTAATTAGTTCTGTTGCATGAGGATATGCAGTCTCCCCATACTTGTTGTTGAAGATACTATCCTGTCCTCATTGGTACACAGCATTCTCAATTCAAATGGATTTTTATGTAAGGATATATTTTATTTATTTTCTTTAAGATCTTTCTAAAATTTTCCAACATTTTCTTGGTTTCTTTGTCAGGATAAATAAAATCAGCAGCCCTCAATATATTAGTCTGATAGGAAATATTTCCTTCTTATCTAACATCATCTTATAGGTATATGAGTTAATTTTTTAAACAAATGGCTTTAACACTGCTCCACATTGAATTTTACTTGCCAGTTTTCATCCATTTACATGATTTATTCCTATGGGTTATGCTTTTACTGCCTGGAAGAACTTAATAACTTTGGAAACTTTGGTTGTATTATTGTATACTATTTCCTTTGCAGAGTTCTAAAAATGCAAAATAATAGAGGTCTAAGGGGGAACTCTACTGTTATTCTTTCTCACTCTACACACACACCGGGGCAGTGCCTATTTACTTATTTTAAATATATTTTGTTGTAAATATTTTTCAGTTCACAAAGAAATAGTCCTCTCTAGATATTGTCTAGACTCATGTTATATATTTTTGTTGTTATTATTTTAAGAAGTCTAGACATGGAACTCTATTTTTTAATATTTGTAATATTAATAACCCTATTTTCGTTTTTAAGTTATTATTTTAATTGAGGTAATGTTGGTTTGCAACTATTTATATGATTTAGAGGTACAGATTCATACTTTTTTGGGAAAAGTTTTTTCTGCAAATACTTTATTCAATTTGGAAAGGTGTTTTCATTTAAATGAGTTTATTTCACTGTAAAGAAGCTTTTAGTTTGATGTAGTTCCATTTGTTTATCTTTGCTTTGGTTTTCCTTGTCATTATTGTTGAGTCCCCAAAGAGATCCTTGAAGCCAATGTTGTGGAGTGTTTTACTTCTCTTTCTTCTATGCATTTTATGGATTTAGCCTTCAACTCATTTTTATGTATGGTGTGAGATAGCAGTCTAATTTTATAGTTTTGCTTGTGACTGTCCAGTTTTCTAACAACTATTGTTGAAGAGAATTTCCTTTCTCCATTGTGCATCCTTGGCTCTTTTGTCATAGTTTAACTCTTCTTATAGATGGGGTTTATTTCTTGGATCTCAATTCTATTTCATTGATCTGTTGGTCTATTATTTTTCCAATGCCATACTCTCTTCATTATTAAAACTTTGTGTTATAGTTTGAAATTTTGGAGTATGATACCTTCAGTTTATTTTGTTGTAAAATTGTTTGGGCTATTTGGGGTCTTTTATGATTCCATATAGATAGAAAATATCAAAATATATTTTAATAACACTTTCTCTATTTTCTTGAATGTGTTATTTGCTTTGGATGAAATAGCCATTTTAGCAATGTTAAGTCTTCTTTCACATGAACAGGAAGTATTTTCCATTGTTTTTTTTTTTTTTTTTTCCCAAAGATTTATTTATTTATTTATTTATACAAGCACTGGGTACAGTCAGAAGCGCGGGAGGGTGAGAGAATTCATCAGAGCCAGAGCGGCGAGCAGAGCAGGCAGAAGGACCAAAGTACACTGCTGAGGGGAGCAGCGGGCGGCAGGAGAGGTCTGCGCACCATGCGGGACCCTCGCCAGTAGCTGGGGATTGAACTGGCACTGCAGAGGCTGCAGACAGCTTCACAGCCCAGTGCTCGACCGCTGCACTACCAGGGGAGGCCCGTAGACTTTTTTTTTTTTTTAAAGACCCAATGGGGGCCTCTCCGATGGTACATTGGTTAAGCGCTGGGTTGCGAAGCTGCCTGCAGCCTCTGCAGTGCCGGTTAGATCCCCTGCCGCCAGCGAGGGTCCCACATGGCGCGCAGACCTCTCCTGCCGCCCGCTGCTCCCCTCAGCAGTGTTCTTTGTCAGTCTGCCTGTTCTGCTTTCCACTCTGGCTCTGGTGAATTCTCTCACCCTCCCGCGTTTCTGACTGTACCCAGTGCTTGTATAAATAAATAAATAAATCTTAAAAAAAAAAAAAAAAAGGTCCTTTTTCTTTTTTCTTTTTTTTTTTTTTACAGGTCCTTCACCTCCTTTGTTAAGTTTATTTCCAGGCATTTAATTATTTTTGGTGCAATTGTAAATGGGATTGTTTACTTGATTTCTTTTTCTCCTTCATTGTTTGTCTATAGGAATAGAGCTGATTTTTGTATATTGGCTTTGTAGTTTGTCATTTTTCTGTACTAATTTGTGTTTCTAATAGTGTTTTAGGGAAGTTTTTAGTGTTCCCTGTTATATTATCATGCTGTCTGAAAATCGTGATATTGGTAGTTTTGTTTCTTCTTTCCCAATTTGAATTCTTCAGCTCATTTTCTTGCCTAATTGTTCTAGCTGTGCCTTCCAATTCTGCATCAAATAATGG
The DNA here is from genome assembly GCF_964194135.1 of Talpa europaea. NCBI lineage: Eukaryota > Metazoa > Chordata > Mammalia > Eulipotyphla > Talpidae > Talpa > Talpa europaea. Next base: position 66,296,008 of record NC_140075.1, on the reverse strand, counting down.
TGGTAAATGTGGACATGCTTGTATTGTACTTGATCTTAGAGGAAACACTTTCAGTTTTCACTATTGAATATGATGTTAGATGTGGGTTTGACTTTCACTATATTCATGTATGATCCTTCCAATCCCCATTTTAGGAGGTTTTTTTTTTTTTAAATCATAACTAAATGTTGAATCTTGTCAAATGCTTTCTCTATATCTGTTGATGGGATTATATGAATGTCATCTTCCTTTTCATTGATATGGAGGGTCACTTCTTTTTAATCTGAGTCTCTCATATAAAGAATAAATATTTCTACTGATAGAGAACTAAGAAAAATATTTATCATAAGTAAATCCAGCTTCACTAGTGAATACATGCTATATAGATATAAAATATCAAGAAGCTCTGTTAATTTAACAGAATATTTCCATCATATTAAAAAATAAAGATTCCAGATACATCTTGAAATGGAACTAATATGAGACTTTTTAAATGCAGTTCATTAGAGGTATTTAATATAAGTTTACCAGTAGGAAATTGACAGTTTGTAAGATAAAATATAGCCATGTACCAGCAATTTCATAGAACTCAGCCAAAAAATGTTTTCCAATGTGGGTGACCCAACAATTTTTAAAATTAATTTTAAGAAAAGGAGAAATGCAGCACGCGCACACACACACACACACACACACACACATATATGCTGCAGTCTGATTTCACTATATTTCTGTAAAGTAATTCTGTCATTATATCATAACCTTTATTTCATTCTATCTCTTGTACAGTTCCTTGCCTTTAATAGAGTTGTGCTTCAATAGTAATATTTATAAGAGCTTTAGAATGTGAATATCAATTCATTTTACGTATGTTTTTAAATTCACCTTTGGTGTATTTAGTCTCTTTTTCTTTTCTTGTTGAAATAATAATACAAGTATTTAAAAAATAAGCATAATCAAAAGAAAGTAATGGAAAATTAATTTTCTTTTCATGAAAATCAAGTTTAACTAGGAAATTGATGGATTTTCTTGATAGCATTGCAAATGAGTTGACAGAAGGCATATACTTAAATGAAACGTATTTAGTAGTCGTTGATATGAGATAATACTATCTTAGTCATAGGGTGAATTTAAATTTCTTAGATATAAGCAAGGGCATAAGGATTGAAAATGAGCAATGGAATCACAAGATAAAGATAATAATAATACCTTCCACGTAGAGCACTTAATGTCATCAAAAACACTTCTACTTGCATTATCCCCTTTGATTCTCATTAGTACATATATATATTTTGAAATGTCATTTTTATGTAACTCATCTACAATCTTCTTAAACCTGACACTGTACAAGCAAAACAAATTTACCTGTGTATTCAATCATATCACAGTGGCGCATGAAAACAATAGACACGGTTTCATCTATTACTATCTACTTCTCTAGCTCTTCCTTTAATTATGCAGTTTCCCCAGTGTTCTTCGTATTTTATCATGCTCCTGTTTTATTTAAAATCTACAGGATTTTTTTTGTGGGCTTTTGTAGGCTTAAAAAAAATGATTTATTGATTTATGCATACAAGAGCCGGGGTGTAGGCCAGGTGTGGGGGAAGGTGTGAGAAGATTCACCAGAGTGGGGAGCAGGACAGGCAGATCTACTGAAATACACTGCTGAGGGGAGCAGTGGGCACAGCAGGAGACGTCTGCTGTGCCATGTGTGTTAGCTCCCTGGCTGGGGATTGAACTTGTGTTGCAGTGGCTGCAGGTACCTTCACAGTGTTGTGACTTAACCCCTTGTGCTACTAGGTAGGCCCCTTATGTGGTCTTTTCTTTAATGTCTTTAGTTTTATTTTCTACTTCCATTTTTTTATTTTTTACTTTTCTAAAAATGCATGGAAATCTATAGTTGCATTCCTTTCTTCACCTTTATAAATTTCCCTCTATGTTTACACATTTCTGTAACAAAACTGTCCCTTATGTGCATGGCATGTCAGGCCCACATCCAAGCTGGATTATTTTCAACTAAGTCTAGTTTTCTGTTACACCATTTTGGAATCCAAACATTATCTGTGGAAGCACAATTTAACTGTCTTCTCTTTATCCAGTCTGTTCTTCTCCTAGTCCTACTTTCCTATTTTCAGTTTTACTTCAGGACCTTTGCGTTTGGGTGGGCTTTCCTTGTCTCCCATTGCTGTCTTGTTGTTCTTGGATTATAGCCTTGAATGTGTCCTTGCTTGTTGTAGCCCTGATGGTAAAATGCCATTATTCTTTCAGTATTCTAATTACTTTCTAACTAGACACACTATTGTATGGAGGTTTTTTTTTTTTTTAAAGATTTATTTATTCATGCATGCAAGAGCTGGGGTACAGGCCAGAGATGCGGGGCGTGGGGGGTGAGAGGACTCACCAGAAAGAGTGGGGAACAGAACAGGCAGATTGACTGAAATACACTGCTGAGGGGAGCAGCGGGTGAGACAGGAGAGGTCTGTCTTGCCATGTGGGTTGCTACCTGGCCGGCTGGGGATTGAACTCGTGCTGCAGAGGTTGCGGATTGCTTCAGAGTGCAGTGCTTAACCCCTTGCGCCACCATGGAGGCCCCTATGGAGTTTTTAAAACACATTTATAACAATGCTTCATTATCAGTTATATCATTCCCTTACATCAGTTAAAACACTTCTGTACCTCTAAATCAAAGTAATTTGGCAGGTACCTCGCTCCCTATAGTCACCAGTGTTACCTCTCTCTCTCTCTCTCTCTCTCTCTCTTTCTCTGAAGTTCAAACAAATCTGCCTCTTTTCCTGAGGCTATTATTATTTCCAAATATCTTTTTAAATAAGTCAGTGTTACCCTGATTTTACTGCTTGTTTTAGACTTTATTCGTGAAATGTCTTAGGTCAGTTGATTTATCAAAAATATTCTTAGCAGTTCTAACTTTCTCTTTCTTAACATACTTTTGAATATGAATCAGAATGGCTCTGATAATATGGAATTATTAGTATAATTCCTTTTTCTGTTAGGTTCCTACCACATGTAGTTGTTCTATGTAGATGTCATAATCCCTTGTATATATAGTCACCACTGTATTTTTTTATATTCACGCTAATATTTTCCTCTTTAAAAGAGATTAATTTCTGTATCCGCCCCACTTTTTTTTTTTTCCTCTACCAAGGTCAGTGGTAATTTCCTAATAATACAATACAGTTAATTGTAGTCAGTCCCTAACTTACTTGACCTCTGGGCCTTCTTGATTGCTCTCTTCAAAATAATTGCCACCCTTCCATTTTAATACTTCCCACTTCTCTGATCATTATTTCCTATTCCCTTTTGTTAGATTTTTAAAAATTAATTGTTAACATTGATTTATGGTTTTCTTTCTTGTCTCGTTTCATCTAAACTCCTTGTATTATTTCACCCCAGTGATTTTAGCTATCGCCTATAGACTGACTCTTTCAAAATTCTGCTGTCAGCTTGATCCAGATCCAGTCATGCAATACATTTCTCTCTTATCTTTTACAAGTTCCAGATCTCCACACACACTTTAAGTTGAGCTCATCTCTCTTTTTCTAAACTGTTTTCTCCTCTTTTGATGAATGGCAATTTATAGTTTCTTTATTCCAGATCTGGTCTTTTTTTTCCTTTCCCTTATATTTATATGTGAGAAATTATATTTACTACATTCTGTTTTATATAATAATATCCCCTTTAAAATGTTTCCTCCTCTTAAACTTCATAGATTGTTAGTTCAGACATTTATCAGCTCTCTTGTGGGCTATTGAAACATTCTCTTTACTGATTTTTCTGGTATCTATTATAATTCCCTAATCTGGTCTTCGTTTCCCTTCTAACAACAGATCACTAGTTCCTTTACAAGTTCCCTACTCAATTCTTTTTTATTATTAAAGTTCCATTATTTTACATCCTTGTTAATGTTTTGATAGTATAGGATTTCCCCCTCAGGGAAAGAACCCATAGTCCTTCACCATAATCCATTGTGCTCTCTTCTGCCACTCCCCTTCTCACCCACTCCACCCCTCTGGATGCCTCAGATCTATGGTCAGCTTTCAAGGTTCATTTTAATGCTTGTCTTTGTCTTACCCATCCTGTATTTTCTCCTTCTGGCTAAAATTGCTTAGCATAATCCTTTCCAGCTTTACCCATCTTGCTCCAAATGGCATTGATTTATCATTTTTGATAGCTGAGTAGTATTCCATTGTGTGTGTGTGTGTGTGTGTGTGTGTGTGTGTGTGTGTATACACACACATCATATCTTGATTCACTTATCTGTTTTGGGGCACTTAATTGTTTCTATACCTTGATATTATAAATACTGTTTCTATAAACATGAGTGTGCTGGCTTGCTTTTGAATTAATGTTTTTGTAGTCTTTGAGTAGATTCCTATTGCAATTGCCAGGTCATATGGCAGATCCATTTATAGTTTTTAGGAAGCCTCTACATTGCTTTCTATAGGGGCTGGAACAATCTATATTCTAACAAAAATGTTCTTTTTTTCTCTACACCCTCACCAGCACTTGTTGTTTCTGGTCTCTTTGATATGGACCATTCTCACAGGTGTGAGGTGATAATCCCCTTATGGTTTTAATTTGTATTTCTCTTATGTGACCAATTATAACAATTATGACTTGTATTTGAAACCAATTGTAAAACCTTAAAACTCAAAGTGAGTTCTGGTTCCAACAGTATTGACAACATCTGGGAACTTGTTAGAAACAGAATTTCACTTTCTAAGTAGACATGATATTTTGTGGAGTTCTTTTTTTCCCAAAGGATAAGTAAAGCAGTTTGTTTACATACCTATAACAGAACTGAACTCAAAGTTCATGGTCCTCTGTGGAGTCTTACAGAACATTTTTAACTGCACTTCCCTTGCTCCCGAAGAATTCCTAAATAATAATCTACATTTTAATAAGATCCCAGTAGGTGCATAAACAGATTAAAGTTTGAGAAGCACTGTGTGGCAGTTATGTTTCAAACAGTGCCAATCTTGGGGTACTGTACATACTGTATGATCCTAGTATTCTCATCTATTTTGTAGTGCTCAGGGAAAACGGAGTCAGCTTGTCCCCTTTCTCTCTCCCTTTGTCTCACTCACATTGCAAATTCTTCCCATGCTTCATTAAGATTGTTTTTTTCCAAACAAACTCTTGGTCTGCAACAGATTCTTCTCCTTTTATAAACTCGAAAAAAAAAATGCAGCTTTTAAATTATAGTTGATTTTTTGCTTGCTTTTTACATTTATTTAGGCTTCAAAATGGGTAGTTTAAGCCTGAGTACAAGCTCAAAATAAAAATTATTTTCTTTATATTTACATTAAAAATTATCATAATCTCTCATAACAGAATTTTCCCTGGAAGTGTCAATGTTGAGTCAGATTTGTTTTTAAGTCTGTGAATGCACCTTAGCTTGTAACTTTTGTGCATATGTCACTGTAATGGCCACAAAATTTGATTCTGACATAAAAATATTCTATAAGAAGACTTTTGAATTCATGGAAAGTCTTTCAGGTGGTCAGTGTGCACACTAAATCAGTAATTATCAAAGTGTGGAGTGAGGACCAACATCATTACCATCACCTCTGGACATGTGACAGTAAAGTATCTCACCTACCAAAGCCATTCTGCTCTGAAATTTTTTTGGTGGGAATGATGAGCCATGTTTTCACAATGCATCTAGGTGCATAGTAAAGTTTGGGAATCATTAGTTGGTCTAAAACAATTATTTTAATTTTGTTTCCTATGCCAGTGATTGATTTAAGCATGGGCATGATATTCAGGGCAAGTCAATGAGATGTGAGGGGTATATGCCAGGGAGGTGTCTGGGAAAACTATTCTTGCTTTTATAAAATAAAGAACAAGCAGAAATTGATCATTTTCATGGCTGACTACTGATAAGTTACAAATGATTTCAGGCCTATCTGGTCACCATCAGGCAGAATAGCACTTAGATTGAGTTTGGTTGAGTTGAAAGATCTAAATTCATAGATTCCTGATTTCATTGATCCAGTGAACAAACAAGCCCTGGAATATTTATCTGCATTTTTTGTTATATTAAATAATAAGCATTCATATATGTATATATGAATTTAAGTTGGGTTTCTATTATCTATAGTTGAAAATATTTAAACTTATACAACATGAATTATTTTATAGTTAATAAAATGATATTTAAATTCACTGATGCATAAGAGCATTTTAATAGAATTTTGTATCCTATTCACATAGATAATATTTGCAGTCAGTCATTGCATAATAGAGATTAAAAGGTAAACACCCCACAATTAAAGTTGTATTTTAGAAGCTAAAAATAAAAACACAACATAAAGTGGATGAGATCAACCATCTATGAAAAGCTTCGGAAGCATAAATAGGCCATTAAGTAATTCATATTTGTGATTGGATTAAACCGGGTCCCTTTTTTAATCTCAGGAGAACCTTAAAGTGTGTCTTTGAAAAACGGACAACAATTGAAGTGTAATTAATGAAAAAATCTATAAGGAAAACACGCAGATTACACGGCAGTATTCTAATGGTAGAAGCTTTTTTGAATACTAAGAAATATTGGAAGTGGATATTAAGACATTTTCAGCATATAGTCAACTGCTGCGTTTGATCAACACTACCTGTAAAAGTTCAAGCTTTACCACAGATTTGGATCAAATAGCAGACATAACTGTTAGATTTCATTTGCTTTGACTTTGCACCCTCATAACTATAATTCTGTTTTTTTTTCCAGGTAGCTTAATTTTCAAATGATATTGTTGTACAAACCAAATTTATGCACTAGGGTAACTAAAAATACACACACACGTGTCTGCTATATTCTTAATCAAAAATATTGCATTAAGATATATGAATCAAATTTTTGAGAGTTTTGTTAAAGTTACTCTCCCATATTCAAAATCATTTCAGGGTAGTACACCTTAGCTTCTGTGATGCAAAACGGAGACTTAGATAGCATAGTGCCCTTATGTCACAAATTCTTCATGAAACATTTTTTTCTTTTTTTTAAATTATTTTAGCTACCTGAGAGTCATATCTAGGCTATATTTTTCACTTTTGGTAGAGGTTCTAAATAGCTGATACAAAGCAGCTTACTATTGTAAACAGAAACAGGAAATAATTTTCTTTTGCAATAGAGTCATAATAGCTCTTCAATAGCTTCTATGAACTCTTAGAGCAATTATTGCTACTTTGTATTTTCATTCCCTTTTTGTTACTTCAGATATCAAGTGATCAAGTATATGAGCAAACTTTTTTATGTCTTTACTAGGCAATCTTTCTGGCTGGTGGTGATAAAACAGGAGCAACATGTAGGTAAACAGCACCATGTTTTCAATTAATATGAATAGCAATAGAACTATAAATGATATAGCTAATTATTTTCCAAAAAAAATCTTTTAATTATTTTATTTTATTTTTAAAATATATGCACTTTTATTTTTATTTAATTTTAATTGAAATTATGCTTAGAGGTCCTCATCAGGTATTTATATATGATATTGTTCTCAATATGAAAGATACATGTTGTAGAGTTTGCCCTTCATTTAAAGGCCTGGAAACTAAGATTTCACTGTACCCACAATGAAATGAAAGAAACCCATCAGTAAAAATGTGTGAAACCTACTTTCTCCCCCTTGCTTTCTTATGAGCAATTCTTGATAAGGTGTCAGCTGCTATTTCAGTGGTGTTCTTGACTCCAGATGGTAAGATAGCATATATTGCTTATTATTGTTTCTTCTATTAGAAGGCAATGTCTCACTCATAGCAGGGATTTAGAAAACCTAAATAAGGGACCAGGAAAAATACTAATTGATATAAAGTAAAAATCAAAATCAACAAGCAACTATAAACCAGAGACACACTATCGGGGTGAGGAGGGCAGGGAGAAGAAGGACTAGGGTCAAAATAAGGGGGGGGGTGCAATTGTATGGGGAATATAACCAAAATGAAAATGCATACATTGTGCAAAGATGAAAAAAGATGTAAGAATTATATAAAATAAAATATTTTTAAAAAGGCAATATCTGGTTTTTATGTTGGGGCTCATTCTTTTACAAAATTAATTTTAATTTTAGTGCACTTTAAAAAAAAGTCAAGTCTTACTGCCTAGTATGACACTTTTGATAGACTTTCACTATATTGTGGAAGAGGAGGTAGTTATTTTTTTTCCCCTTACCTGTTTTTTTCTAGAAATGATTTGGTTAAGCAGGAAAAAAAGCATATGGGAGTTTTGACACCTCATCTCCTATTCTATTAACCAAACTACATAATCCTCTCCTTTGCTCAGTTTGATTTTCCTTTATTGAATCTTGCTTTCCATGATGTTCTCATTTGCCTTATTAGATTAAATCAGATTGTTCTTCCCCATCCAACATTATCCCTTTGGGAGAGCAAAATTCTGTCTTCTGAGAGAAAAAAATGTAAAGAAAATCTACTTAGAGAAGATTACTCAGCTACTGTTATTATCCGTTTCCAATTTCCTTTTTACTTTACAGAGTAAGTTTGACTCATTCCCTGATGGCAAACTTTCCTGCCTTCTGCTATGTAACAAGGATAAAGACAGGTCATCTAAAATAGATGACTTCTAATGTAAAGAGCAGAACCTCAGGATTGATAGGACATGTTTTATAGGATAGGTCAGAGAAACTCTTGGGTTATTGCTTGTGCTTGAAGCTACTGCCTTTTGAAGCCACAAAACTGTCCCACTGAACCAAGAATTATTTAGGAAATTCTTTTAGACTGTTTAACAGACACACTGGTGAGGCTCTTGGTGCTGTCATAACACAGATATGTCACAACAAGTATATGTGCACAGAGCAACTTTATCTGTATTGCTTTGCCTTCTATTCGTTTCTGCATAGATCGAAGAGAAAGCTTAAGGTACACAACCTCAGTGGAAATCATAAACTGCTGTTTCAACCTTAGCATAGAGATTTCCATGGAATTTTCCTCTTAAGATATTCAAAATTGCTGAGAAGCAATTTGATTTTTCATTGTAGTACCAAATATTTGAACAGGCGTTTCTGTTCTAAATTATAATAAGTACGCGGAGACTCTAATGAATGGTAGATCTAAATTATGTGTGTGCGTGTGCATGTGTATTTTCTCACCCAGCGTCTTAAATTCTCTTGAGGTCACCCTGTCAGCATCAGTTCTGTGGCCTGGATTTAGTTGAATCAATCCTAATTGCAATTCTGCACAGGTCTGGTCCTCTGCGGAGATTGCAGATGAATGACAGTGCAGTGGCAGGAAAGATAAATATGCTGGCAAATAAGATCCCAGCTCTCCACAGAGGATGGAATAAATTACTTTACCAATAGAGTGGAGGTAATATGTTGGAGAGAGAAAGTGAAATCGAAGCCAGTTTAATACTAGGTTTGTTAAAGTTGAGAATAAACCATTTTAAGCTTATGTAAAATACTGATGGTGATTCGTTTCTATTTAGAACACATTCCACTGCTCACTATCATGAAAAATAATGGCATACACTCATTTTGTTTATGCAGATGACAGCCTGGACAATTTTAATTCATGTAGCATTCTCTGGTAGCTGAAGGCCTGGTGGTAACTGTGGTGTAGCATATTGATTAGTAATTTGATAAATACACAAAATGGCACATTGAGCTTTAGGTGCTTCATGCAAAATGTATTTAAATGACCTTGACTAATTAGAGTGCATAGCTGCAAGGCAGTACCGTATGAACAAGAGCCAGTTTATTGGTCTGGAGATTTATGTAGGTTTATGACAGAGAATACAAAGAGAATTGCACAGAAACACTCAGGCTCTATTAAGGAAGTAGACATAGATTTAGGAGAAAACTCCTGTTTTTTGACCAAAAATATTGGTACCCTTTTCCTATAAACTCAACTCAGTGATTTTACATCTAAAATATTTTTCACGTATTTTTATCTGAATCATTGGTGATCTATAAAAATGTATTTTACTGCAGTTAAATATTTTTAAATCATTGCGAAGATAATTACTTTAAAGTAATCCTAAAGATGAATATAAATTCATCATATTGGTTGTTTAGTTCTCTATATTTTATAGTTGCATGAAGTATGCATTCCAAAATAAAACAAATGTTATCTTTATATGCATACATATAGTTTACTATCACAGATTTAGATATTCAGTGGTTATATCATGAATTAATAATACTGATTATCCTTCATTGATGAAAGCAAGCTTTTCGCGGTATTGTTCTAGAAAAAGTTTGGTAAATAAAAGTGAAGTGCTCTAAAAATCCAGGGATGTAATTCAAAAGCTTCTAAAAAATGTCTTCCTATTACACTTGACTATACATGTCATAATTACACTAGGTAATAAATAACAAATCATATACAGGTGGCTAGGTGGCTTGTATCCCACCCTCCCCACCCCCTTTGTTTGTATTTTAAAAGTATGAGATGTCCTCCCTCCTTCCCTCCTTTTCAGGTATTGTTGTAATAGTGCACCCACCACCAACGCATCCATAGTCTTCTACCATTGTCCTCCCTAGCCATTTGTTCTCAGCACCCCCCCTCCCTCTTTGGATGCCTCGGTTCTATATTCAGCTTTAAGTATGGCTTTATCTGACCTTCTGTATGATTGCTCTATTTTCCAAATAAAAGAGATACTATCCAGTATTTATCTTTCTCCCTCTGACTTATTTTGCTTAGCATACTCCTTTCCAGCTACACTGATGTTACCCCAAATGTAATGACTCTATCTTTTTGTCTCCTGAGTAGTATTCTATTGTGTATACATATGCCACAGGTTCTTTATACACTCATCTGTTTTTGGGCTCTTAGGTTTTTTCCATAGCTTGGCCCTTATATACAGTGCTGCAATGAACATGGGAATATGAGTTTCTTTCAAATTAGTGTTTTGTATTGTCAAGTAGATACATAGGAATGGAATAACTGGGTCATATGGCAGATCCATTTTTTTTTAATCTTTTGAGAAAGCTCCATCTTTATTTTCATTTCTATTAACAGTTCAAGATTTCTTTTTCCCTCTACATCCTTGTATGCACTTGTTTCTGGTCTTATTTATAAAGATCATTCTCACAGGAGTGAGGTACTGTCTCATTGTATTTTTGATTTGTATTTCTCTCATGATAAGTAACGATGAAGACTTTTTTCATGTGCCTGTTGGTATCTGTATGTCTTCTTTGGAGACGTGACTCTTTAGTTCTTCTGCCCATTTGTATTTTGATTATTTATTCTTGTTCTTTGGAGTTATGTGAATTCTTTGTAGATCTTTGCTATCAGCCCCTTTTCAGATGTAGGTTATGAACATATTTTCTCCCACTTTCTAGGGTGTGGTTTTATTTGTGCTTTCTTTCACTGTGCTGAAGACTTTAAGTTTACTGTTTAAGTTTTATTATTTATATTCTCTTTTGTCTCCCTTGCTGCTGAAGAGGAATCTACAAAGACATCACTGTAGCCTATGTCATGAAATGTTTTCATCTGTGTATTTTATTGTTTTAGGTTTTATAGCTGCACCTTTTATCCATTTTAAGTTATTTTTTGTGTAGGGGTGAGAGAGTGGTCTTGTTTTATGCTTTTGTGTTTGGCTGTCTACTTTTCCCAACACCATTTATTGAGGTGGTTCCCTTTGTTCCAGCGTATATTCTTAGCTTCTTTGTTGTAGATTAACTGTCCATATAAGTGTGGGCTTATTTCTGCGGTCTTAATTCTATTCCATTGTTTTGTGTATGTGTTTTTTGTTTCAGTACCATGCTGGTTTAATTATTATGGCTTTATAGTATAGTTGGAAGTCTGGAAATGTGATGCCACCATTCTATTTTTTTTTTAAATCAGAATTGCTTTCTTTCTATTTTTTTAAAATCAGAATTGCTTTGAGGTCTTTTGTGGTTTCTTATGAATCTGAGTAACATTTGTTCTGTTTCTTTGAAGATTGCCATTAAATTTTATGAAGTTTGACTTGTTTTGCTTTGGGTAATATGGTTATTTTGACAATGTTAATTCTTCTCCTCCAAGAACTGGGAATATCATCATTTCTTTGTGTCTTCTTCTATTTCTTTTCACAATGCTTTATAGTTCTTGTACGGGTCCATCATCTCTCTTAGGTTTATTCTTATACATATTTTTTAGGGTGTGATTGTAATGGGGTCATTATCTTTATTTCTTCCTCTTATGGATCATTGTTTGCATATAAGAGGACTTAGATTTTATTGCCTGTTACTTTGCTGAATTGGCTTTTCAATGAAGTCTTCATTATTCTCTCCATATGTTTTTCTGTTATTTGCAACAATAATAGTTATATATCTTTCCCATTTAGTTTCCTTTTGTATTCTCCTGCCTAATTACTCTTGCTAGGACTTGCAATATTATGCTGAATAGTAAGTAGTGTGAGTGGACATTTCTATTTCCATATCTTAGTGGAAAAGATTACAGTTTTTTTTTACCATTGGGAATGATGTTAGCTATGGGTTTGTTATATATGGCTTTTATTATCCATTTATCCCCACTTTTTCAAGGGTTTTCATCATAAGTTGATGCTGAATCTTATCAAATGCTTTCTTAGCATATATTAATATGATTATGGTATGTAATAATATGATGCAGCATTCAGAGAAACTCTCAATTAATTTAGGTTATGTCAACTACAAGTTTCTCTGACTCTGAAATATCATACTTAACTACTGTTTCAATTTGGTTATCATGGTAAAAACTCAACCTATTGAAACTTCAATAGATATAATACCCATTTAATGCTTCTCTAAAGATCAGTGATAAAATGCCTAGCACATAGTGAACAAATAATAATTGATACCTATTACTATAAATATAATTGTTATTTTTAGATAAATATATTGCTGTGCTAAGGATTGGTAATTAGTGAGCAGTATAGTAATGACCAAGAGAAAACAATGAAAACATATATTTCAAATCACCAAGTCAAATTCTACAACAATTGGAAGTTATAACTTACTTTCAGATATGTATTAGAAACTTATAAATAAACTGAATTGTGTTAATATGGAATAATGAAAATCAGAGTGAACTTTATCTAACACTTTAATTAAATTATAAATGGAGGGAGAAACATTTTTATTAACTATCAGATAAGGTTAATTAAATGAAAATTAATGAAGTTTTCCTGTCAATTTCATGAAAGATATTTCAATGGTGGAGAATAATAAATCACAGTAAAGCAGAGAAGGCTAAAGCAAAGAAGTACAGTCCCTGACTTGGCTGATTGGGGTGATAACTGTCAACCATTTTCTTTCCCTTAATGCTACTTGATAGAATTTCTTTATGTCAGTATTTCAAGTCCTGCAATATATCAAGTTTTCAGTAAATAAAAAATAGTCCTCTGAGTCTGAGTCTTCTTGTCTTCATACTAACAATTATACTATCTTTTTTTGGTAATTGGATTCTGACTTTATTCTAAGGAACACTGTGCCCAGTTAAATGACAATTTTCCAGCTTCATTGTAATTCAAGGAGGACAGTAAAATATGAGTAATAATTATTGTATGGTGCTCTGAGGAAAGCTTATTAAAAGTATTACTACGCTTCTGGCCTATGTGCATTTTTGATATCCTTCCAAACACACCAGTGCTCAGAATTTAGGCAGGATTTCTGGAATTAAATACTCATCTAAGATTCTAATACTGCATTAAGAAAAACTTCCTGGGCTAGCAGGAGGCTCTCCACCTGACAACCCAAAGAGCTACTATGCCAATGCAGAATTGTTTACTCTTTGTTTTAGAAGAAAGAGAATTAAACATTTATCTTGATTAAGCTTTTACCATTCATGATCTTAATTTCAAGAATTAGTTTCACACACAAAAAAACCTAAAGTGGCAAGTGTTTTATCTCTCAAAAATATATTTTGTCTCTCTAAAATATTCCTCTTATTAAAATTTAAAATTCTGATTTCTTCATATCTTTGCCTTAATAATATATATTTCATGGGATTGTGAAAATATAATGGGATATTTATTAAAATACTTGTAGTTATTAAGTTTAACATGTAAGCTATAAAATTATAAGCATTGGGTATGGTGGTCATGAAAATAAATGTGGAGGGAGATAGAGCGTTCTTAGTCAAGATCTTGCTTTATTCCTTTTCACCCTAAAATAGTGTCTCCCTAGGATATTTAAAAGCAAAGCCATTCATGCATAATTAAATTTTTGAAGTCAAAGACTAAAAGAAAACAAGTTAGGGAATGAGGGTAATAGATAGGAATATATTTGGATCTCTTATACAATATGTAGCTAGATTAATAGATGTATTTATATAAACTTTCTTTACAAAACTCTTGATCAGTAAGTATCAGCATACTTATACCAAGAGTATTAGGATACTTAGTTTCAAATATGTCAGTTAATGCACCTTTGTATGTACAGCCAAGGTTTGAAACCAAATCCTTCTTTCCATTACATGATATGTATTATTATATCACTTTGGGTATAATTATAAATAATTTCATGCTTTACCAGATGTGTGTTTTAGCTGATTGTTTTATTTGGTTACACAAAATCCTTTAAATAAAAATGTCTGTAGAGATTAATTAAATATCTAGTCTATTTTGATTAGTAAGCTTTATAAAATAGTGACTACTAGTTGTAGTTAACAGACTACTTCTAAGCAGTTTACTTTTTATGGGAGTTTTACCTCTAGTCAAAAAAGAGAAAAAGGATAAATCTGGTTTAGACTGATATGGAGTTTCCTAGACAATATCTATTTACTGTTGATATTATACTGTGTAGAAATGGGTCCAGACTCCTGCATAAGTTAAATTTTCATTCACTGACAATACCATCAAGAGGTTTCAAAAGCTAAGTCTTTCTGTCCAAAAAGGTATGTCAAAATATTGAGAGTATTGGGCCTCCCCTGGTGGCGTGGTGGTTGAGCACTGGGCTGTGGGGCTGCCCCCAGCCTCTGCAGCACAGGTTAGATCCCCAGCCACTGGCGAGGGTCCCACATGGCACAACAGACCTCTCCTGCCATGCCCGCTGCTCCCTTCAGCAGTGTATTTCGTCGGTCTGCCTGTTCTGGTCCCCGCTCTGGCTCTGGTGGGTTCTCTCATCCTCCCCCGCTTCTGACTGTATCCAGTGCTTGTATAAATAAATAAATTAATTAAAAAAAATATTGAGAGTCTTTCATGAAAGGAACAAAAAAAATTATTTTGTTTATAAAATTACTAGAAGTAAATGCCTTAAAAAGATTGAGTTTAACATATATATTTTATAACTTATGAAAGTGCTATCATATATAATTATCTCATGTAATTGTCACAATTCCATGAATTGTTCATTCTAACAATAGAGATAAAGAAATCAGAGTCCATACAGTTCACAGCGGTGAGAGAGTGGGGTGCAGTTCAGCACACTGTATGCATTTTACAGTGGATAGAACCTATGGGGAACATCCCAACTCATCCAGACATGTTTCTCCTCAGTCAAGAGCATGTGTGCATTAATCCCCCACCCTGGACCCTGGTTCTATGACCATATAGGGGAAGGAGAGTTTCTAACAAATTGTGGTAGGAAAACTAGATAACTGAAGTTGGAGCAGTCTCTAACTGCATGCACAAAAATAAATTATCAAATGACTAAGGACTTAATCTTTTAGAAACCTGTCTTATATTTTATCCTTGGTAAATAAATAATTTTTATTTCCTTTTGCTTATTCCCTGTTTGATGTTCTTTCTTTTTTTGTGAAGATCAGGTTTATTACCTGTATCATTTTTCCTTCTCTCTAAAAATTTAATTTTTACATGCCTTATAAGGTAGATACATTGACATCAAATACCCTTAGGTTTTGTTTATCTGTGAAAGTGATTCTTCGCTTTTGAATTTCATTTTTAATTCTTTTTCTAATTAATTAATTTTTAGCTGAGGTAACCTTGAGGTGCCCCAGGTATTGTGATCATCCACTACCAACTCACCCATATTCCATCACCAAAGACCACTGTTGTTTCCTTTTACTTTTTTAGTTCTTAATATAACGTTTTATTGTCTGGGTTTACCTCAGTTTGTTAATTCATTCACCTATGAAAGACATTATTCATTGTCTTGTACCATGCATTGTATTTAAATTTTAATATTTTAACTTTTGAAACTATTAGATATTTTGGTTTCAAGAGGTTGAAGTGCTAAGTACCCAAGTGAACTGCCAGGATGGGCACAGAGTAGGTTATCTATGATCTGAGCAGACCAGACCAGGTAAAGGAGGAGTCTTGGAGCCCTCAGTGGCTTTCTCAGGCTTTTATTGAGCTTTATATGTAGTATGGCAAACAGGTACACAGCAGGCAGGGGTGCTGGGGGTGCCCCCTATAAGTTTTCACTCTGAGTTCCCTGGCTTCTTTCTCTTCTTCTCTCCCCTGCCTCTTCTCCTGCTTCTCCTGGGCCTTGTCCTCCTCCTGTGCTCCTGCAGCATCTTCAGCTCTTTCCACAGCTCCTGGACTCTGGTCACCACCTGTGCTGCCATGGCAGATCCAGCATTGTCACAGGCAAACACAGTCTGCTCCTCAACCCTCCTGAGGTCTTCAGAGGGCTCCATACCCATCTGCATCGGACCCTCCTGCCAACAACACCAATTATAGTGCTAGGATGGGCCACTGAGCAGGTTTTCTAATCCCATAGACGGGTGAAGGAGAGTCCTTGAGACCTCAGTGGGTTTCTCAGGCTTTTATTGATATTTTACATGTAGTGCAGCAACCAGGTACAGGCCTCAAGGCCCCATCAAGTCTTCACTCTTGGTTTCTCTCTCTCCCCTTCTGATTCCTGCCTCTCTCCTGCTTCTTTCTCCTGCCTCTGCTTCTGCTTCTGCTTCTTTTGGTGACTATCTCTGTACCCCTCCCTTGGCCCACAGAAGTAAACAAGACATTTTTCAACAATGTAACAACTGCAGGTGCCCCATCAGGCAGGGCAATCCTAATGGTGGGAGGGTAGAAAAGCCTGAAAACCATTTGCCCTACACTAAGTTACATTACTTATCAAAATAATAATGAAATAATTTTCAATTTTTAAATTTGTTTAAATTACAACAATAAAAATAAATTATAAATGGAAGTAGCCAAAGTGCTGGGTAATACTCAGAAATGTATTTGATAACTTTCAAACATCCTTTTCCATAGGTAATTATTTCCACATTCATCAAAATTTATCAGATTTTTCCAATGAATTACATTAGATAAACAGCAAATTCAGTCCTTATCTTGCTTACCTTCTGAAGACACCAGATTAGAAAGAACTTGCAAAAGGAAAACTACTATATAACAAAGGAAGAATACAAGTTGTATCATCATAATTCATTGAAGCTTGATTATACAGTTAAAACTTATAACAGAATAGTCACCCAATTTTTATATATATATATATATAAACATTGTGAAAGAAAAAGGAAATATTTTAATCAAAAGTTTTATACTCAGAATAGCAATTGCAAACACAATGTAATCGCCACGCATGCTCTAGTATAATAAAATAACAGTTATTCCCTTTAGTATTGTTGACATCTCATAAAATGCACATCTTGATAACCCATGGAAAAGGTAAAAATCTCCTGATAATACCTTAACAGTGAATAAGTGTAGTCAACCACTAAGGAATTAAGATAAGATGAGAAAAGGTTATAAGAACAGGTCTCTTGAGTCTAGCCAACTTACCCAATTCATTTACAAAGCTTCAGTAACTTTGCAGGAATAGGTAAAGCAATCAGAAAAGCAGAATAAAGAATCTTAAGACATAAAAGTCAAGATGACACAGATATTCTCTGAATGAAGAAGCAAATTTTCTTCACATTCTGTCATTGATAGGTACAGGGATTCCATTTGTTGAAATGTACTATGTCATTTATGTTGGTGGTGTCGAACTCACTTTTCTATAGGGAGGCGTATTACCTCTGATGGGGCAAATGGTGAATCTGTTTATTAAAAAATATACAGATTGTGCATAAGGATATTTCCTTGCATTTTGTGTATACAAAATCATTACCAAGAGAAATTTATACATGTTTTATAAACTCACATATATGAAGTTATTGCCTTATGCATAAATATGCACAGTATGACTTTTCTACTATCAGGAAACTAGATTTTTCCAGGAATCTGTCCCATATGAGGGCTTTGCACTTTCAGAATCCAGGATGAAAACTATAGCATCAAGTAGCCCAGGAATGTCATGGACACTGGTATGAGAATATTCAAACACTCTATCCAAAGGGTTATTCTCTACCACCTTGGGGAAAGTAAGTAAAGGGATCAGTAGTGAGGGATTTATGAAATTGATCTGACTGGGGAAAAATCACGCTTTTTTGGCAATGACCTAGTAATATTAAACGTAATAATATTCTTTTTTTTTTTTTTTAATAGAGGCATGCTTTTATTTATTTGTTTGCTGGTTTGTTTGTTTGTTTGTTTATACATGCACTGGGTACAGTCAGAAGCGTGGGAGGGTGAGAGAATTCACCAGAGCCAGAGCGGGGAGCAGAGCAGGCAGAAGGACCGAAGTACACTGCTGAGGGGAGCAGCGGGCGGCAGGAGAGGTCTGCACGCCATGTGGGACCCTCCTCCGGTGGCCGGGGAGCAGCCGGGGATAGAACCGGCGCCGCAGAGGCCGCGGGCAGCTTCGCAACCCAGCGCTCAACCGCTGCGCCACCGGGGAGGCGAAAAGTAATAATATTCTGAATTTGTCTATTAGGCAATGGTTGGAGAAGGAGGCAGTTACTGTCTACTAATAACAGAACAATATCCCAAATTGAAATACTTTTTTTAAAATGTTTTTTATCTTACATATTTTTTGCATCATTTTTCATTTTTGTACAATGTATGCATTTTCATTTTGGTTATAGTCCCAGTACAATTCCCACCCCCCTTGTTTTGATCCTACTCCCTTCCCCCCTCCCTGTAGTGTGTCTCTGGTTTATTGTTGCTTGCTGATTTTGATTTTTACTTTATTATAATTAGTCTTTATCCTGATCCCTTATTTAGGATTCCTGCTATGAGCAAGACCATCCAGTATTTTTCTTTTTCTTTCTGGTTTATTTCACTGAGCATGATCCCTATAAGACCTCAAACCATAAAATATATAGAAGGAAATATAGGTAAAACACTGCATGACATACATCTCAGTAACATCTTTAAAGACGCATCACCCAATACAGTAATAGTGAAGGCAAAGATAAACAGCTGGGACTACATCAAATTAAAGTGCTTCTGTGCAGCAAAAGAGACAGTAACCAAAACAAAAGAGACACCCCACCAATTGGGAGAAAATTTTTGCACACAGCACTAATGATAAGAAATCCTTTTTTTAATTTAAATTTTATTTTTATATTCCCCATACAATTACAGCCCCCTTATTTTGACCCCAATCCCTCCTTTCCCTGCCCCCCACCCCCCCATAGAGTGTCTCTGGTTCATAGTTGTTTGTTGATTTTGATATTTTCTTTCTTATAGTTATTATTTTTCCTTTTTTAAAAAAAATTAAAGTAAAATTGTTTTATACCATTATATAAGTTTCAGGTTTTGATTGCTACATGAAGGTCACAAAAGAGTGTAAATTATCCTTTACCAAACCATTGTTCCCCTTTTCTGAATTAACCCTTCCTTTCCTTCTGGTAACCACTAATTGTTCTTATAGTCCAAAAGTTTGTTTCATTTAGTTCGCCTCATCTCTTTGTTTTTTTGTATATACTACATTCACACTTACATTCTGTAACAATCTAGGCCTGTATAAGTCCAGAGATTTTCTTTCAAATTTAACTCGTGTGTAGGTTTTAAAAGAATAATGTTCTATGACATTAAAATGTAAAATCAAAAGCATCTCACATTGTACAATTCACTATTCTTAAAAAGATGGGTATAATTTGATTTATAATATGAATCATTAAGTTGTAATTTATTTGTATTATTATTATAAATGTATATGACCACACCACACCACTTACCCACCACAAATACACCAGTAGTCCATTGAATCATATTTTAAATACACAGGCATAATTTTGCAAAGAGAATTATCAGAACTTTGTATTCCATATGTTTAAATGTCCATGGAAATATTGAAAAGGTTACTTTATTATACCAAATATTCTGCAACAATATTTATTATTTTTTCCCAAACTGTACTAATTTCTAATCATGTCTCACACACCCATGCTGCTTTGTGTCCACAGGACTTGAGAATCATATATTGAATACTGAAATAATTCACTGATTCCTTTTTGACTTAAATGACAGAAAAAAGCTTTATGAGAGCACCTATTATTGTAGTTTTTTTCATAAGAGTGATGATCTTTAATATTATATTCTGTCTTGTTACCAGCCTTTGTAATTTACTTTTTCTAACAATTGAGATCAGTGGACCTGTTTTCAGTATAGTTCCATTTAGTTTTTAGAACTAACCTCAAATGATTTTTTTTAATGATTTATTTATTTATGCATACAAGAGCTGTGGTACAGGCCAGAGGTTTGGGGGGTGTGAGAATTCACCAGAGACAGGAGGGGGAACAGAACAGGCAGACTGACTGAAGTATACTGCTGAGGAGAGCAGCAGGCAAGTCAGGAGAGGTCTGCTGTGCCATGTCGGTCACCTCCCTGGCCAGGAATCAAACTCATGCTGCAGAGGCTGCGGACAGCTTCATAGGTTGTGTCTTAACCCCTTGAGCCACCAGGGAGGCCCCTAAGCTCAAAAGATTTATGAAATGCTTTAGCAATATGGGATTTAGCTTTAAACCTCACATTATGATCATCTGTTTGGTCTTCTGTTGTATATTTTGTATCATGGTTCTGGAATCCTTTATTGTTCTATTTGTTTTTACTTCAATTAAAAGCCAATTTAGTGGTGTGATTCTCTGCCTCTGACTCATATACAGTGTTGTAAACCCATGTTAACCTCAATTAAAACAAATAAGGATCTAAGAATTGAGAACCATGCTTTTCTCTTCACATTACGTTGTAGGAAATCGAGCTTAGTCTTGAACTTCAGTCTAACAGCTGAGCCATTGTCACTTGCTGAAAATGGGACTGAGGGAATTATCTTGAGTTAATATTTCGTGTTTGAATCACTAAATAGTGTTACATTTTCCATGACCCCATAGCAGACTCTTCCTTCGAGGTCCTCTTTGAGACTCTCTCAGGGGAAATACTTCTTTGTTGTAATACTCCTAGAACATTGTGCTCTACCTGACTGGGTAGATGATATTGAATTGTGATTGAGTTTGTTAGCTCAGAGCTTATCCTCCCCAGGGAATGGATTTAATTTCAAATTTTTGTGCCAGCTATTTTTTTTCTTTTCAACTGTAAGTAGGGAGTTATGACTGATTATATCCCAAGATAATTCCCTCAGTCCCAAAATAATTTGGACTTGGATTAAGGTTCTAGTCATCCATGACTAGACATATTTCTGTTATGATTCTTTTAAAAAGAATCCTACCTAGAACTTGAAGCTACCCAGCTAATTCTTGTGTGTAAACTTTGAAGAAGCCAACTATTTGCTTATCAGCATAGCGCTTAGATTCTGAAACATCTGCTCCTGCATTAGTTGGCATTTTGCCAGAACTCTTATTATTTGTAGATTTTCATAATCCTAGCTTGCCTGGATCTATGAAATATCACCTTTATTCCTCTCGAGTCATCTCAGCAGGGCTCCCATAGTTTATTATCTGCTTGCTTAAATCTTACCTAAGTCCAGCAATATTGTCTACTCTGTTTTTACTGATCAGACTTTGCAATATTTGATACATATTCTGTCCATTGTCTAGAAATAGTCATCAAGCAACAGAACAGGAGCGATCTTACACCTCTTAAGTCATAGTTGTAAAGTATCAGAGGAAATGCAGATCTCTTTAGCAATCCTGAATATTCATATCCTTCTACTTTGTGTGAAACAGTGAGTGAGGGGTTTGTGCAGTAGCTGTAAGGAAGAGAGAAGGGATGCGCTGTATTCTCTGATTTTTCTCCTTCCTACTTTCTCCCTTTCCTGATTATGTATTATGTTAATATTGCCAAGCAGCTAAAAAGATTGTACTTAATAATGGAGTAATTGATCATCAGTAAGTAGGACTAGAGATGAATTTTCCAGGAAAAGCTTCACTGTCCTGAGAAATACAGCAATATATTTCCTGAAGCAACTAGACAAACTCTAGGTAGTTGCTAAATTTGAAGTGTTTGAACATTCTTTTAAGCTTTGCACTGTAATTCAGCAAAACATTTGCCAGCTCTTGGGAAGAAGAAAATTGCTGTGGGTTCCTATGGCCTCAGGACCAAAATAAAACAGAGAGAGTCAAGATCATTGAGTATATCTATGAGATGATTTTATAATATAATGTGGTAATAACTCCAAATCTAGTGAACTTATGTGTAGTTGTTAATTAAATTCAGGGAACCGTTTCTTAAAGGATGAGTAGTTCTTTCATTTCCTGAACTACTAATATAATGAGATGAAGACAGTAGTTGGCTCATTTATCAGTGGGGGCAGAGTCTTAAAGATTTCTTTGGAACCTACACATAAGGAGGTCTAACAGATTTCCAATCTCGTTTCCCTTGCAATTAGTCATTGCTGTAGGATTTGGAGTGGGGCATACGTAGCTGATTATAATTGAGGTCTCTTGATTAATTTTGTGGTTTTGGTGAACAAGTAGACCCTATCAATATTGGATGATATGGATGTAACAATACTCTAGAATGATATGTGTTCATTTATATACTATTAGTTATGTCAAGTTTTTTTAAAAAAGATTTATTTATGCATCAAGAACTGGGTGTGCATTTTTATTAATTTTTTAAATTTAAATTTTAATTTTATATTCCCCATACAATTGCAACCCCCTTATTTTGACCCCAAACCCTCCTTTCCCCGCCCCCCCTACCCCCATAGAGTGTCTCCGGTTCATAGTTGTTGGTTGATTTTGATTTCTACTTTCTTATAGTTATTCTTTTTCCTGGTCTCTTATTTAAGTTTTCTAGATTCCTGCTATGAGTGAGACCATCTGGTATTTTTCTTTTTCTTTCTGGATTATTTTGCTGAGCATGATCTCTTCCAGCTCCATCCATGTTGCTGCAAATTGCATATGTTTATCTTTTTGAATGCTGAGTAATATTTCATGGTGTATGTGTACCACATCTTCTTGATCCAGTCATCTATTTTTGGGCATTTGGGTTGTTTCCAAAGCTTAGCTATTACAAATAGTGCTGCTATAAACATAGGGGTGCAGGTGCTCTTTGTAATTGATGTTTCTGTGTCCTTTGGGTAAATACCTAGGAGTGGAATTGCTGGATCATATGGAAGCTCTGTCTTTAGTAGGTCAAGAAATCTTCACACAGCTCTCCACAGTGGTTGGACCAGTTTGCACTCCCACCAACAGTGCAGGAGAGTTCCTTTTTCTCCACATCCTTGCAAACATTTGTTGTTGCTAGGTATTTTAATATGTGCCATTCTCACTGGTGTAAGATGGTAGTTTTGATTGGCATTTTCCTGATTACAAGTGATGTTGAACATTTTTTCATATGCCTGTTGGCCATTTGCCTTTCCTCTTCAGTGAAGTTTCTTTTTAGCTCTTCTGCTCATTTTTTGACTGGATTATTTTCTTGGTTTTTGTTGAGCCTCATCAGCTCTTTTTAGATTTTTGTGATCAGTCCTTTATCATTAGTGTTGGGTGCAAAAATGTTCTCCCAGTTAGTGGGGTTTCTCTTTTTTTTTTTTTTTTATTGTCTCTTATGCTGTGCAGAACCTCTTTAATTTGATGTAGTCCCAGCTGTTTATCTTTGCCTTCACTATCACTGCTTTGGGTGATGTGTCTGTAAAGATGTCTTTGATGTGCATATCATGTAGTTTTTTGCCTATATTTCCTTCTATGTGTATTTTATGTTTTCAGATAATCCATTTTGAGTTGTTTTATGTGTATGGTGTGAGGTAGTAGTCAAGCTTCATTCTTTTGCATGTAGCGACCCAGTTTTCCCAGCACCATTTATTGAACAAACTTTCTTTGCTCCAATGCATATTCTTTGCTCCTTTGTCAAAGATTATTTGACCATAAATCTGTGGGTTTATTTCCGGATTTTCTATTTGATTCCATTGGTCTGTGTGTCTGTTCGCATTCCAATACCATGCAGTTTTGATGATTATGGCTTTGTAGTATAGTTTGAAGTCTGGGAGTGTGATGCCTCCATTCCCTTCTTTTTCTTTTTCTGGAGAGCTTTGGCTATTCGGGGTTTTTGGTAATTCCATATGAATTTCATCAATAATTGTTCTATTTCTTTGAAGAATGTCATTGAAATTTTGATTGGAATAGCATTGAATCTGTATATTGCTTTTGGTAGGATGGCCATTTTAATAATGTTTATTCTTCCAATCCATGAGCAGGGATGTCAGTTGGGATGTCTTTCCATTTCTTTGTGTCTTCTTCTATTTCTTTTAACAGTGTTTTATAGTTTTCTTTGTATAGGTCCTTTATCTCTTTTTTTATATTTATTCCCAACTATTTGATTTTTTTTTTGTTTTGATAATAAAAGGAATGTTTTTTTTGATTTCTTCTTCTTCAGATTTATTGTTTGTATATAGGAAGGCTACTGACTTTTGTGTGTTGATTTTGTATCCTGCCACTTTACTGAACTGATTAATTAGTTGAATTAGTTTTTCTGTGGGGTTTTTGGGGTTCTCTATGTATATTATCATATCATCTGCAAATAGTGATAGTTTGACTTCTTCCTTCCCTATTTGAATTCCTTGTATGTCTTCCTCTTGTCTTATTGCTCTGGCTAGGACTTCCAGTATTATATTGAAAAGCAGTGGTGAGAGTGAACATCCTTGTCTTGTTCCAGATCTTAATGGGAATGCTTTCAGCATTATGATGTTGAGGTATGTTCCTTGTATCCCAAGAATTTCAGGGGCTTTCATCATGAATGGGTGTTGCACATTGTGGAAAGCTTTCTTGGCATCTATTGATATTATCATATGGTTTTTATATTTCTTTTTGTTGATGTGTTGGATAACGTTGATTGTTTTTCAGATGTTGAACCATCTTTGTGTCCCTGGAATGAATCCTACTTGGTCATGGTGAATTATCTTATGGATACATTGTTGGATTCTGATAGCTAAATTTTATTGAGGATTTTTGCATCAGTGTTCATTGGGGAGATTGGCCTGTAGTTTTCTTTTTTTGTGTTGTTCTTGTTCAGTTTGGGTGTGTATTTTTAGAACAGGGATCTCTGCATTCGGAACCCACCTAGACTATGTGGAACAGGGAAAGGGTTATCCTTACAGCTAGAGGTGAGCTGAAAAGCCCCTGCAAGCCAGGCCCCAACTGGCCACCAGTTGGAGCCTAGAGAAGGATCCAGTCACCGCCAGGGCAGACCACAGGTGCAGGGAAGTGCCTTCCTTACTCGCCATTTTATAACAGGGATCTCTGCATCCTGAACCCACCTAGACTGTGGGGAACTGGGAAAGGGCTGTCCCCACAGCCAGAGGTGAGCTGAAGGCCCCCGCAAGCCATACCCCACCTGGCAGAGAGTTGGATCCCAGAGGGGAATCCAGTGATTTGGAGCCCAGTGGTCATCCAGCCACTGCCAGGGCAGTCTGTGGGACCTCAAGACCCACCTCTGGAATTAAGCAAATACAGAAGGAGGAGATTTTCTGGGACAGCAGCCATTAACATATCCAAAGTACCACTGCCCTACTGGACTTCTGGCATAACAGCATTGGACTTGATTGGACTATCAGTTTCCGACATCCCAGAAAGAGCACACCAAAGAGATGCTGGTCAGTACCAGCGACACAGTGTCCCAATGCATAGGAAAAATTAGAAAACAAACAGCAGGGAGAAGAAAAATTATAAGCAACCAAGCAGGTCTCCAGGGAAAAGCACACCACAAAATGACAATCAAACACCAGACTGCAACAACAGTGATGTAGAGGAACTTATGAGTCTTCTGATAGAGAATTTAAAGTTGCCATAGTTAAAAAACTGAAAGAAGTCGAAAATGATATGGGAAAAATAATCAACAATATGGGAAAAATAATCAACGACCAGAAGAATGAAATTGAATTCCTAAAGAGTGAAGTGAAAGAAATGCAGGAGATCAAAGGGATTAATGGAGGAGCTAAAAAACTCTGGGAAAAGCAATGAAAGCAGAATAGACAAAATGGAAGAAGGAATAAGTACTCTTGAAGACACAGAAATAAAAAGAACCACAACAGAAAAGAAAAGAGAAGTATGAAGGAAAAAGAATGAAGACTTTGGGAACTATGATTCTATGAGGAAAGGAAATATAAGGGTTATAGGAATCCCATAAGGAGTGGAAAGAGACCAAGGCACAGAGAAAATATTCAAGGAAATAATTGAAGAGAACTTCCCAAGCATGAAGAAGGAGCTGAAAATAGACATACAAGAAGCAAGAAGAACACCAAACTTCTATGATGAAAGGAAAAATACAGCAAGATACATAATAGCAAAGAATCCAAGACAAGGAAAAAATAATGAAGCTGACAAGAGGGAAGAAACAGATAACATACAAAGGAAAACCAATCAGGCTGACATCAGACTTCTCCAAAGAAACTCTAGGGGCAAGGAGAGGGTGGAGGGACATAGTCAACAGACTCCAAGACAACAAATGCCAACCAAGAATACTCTATCCTGCAAAGCTTTCCTTCCTCTATGAAGAAAGAATAAGGACCTTCCTAGACACACAGAAACTCTGGAATTTCATTACGACTAAACTCCCACTCCAAAAAATACTACAAGGAGTCCTAAAGCCAGAATTAACAGAGGGATGAATAAGAACAAAACAAGACCAAAAAAATTATTAAACAAATAAATAAAACCAGATAAAAGTCAAACAAAATGACAAATACAGGCTAACATATCAATATTAACTCTAAATGTAAAAATATTAAGTATTAAAAAGACACAGAGTTGCAGGCTGGATTAAGAAACCAAACCCAACATTTTTTTGTCTCCAGGAAACACATTTAACTACAAAAGATAAAAATAGACTGAAGGTAAAATGATGGAAAACAATCCTACAATCAAATGGACCAAAAAAAGAAGGCAGGAACAGCTATACTTATATCAGATAAAACAGATTTCAAACTCAAAAAGGAAAAAGAGACCCAGATGGTCACTACATTATGATCAAGGGGACAATACTTCAAGAAGACATGACACTCATTAATATATACTCACCAAATGAATGAGCACGAAAATATAGCAGATAACTATTATCATCTCTGAAAACAGATATCATAGAAATTACATATGTAGTAGGAGACTTCAACATACCACTGTCACAATGGATAGATCAATGAGACAAAAAATGAGTAAGGACACTAAAGCTCTAAATAAGGATCTAGAACTCATGGGCTTAACTGACATCTATAAAACATTACACCCAAAAAAATCTGAGTACACATTTTTTCTCAAGTCCATACACATCATTCTCCAGTATCGATCACATACTGGGACACAAGAAAAACATCAACAGATACACCAAAATTGTAAACATACCAACCATCTTCTCTGACCATGAAGGCATCAAAGTAGAAAAAAAAAAAAAAACATAAAAGGAAGGCAAGGAATGCTTCTACCTCATGGAGATTGAAACCACAATACTGGAAGACCATTGGACTAGTAAGGAGATTAAAGAAATTAAAAAATACTTTGTGTTGAATGACAAGGAGGATACCAATTTCATATACGTATG
Organism: Talpa europaea; assembly: GCF_964194135.1. Lineage (NCBI taxonomy): Eukaryota > Metazoa > Chordata > Mammalia > Eulipotyphla > Talpidae > Talpa > Talpa europaea. The sequence continues at coordinate 66,268,356 of NC_140075.1, read as the reverse complement.
GGATGCAGCAAAAGTAGTAATAAGAGGAAAATACATAGCAATACAGGCCTCACATCAAGAAAAAAGAAAGAACAGCTCAAAGAATTAGAAAAAGAACAGCAAAAACCCCTAAAACCAGTAGAAGAAAGGAAATAATAAAAATCAAAGCAGAAATAAATGAAATAGAAACTAAAAAAACAATCCAAAAGATCAATGAAACCAAAGGTTGGTTCTTCAAAAAAATAAGTAAAATAGGCAACCCCCTAGCCAGGCCCACAAAGGAAAAACAGGAGAAAGCACAAATAAGTAAGATCACAAATGAAAGAGCAGAAATCACAACAGACACAGCAGAAATCAAAAGAATAATCAGAAACTACTATTAACAGTTATATGCAAACAAATTCAACAATCTAGAAGAGATGGACAAATTCCTACAGCTCTACAATCACCCAAAGCTAGATAAAGAAGAAATAGAACACCTAAACAGACCAATTACAAGCAGTAAAATTGAAATGGTTATGAAAACCTCCCCCCCAAAAAAAGCCCAGGACCAGACGAATTTACAAATGAATTCTACCAAACATTCAGAAATGAATTAATGCCTATCCTTCATAAATTCTTTCAAAAAATTGAGAAGGAAGGAATAATACCAAACACATTCTATGAAGCTAACATTATACTAAAACCAAAACTGAACAAGGACAACACAAAAAAGAAAACAGGCCAATCTCTTTAATGAACACTGATGCAAAAATACTGAACAAAATTTTAGCTAACAAAATCTAACAATGTATCTATAAAATAATTCACCATGACCAAGTAGGATTTATTCCAGGGACACAAGGATGGTTCTTCAACATCTGAAAATCAATCAATGTAATCCAACACATCAACAAAAAGAAATATAAAAAAACCATAAGATAATATCAATAGATGCTGAGAAAGCTTTTGATAAAGTACAACACCCATTTATGATAAAGGCCCTTGAAATTCTTGGGATACAAGGAACATACCTCAACATCATAAAGACCATGTATGACAAGCTCATAGCCAATATAATTTTCAATGGTGAAAAGTTAAAAGCATTTCCATTAAGATCTGGAACAAGACAAGGATGTCCACTCTCACCACTGCTTTTCAATATAATACTGGAAGCCCTAGCCAGAGAAATAAGACAAGAGAAAGACGTACAAGGAATGCAAATAGGGAAGGAAGAAGTCAAACTATCACTATTTGCAGATGATATGATAATATACATAGATAGCCCCAAAAACTCCACAGAAAAACTAATCAAACTAATCAATCAGGTTAGTAAAGTAGATGGATACAAAATAAACACACAAAAATCAGTAGCCTTCCTATACACACACAATAAATTGGAAGAAGAAGAAATCAAGAAAACCACCCCTTTTATTATTGAAGCAAAAAAAAAAAAATCATACACTTGGGAATAAACCTACAAAAGAGGTAAAGGACCTATACAAAGAAAACTGTAAAACACTGTTAAAAGAAATAGAAGACATAAAGAAATGGAAAAAAACATCTCCTGCTCATGGGTTGGAATTATTAACATTATCAAAATGGCCATCCTAACAAAGCAATTTACAGATTCAATGCTATTCCAATAAAATTTCAATGACATTCTTCAAAAAAATAGAACAAATATTGATGAAATTCATATGGAGCCAGCAAAAACCCCAAATAGCCAAAGCTTTCCTGAAGAAAAAAAAAAAGAAGGCATCGGAGGTATCACACTACCAGACTTCAAATTATACTACAAAGCCATTAAAATCAAAACTGCATGGTGTTTGAACAATAACAGACACATGGACCAATGGAACCAAATAGAAAATCCAAAAATAAACCCACAGATTTATGGTCAACTAATCTTTGACAAAGGAGCAAAGACTATACAATGGATCACAGAAAGTTTGTTCAATAAATGTTGGTGGGAAAACTGGGTCGCTACATGCAAAAGAATGAAGCTTGACTGCGACCTCACACCATGCACAAACACCAATTCAAAATGGATTAAAGAACTAGACATGAGACCTGAAACCATAAAATATATAGAAGGAAATATAGGCGAAACACTACATGACATACATCTCAGTAACATCTTTATTTTTATTTTTTTTTAAAAGATTTATTTATCTATTTATACAAGCACTGGGTACCGTCAGAAGCGTGGGAGAGTGAGAGAACTCACCAGAGCCAGAGCAGGGAGCAGAACAGACAGACCGATGAAATACATTGCTTAGGGGAGCAGCGAATGGCAGAAGTCTGCGCACCATGTGGGACCCTCACCAAGTGGCTGGGGATTGAACTGGCGCTGCAGAGGCTGCGGGCAGCTTCACAGCCCAGCGCTCAACCTCCCCAGTAACATCTTTAAAGACACATCATCCAAAGCAGTGAGAGTGAAGGCAAAGATAAACAGCTGGGACTACATCAAATTAAAGAGCTTCTGCACAGCAAAAGAGACATTAACCAAAACAAAGAGAAACCCCACTGATTAGGAGAAATTTTTTGTACACAATACTAATGATAAATGCCTGATCACAAAAATCTGCAAAGAGCTAAAGAAACTCAACAAAAACAACGTAAATAATTCAGTCATAAAATGGGCAGAAGAGCTAAAAAGAAACTTCTCCCAAGAGAAAATGCAGATGGCCAACAGGCATATGAAAAAATGTTCAGCATCACTTGTAATCAGGGAAATGCAAATCAAAAGTACAATGAGGTACCATCTTACAGCAGTGAGAATGGCACATGTTAAAAGAACTAGCTACAACAAATGTTGGCGAGGGTGTGGAGAAAAAGTAACTCTCCTGCACTGGTGGGAATGCAAACTGGTTCAACCACTATGGAAAGCTGTGTGGAGATTCCTCAGCCTGCTAAAGATAGAGCCTCCATGTGATCTAGGAATTCCACAGCTTGGTATTTACCCAAAGGACACAGAATCATTAATTCAAAAGGACACCTGCACCCCTGTGTTTACAGCAGCACTATTTCCAATAGCTAAGCTATGGAAACAAACCAAATGCCCAAAAATAGATGACTGGATCAAGAAGATATGGTACATACATACAATCGAATATTACTCAGCAATCAAAAAAGATAAACTTATGCAATTTGCAGCAACATGAATGGAGCTGGAAGGCTTCATGCTCAGTGAAATAAGCCAGAAAGAATAAGAAAAGTACCGGATGGTCTCACTCACAGCAGGAATTTAGAAAACCTAACTAAGGGACCAGGAAAAAGACTAATCATAATAAAGTAAAAATCAAAATCAACAAGCTACTACTAACCAGAGACACACTACAGGGGTGGGGGAGGAGGGAGTAGGGTCAAAACAATGGGGGTGGGAATTGTACGGGGACTATAACCAAGATGAAAATGCATACATTGTGCAAAAATGAAAAAAACGGGGCCTCCCGGTGGCGCAGGTGGTTGAGCGCCTCACTGTGAAGCTGTCCACAGCCTCTGCAGCGCAGGTTTGATCCCAGCCGGCTGGCGAGAATCCCACATGTCGAAGCAGACTTCTCCTGTCTCGCCAGCTGCTCCCCTCAGCAGTGTATTTCATCAGTCTGCCTGTTCTGTTCCCCTGTCTGTTTCCAGTGAATACACTCACCCTCCTGTGCATCTGGCCTGTACCCCAGTTCTTGTATAAAAATAAAATAAAATAATTAAAATAAAAAAATAAAAACCACTAAAAACATTGACAAATTAAAAAAAAACATTTTAAAAAAATGAAAAATGATGTAAAAATGTATAAAATAAAAAAAATAAAACATAATTGGGTATAAGTTAGAGGTACGGGGGGTGAGAGGATTCACCAGAGAGATTGGGGAGCAGAATAGGCAGATCTACTGAAACAGACTGCTAAGGGGAACAGTGGGCAAGGCAGGTTTGTACCATACGGTTTGCTTCCTGGCTGCCTGGGATGGAACTCATGCTGCAGTTACTCTGTATAGCTTGATAGCGCTGTCTTTAAACCCTGTACCACCAGGGAGGACCAGTTATGTCATTTTAAAGTAATTACTTCCTACAATAATAGTTTGTTGAGGACAGAAAGAAGTCATATTAATGAAAGCAGAATATTATCTTAATGAATGCCATGAAACAAATATTAAATTGCATTCTGTATTATCTTATGAAACCTTTAGGGGAAAAGTGTCATAAATAAGAATAATCATGTTCATCTCATCATTCAACCATAGAGGATTCTTTTTTCCCTTGAAAAAAAAAACACTCAACTATTGGTTATTTTAACAGTTGTTACAAGCTTCCAGTTGGTGAAGCAGCAGTCACAAGTAGACAGATGTTTTGCATTTCTCATCAGGGAATAATGGATTTAATATACACCTCGTGGCTGCTAGGCATGGAGCAAGCGCATCATGGGCTGGATCCTCTCACATCCATCTGCTGGGCTGGCTATTTGCCTGCTCAGGAGTTGGTAAAATCTTTGCCATGTGGCATAGATTTTTATCTTTGAGAGCATTTGCATGAATAGTATGAATTTGAGTAAAAATGAACATCATCTAAATATTGGGTCATGTTTCTTCCAAGAGTATCATGATATTTTTATCCTCTCTTCTAACTTAGATTTAATGGCTTTGTTTTTTTATGTACTCTTATCATTCAAAATATGATCAAACAGATTTTAAATTCATTTTCTCTAAACATAATATCAGTAAACAAGTAAACAGGATGAAACTTATCTATTTGGAGATTATTACTTTCAATTAGGAAGCTATATCCAGAAACTATGTCTATGAAATCAACTTGCCCACCAACAAATAACACAAAGAGTTATAACTTTCTGTTCCAGATGTCACTGATTTAACATCACCACTATATTAACATGTTTAACATGTTAAACTAGCTAAGGGAAAAATACCGCTGGGTAGTCAAAAAGGACATTTTGCAAAACTCATGATTTTTTCTCATAGTTAATAATTTTGGAAATACCATAAAAGTTTCACTCTGAATCTAATTACTTCAGACACAGTTTGAAGAGGCTTTAGTGTCTTTTTTTCCAAAATAGATTACAGCCAATAATTTTGTAATCTAGTGTGAATATGCAGCAAAAGAAAGATTATTGATTCTTTTGGGTTTAGCACAGAAACTGGCCAGGATGCTGAGAGAGATGGGAGACAGACAGACCAGCTTCTAGTTCAAGTGAATAAGTGAGTAAGAATATTTTTAGACCTATTCAGTAACATTGTTGCCAGTTGATGTGCCAACACCTGTATTATGCTCATGACCATCTAATGGATATTTGATAGGTGTTCCTCCCAGACTTGTATGGGGCTAACAAAAATTTGAAAATAATTGCAAAGTACAGTTAGGAGAAAAAAATAGTTGAAACTCAAGAACCAAGTTTTCACTCTTATGATGGAAATACAATGTTGAAATACTAAATATTTTTAATCTTAAAATCAATAATAAAAGTAGAATAATTGCAGTGTTCACTTCTATTCAACAGTGAACTGGATATTATAGTCAGTGTAATAAGGTAAGACAAGTAAAATTCATCTAGAGTTGGAAGCTACAACTAAATCTTTACTTGTGGAATACACAATTATCTATGTAGAAAATCCTACAGAATCCTTACCAGAATATATGACCTTGAGGAAGTTTTAAAATATAAAATTACCATAGAAAACTCAATTTATCTCTAAATATTAGGAGAGGAGCTAATACTGGTGGTGAGAACAGTGTGAAACTGTACATGTGTAGAAGTTTGAATCTATTGGAGCAGATATAATGGCATAAGCTTACTCTACCTCACTTAACATAATTTGGGGAAAAGAAAAATTATTCTGTGAAGTGAAAAATATTGAAATGAAAATTAACATTTACATCAGAAATATATAATATTTAGAGTAAGTTCAAGGGAAGATATCAAGATCTGCACAGTAAACACTGAAAAATAATGTTCAGAAAAGTTAAAGAAGACCCAAGTAAATGTGGAAAGAAATCTGTAATGCATCAGAAGACAATATTATTAAGATGTTATTTTTCCTAAATGACCTATGGATATAGCTCAATCTCATAAAAATCAGAGGAGGGTTTTTTTTTTTGTTGTTGTTGTTGAAATGAAAGCTTATTGTTAGATATATGTATATATGCAAGAGTTTGAATAACCATTTTATTTGAAAAATAAAAATGAAGGTTTTGTACTACCTGATTTAAAGTTTTACATATATAAAGTTATATATATATAAAGTTTTATATATATATAGGGTTGATAGATTTTTTTGACAAAAATTCAGAGGCAATTTAAATGAGAATGTTTAGCAAATGATGTTGAAACAATTGGGTATCCATGTGTAAAGCAATGAACTTGATCTATAATGTGCAATATAATTCTCACACTAAAAAGTTAACAAAAAATAACATAAAATATATGATTGAACTAAATGTAAAACTATAAAGTGTCTTAAGAGAAAATATATGAGTAAAAATTTAAGTTCAGTATTTCTTAAAGCTCATTAAAATTAAAAATGTTTGCTATGTGAAAGCAATGTTAGGAGGATATTGGAACAAATCACAAACTGGGCAGACTATTTAGAAGTAACATCAATGTAAGGTTTGTATCCTGACATAAAAAGGACACTCAAAATTCAGTAATAACAAATCAACTCAAGAAAATAATAGTGCAAACAATTTGAATAGGTTCTTCTACAAAGAAGACATATACTGATGGTTTCTGAGAAAGTTACACCAACCATACAATTCAGTCATTTTCTCTCCTAGGAAAATTAATATTTACCAGGAAAATTAATATTGTATAAAGATTGTTTTATTTCTAATAACCAAAAAACTAGAAACCACCCAAATATCAATGAACAGATGAACAGAGATACAAATTGTGCAATAGAAATGTAATAGAATACAAAGGAACAATAACATCAAGCTATTGCTACATGCAGCAACATATGTGAATAAATAGGAAGATTCAGATATCTCCCCTCCCCCCAAAAATTACATTCTGAATTGTTTTGCTATAAAATTCCAGAAAATACACAGCTACCTATAGTGACAGAAGAGAACTCAGATCAATGTTTGCCTCAAGATGGGATGGAGATTGGCTGGGCTGAGGAGGTGTATGAGCATGAGAGGGACATGCTAATTGTTGTCATATTGTCATTGTGGTGATGCTTTTATGGAAGTTTGTTTATTTCAAACTTATCAAAATGTAGACCTTGAATATGTGCAGTTTAACATGTATCGATTATACCTCAATAAGGCAATTAAAAAAACAACAGGAAGATCCAATATTCATTATCAAATATTGAAACTCTTTTCTAATACCTGTTATTTTAAACATCTATGAGAGAGAAAAATAAAACAGGAGTTTCCTCAGAAAACAAAAATATATGTGCCGTATTATTATAATTATGTTGTAAATCATAGATGAGAGAATTACTTAATTGTCTTCTCTTGGGCCTCCCCGGTGGCAGCGGGTTGAGGTGCAGCGCTGTGGAGCTGTCTGCAGCCTCCGCCGCGCCTGTTCGATTCCCAGCTGGCCAGAGTGATTTCCTCATGGTGCTGCAGACCCCTCCTGTCTCGCCCACTGCTCCCCTCAGCAGTGCTTTAAGAGAAGAAAAAAGTCTTCTACTAAAAATAAACTAGAACCAGGGCCTCCCCGGTGGCGCAGCGATTGAGCGCTGGGCTGCGAAGCTGTCCGCAGCCTCTGCAGCACTGGTTCCATCCCCAGCCACTGGCGAGGGTCCCACAAGGCGCGCAGACCTCTCCTGCCTCGCCCGCTGCTCCCCTCAGCAGTGTACTTCGTCAGTCAATCTGCCTGTTCTGCTCCCTGCTCTGGCGCTGGTGGATTCTCTCACCCTCCCATGCTTCTGACTGTACCCAGTGCTTGTATAAATAAATAAATAAATTGTAAAAAAAAAAAAAATCAAACTAGAACCTCACACTATATCATTCAAAGGCAACTTCAAATAAATTTAAAGAATACAACTACAGTGAGAAAATATTTTGAAAAAATTGAGATTAATATCCTAGAAAATAAATATATAAGCTTGATGTTAAGAAAAATGTAGATAAGAAACAATGCAGAAATTGGGAACAAAGTGTATGGATGTATATAAATGAAAATTCATAAAATGTATTATGAACAAAAAAAATAAACATTATTTTTTAAGATTTTTTTTTGAAGATTTATTTGTTTTTATACAAGAACTGGGGTACAGGCCAGATGCGCAGGAGGGTGAGAGGATTCACTGGGCACAGAGCAGGGAACAGAACAGGAAGACTGAAGAAATACACTGCTGAGGGGAGCAGCTGGCAAGACAGGAGAGGTCTGCTTTACCATGTGGGATTCTTGCTGGCCGGCCAGGATCAAACCTGCACTGCAGAGGCTGTGGATAGCTTCACAGTGTGGCGCCCAACTGCCTGCGCCACAAGGGAGGCCCTAATAAGAATAAACATTATTTAAAAAAGCTAAAAGTAAATGAAGGAATTTTTTGCAAGTACTTATCAGGCATCTATTAAACACCTCAGAATATAAAGAAATCTAGCAGTCAACAAGCAATTAAAAAGTTAAATCTCTCATTAGAAAGTGGGTAACGAATAGACATAAGCACTTTAGAGAATATTAAAAAAAAGAATAGAGATGACTCATAAATGTGAAAAGGACCTTTCAAAAGGTTGACAATCCCTGTATCTTCGGATCCTAGTAGTGTATTTACCTTCAATGTATGACTAAGTTGTGATGCTAATGCAGTAAATCTTGTGTCATGGGGAGTCATTCAGAGTCTAGACAATTCCAGCAGGAGTGGACACTTGGTTATTTCTCTAGGTTTGGAAAAGTTTCTATGACAGTTGTCAAATTTAATGTGGCTAGTTTTTCTTTTTGATGTGGATATATCTTTGCATATTAGGAATTCCTTTGATATCCACACCCATCAGTGATATCTTTATTACTCCAATTAAGTCAGATCCCTGTGATGGACTTTTTCCCCTCCAACCTGTTAAGTAATAGACTGTGGTTTCCTATCATAGACCAACATTAACTGTGTACATTGTGGATTTTTACCCCATATTTACTATAGAATGAAAATAGAGTCTCATCTTTCTTTAAAAACAGCCATTGTTGAATGGTGTTCATTATTCTTTACTTGTGATCCTCGTAGAAAAATTTTCTCTCCTTGCTTTTAAAAGCAGAAACTGCACAGATCCTCCTGTTGTTCCTAGATTAACTGTAATTTATTCAGTGCCCGAAGGATAACATAAGAGGATTAGCCAGAGTGGAGCTGGAAGAGAGAGAGCCCTTCAGGCTTTGTTATGTTACAGCCATGCAGATGAAACCAAAATTAGGACGAGTGTCACCTCCTTTTGAGATTAACAGTACAAGTTTCCAACTTATTCCTCTTCACTATCTTATTTAGTATGATTTCTTAAAACTCAAATGGCTCTAAAACATGACTGTCAGTTTGAGAGTTAAGTTTCTATTAACACCATTTTTCTAAAAGTTTTATCTAAATATGATTTTGATATAGTGACTCATCTAGTAAAATATTGTACAGAATTTGCCTTATAAACATAAGAAGATTAATGTCAATGTATAAAAATTTAAAGGTACCAATACTCAAAAACTTTGTTTAGAGAGGGTCGTTTCCCATGTCCTTAAGGCCTATGATTCTCCCTAGTCCAGACCAAGCATGCTATAAAGTATGTTGAAATATTAAATATGTTAGCCTTAGCCTTATTCCCATAGACTATCCCATTAAAAAATACTGATTTTCATAGGTTCTTTTCAGAATGATCAGAATTCTCTTTAATCACTATTGTTCAGGTAGAAACCTTAATATAACTGCCTTTGTTTATGGCAGATTTGGCCGAGCTGTTCATTTGTTCATCACTTCACCTGAGTTTGTGTAATTACGTAGGTTATACTAATTAAAGGTAGGTTAAATCACCAAATCCTTTTGAGTAAATGAAAATAATTTCAAAGACACTAGAAGTTGGTGTCTGATTCAAGTCATGCATGTGATAAGTGAGTCATTAACCTGTCATACACTGCCTTATAAAACTGTGCATATTTTGAATGGGAGCTGCTTAAACTTCACATATCTAAACTTCAAAAAAAATTGATAAACAGGGGTTGAATACTTTTAAGAATAATGCATCATCAATGACTCCCATACCTCATAAGAAATTAATATGTGGAAAACAATACAACAGTTTTTCTGGAATGAAAGTAATTTATGATTTTCATTTGCATCAAAATGATAGACTAGGAAATATGAGCTGATATCCTTGATTTTGATGACTAGAAATATGTGATAACCTGATGAGATTTGGATGCTAACAAGTCAATATATTACAAAAGAAAAAAAGAGATGGAGGCTGGATAGTTGATAGTGGATATTGTATGATATAGAGAGTTTGGATATATGTATTTATGAGTTTGGAATGGGTAAAAGGAATCTTTCCAAATCACTCCTCACCCAAGTGAAGGTAACACAACTTAAAGAAAGAGGGGGTCAGGAATCCCCCACTCTGGAGAAAATAAGGGAGAGTGGTAAGTGATTGATACCTTTCCCAGCTGTGCAGGACGTTAAAGAAACCCATATCTTTCTGACAGTATCTAAAGTATTAAGCAAGAACACCAGGTCTGAAGGGAAAGAGAAGATGTTTTCTATTAATTTGAATGAATTTCTCTGCCTCTTCACTGTTTGAAGCAGTTATTATTTCTATGGATTAAATTAAACTGCTTTTGTTCTCCTTCATTTTTTGATAGTGTTGTTTAAGAATTGCAGGCCAAGAGTGTTGGTCTTGGGTGCTTTGTTCTCTGTTCTTTTATTAGTTGAAATCTTATCACCAATCAGTATGACTGGAGCTCAAGAACTAGCACAGGGTGCTGGTCCAAGAAAACAGCCTACAGTGTGTGGGCAGATTGTGTGGAGTATATGAAGGTTGGTGCAGTGGATTGCCAAGGGCAAAAAGCCTCTGTTGGTGCTATAGATGCTGGAGGGAGATATCTGCAATCTTCACCCGGTCAAGTCTGGTTAAGATAGATCACCATGTTGATCTCCTAAAAGTCCATTCTGCAACTGATGCTTTGCTGCCAACTAGTTCTGATCTCAGCAGGTTTTGTAAACAGTGCTTTGCCTTGCAGCTCTGGCATTAGTAGAATGAGCAAGAAGCTGGGGGCTTCTGTTTTAGCAATGAGAAGTTACAGATAATAGTACTTAGATAGTCAAATACCTTCATGTCCAGATGAGGAGAAGCAAATATTCCTGGATTTTGCAAGCTAGGCGCCAGCAGCCCCAGGTGACAAATTGGGCATAGAAGGAACATATCTCAGTATCATAAAGGTCATATATGAATATTTGAATGCTTTCCTTGAGATAATGACAAGGTATGGATGTCTACTATCTCCACTCTTTTTCAGTATATTACTGGAAGTCTTGATTAATGAAATCAGATAGATAAAGAAATGAAGGATATCCAAATCAGAAAGGAAGAAGTTGTCTTTATTTGAAAGGATAAGATCTTTTATTTTTTTGAAGATTTATTTATTTATGCATATAAGAATTGGGACACAGGCCAGAGGTGTGGGAGGTGGGGTGAGAGGATTCACCAGAGACAGAGTGGGGAACAGAACAGGCATACTGATGGAAGTACACTGCTGAGGGAAGCAGCAGGTGAGTCAGAAGAGGTCTGCTGTGCCATGTGGGTTGCTCCCTGGCCGGCCAGAGGATCGACTACGTCCTGCAGAGGCTGTGGATTGCTTCATAGGTTGTATCTTAACACTTTGTGCCACCAGGGAGGCCCAGATAAGATCTTTTAAAGAAAGAATGTTAAAGACTCAACCAAAAAAGTTGTTGAAAATAAAAAATTCAGTATATTTGCGGCATACAAATTAACATACTGAAAACAGTTCCTTTGCTATATATAAAAACAATGAAATAGCTGAAAAAAATAGAGGGAGCAATGCTATTCATAATAGCATCTGAAACAAAATACTTAAAAATAAACTTAACCAAGGAAGTGAAGGTTCTGAAAAATGAAAACAAAACAAAAAAATGAAAGAAATTGTAGAAAGCACAAATGGATAGTACTTGTTTGTGGATCAGAAGAATTAATACTCTCAAAATGTCCATATAACACTAAATCATCAATAGAGTTAATGGAATTTCTATCAAATGCCAAAGGCTTTTTTCACATAATAGAAAAAAAACGAAAACTTATATGGAAACACATAACACCCTAAATGGCAAAGTCTCCATAAGAAAGAATAAAGCCAGAGGCAATCACTTCCTGATTACAAGTTACTTTATAAAGCTATAGTATTCAAAACATCTATTTTTATTTAAAACACATATGTAAACAATGAAAAAGTCTGGAAAGCCCAGAAATAACCTAGTGTTGGCTAGAATGTACATAAAAGGGAACCCATGTACCCTGTTAATGGGAATGTAAATTTGTTCAGCCAGAGTAGCAAACAGTATGGAGTCCCTCAAAAAATTAAACAGGGCCTCCTTTGTGGCACAAGGGGTTAAACAACAGCACTCTGAAGCTATCTGCAGCCAAGTTCGATTCCTGTTGGCCAGGGAGCTATCCACATGGCACAGCAGACCTCTCCTGTCTCACCCGCTGCTCCCCTCAGCAGCGTATTTCAGTCAGTCTGCCTGTTCTGTTTCCTACTCTGTCTCTGTGAATGCTCTCACACCCTGCACCTGTGGCCTGTACCCCAGTTCTTGTATGCATAAATAAATAAATCTTTAAAACAAAAAAAAATTAAACAAACAATAGGAATGCCATATGACATAGAGGGCCTGGTTCTGAGTATATATCCAATGGAAATGCAAAACATAATGTTGAAAAGATTTCTGTGCATCCATGGTTACTGTAGTATTATTCACAATTACCAAAATATGGAAATAACTAGTCAGTCAATGGATGGATGGATAAAGATGATGTCACTCAAGCACACACAATGGCATAATATTCAGCCATGAGAAGAAGAAAAGTCTGCCATTTGCAACAACATTATTGGACCCCGAGGGCATTGTGCTAAGTGATTAAGGCCAACAAAGAAAGACAAATTTAGTATGACATCTCTTTTTATGTGGATCTAAAAATGTGCTCTCACTGAAACAGTGTAGAAGTGATTACTAGGAGGTGGGGAAATTGGGGAGATGTTGTATAAACTTAGAAGGTGAAAAAACCCAAAAAATTTCAGAAATGGCAATCTATAGAGATGGAAAGTGAATTAATGTTTGGCAGGGGTTATTATGGTGGGGAATTAATGGGGATTACTAATAACAGGAATCATATTATTGGGGTGATGAAAGTGTTCTACTGGCTGGTAATGATTGCATGACTAGAAATGTATTAAAAATATTCAACTGTTAGAAGGAGAAAGACAAATACTGGATGATTTTGCTCATGCATGGAATATAAAGAAGCAAAACAAAGGGACAAGAAAACTAAAAACATTCTCATGTGGGAACTGAGACTCACTCTAGGTAAATAAGTAATATATATTGATAAGTGATAATGGGTGAAATACAATGGAGAATGAAGAACATACATGTTTGGGTAAGTTGAGGCTTTAGATAGGATTGCTAGAAAAGTCTTGCCTGAGAAAGGGTCATTAGAGGAGAGTTCAAAAGAAGTAAGGGTGAGCTCTGTGGATGTCTGTGGAAGAACATTGCCAGTAGGGGGAACAGGACGCTCCTTGATGAGAAGGGGTGATGACAACTGTGTTTAGAGTAAACAAATGGAAATTAGCAAAAGAGATAAAAAGGAACAGAAATCTGTTCATCTGGACCATAGTAAAGATGCTGACTTTGGTTTTCTAACCAAAACATTTGGTTTTCTAAGATGGCTAGCCAGTAGAGGGTTTTGAGAGCAGAATGGCATGATCAAACTAACATTTGCTAATGTGTTGAAATAGATTTGTTAATGTATTGAATAGAAGGGCAAGACTAGATATAGGTAGACATAATTGGATGAAAGATGATGGTGACTAGGACATCTTTGGAACTAATGGATGTAATAGTACCTGGTTAGATTCTTGAGTATATTTTGAAGATTATACCCACAGAATAGCTTGTCAGATAGGATGACACTCTAAATGAAAACTAGTTCTGTAGTAAGGACATTGCTATAATCTACTTTTAGATTATTATATTATTTTAAATCCTTCTGAATGAAGTCCAAAGTTGGTGGCTCAATATGTGACTAATAGACTTATCGCATTCATTCTGCAATTGTGTATCCTGATAAAGAGAATTTGTCTTCCAGATTATCCCATCATTTACTGCAAAATATCATTCACTGTCAAGTAAAGTACTATAAAAGAATTTCCTCTGTGCCTAGAAATTGCTTTTTCCCTGCTTAGATCCCATCTCTTTGACATCTATGATGGCATCTTCTGTATGTACTAATTTTGTATATATCTCTATTTTCAATTATATTATTGTAACTATTTCTTGACAATTATTTCCCCTCCAACTGAATATTATCTCATTCATTATCATGATTTCTTGACCTAGTCTACTCCTTTCTACTAGGTGTTGTTCAATAAATTTTCTTTTCTTTTTTTTTTTTAAGATTTATTTATTCATGCATGCAAGAACCAGTGTACAGACCAAATGCACAGGAGGGTGAGTGGATTCACCAGAGACAGAGCAGGGAACAGAACAGGCAGACTGACTGAAAGACACTGCTGAGGGGAGCAGCGGGCCAGACAGGAGAGGTATGCTGCACAATGTGGGTATCTTGCTGGCCAGCAGGTATTGAACCCCTGATGCAGAGGCTGCGGACAGCTTCACAGAGCTGCACTCAACCCACCCCGCCATTGGGGGAGGCCCTATTCAGTAAATTTTCAATTAACCAAACCAGTTCCTGATACATTAACATTACACAATTTTGTCCATATACCATTTTAAAGCTTAAATAGACCTCAGAGAAGATCTAGTCTAATACTTTTCAATGCACTAGTGTTATTGCTCTTAATTTTCATTTTCATCAGCATACTTTGGAGGCCTTGCCAGATTTCTGGATCCTCATGCATAGAATTGATGTTCAGTCAATTCAGTGGTTGTGGAGTTGGTCTTAAGAATTTGCACTTTAAACACATTCTCAGGTGATGCTGAGGTGGTTTTTCTAAAAGCTGTATTTTGAGGGTCTGGTGATTTCCAGGGACTGTTTGAGGAAAAAGAATTGGAGTAGTGAATGAGCAGGTCTATGCCAAATAAAGTATCATTACTTTCAATTTCCTGAATTATAGAAAACACTAATAGTTTTTCGGTGTTAAATGTCTTTTATCATGAGAGAGAGGAATCATACAGGTTATATTGTAAACATAAAGAGAACTTATACTTGTGTAGACTAGAAAGAGAAACAAATTGAGATTCAGAGCTGCTCTAGGAACTATTCTTTTTTTTTTTTTTAAGATTTATTTATTTATTTATGCAGGCACTGGGTACAGTCAGAAGCGCGGGAGGGTGAGAGAATTCACCAGAGCCAGAGCGGGGAGCAGAGCAGGCAGGAGAGCAGGGGGCAGCAGGAGAGGTCTGCGCTCCAAGGGGGACCCTCCTCCGGTGGCCCGGGAGCAGCCGGGGATCAAATCGGCGCTGCAGAGGCTGCGGGCAGCTTGGCAACGCAGCGCTCAACTGCTGTGCCACCGGGGAGGCCCCAGGAACTGTTCTTTCCTTCTCTCTTTTACTCTCCTTTAATCAGTAGAATGTCACTGGTTACCTTTTCACAAATTATTCTGCCTTTTACTTTATTCTGGATTTTTCTCCTCTGCCAACTGTCTACTTATCATACTATTCTCCACTCCAAAATTAAAAGAAATATTGTCTAATTAGCTCAGCTCTTTGGCATCAAGTGACTTGAGACAATATAGGCAGCACTAGAACTGGGCAAGTGGAATCCTACTGACCCATTCATTGGTTACCCATGTGTAAACGTCGACCTAGCGCCCTTCTCCTAAGCAGAGAAGGGCCAGAGAAACACATCCAGGGCTGTGCCAGCTAGAAGAGAATGCTGGGCATTTTGGACTCTTTGACAGATGTGTCCTACTTCTTGCTCCTAAATAGATTTCAGGGAGAAGGAAAAGCAAACACAAAGCCTGTGGTCTAATCAATGAGAGATGTGAACTTGAAAAAGATGTCATTGTTCTTGGTAAAAGGAGAGGAAAGCAAAAGGTATTTAGTTTTTTTTTTTTAATTTATTCATTTGCTTATTTATTTATACAAGCACTGGGTACAGTCAGAAGCGTGGGAGGGTGAGAGAATTCACCAGAGCCAAAGCGGGGAGCAGAGCAGGCAGAAGGACCGAAGCACACTGCTGAGGGGAGCAGCGGGCGGCAGGAGAGGTCTGCGCGCCATGCGGGACCCTCCTCCGGTGGCCGGAGAGCGGCTGGGGAGCAGCCGGGGATCGAACCGGTGCTGCAGAGGCTGCGGGCAGCTTCACAGCCCAGCGCTCAACCGCTGCGCCACCAGGGAGGCCCAAAAGGTATTCAGTTTTATCTTTTGCTAATGTCGACAATCTCAAGTTTCTCTGACTCTATACACAACATAAATGACTTTGGAGGACAGAGGCAACATATGAACCTGCATTTATTCCCTTTTACTTTTGAACTCAGGTGAAAGTCACAAGGAAGCATTAGTAATGTGAAGAAAAAGAATGTTATGAGGAACCAAATGCTGTTGGAGGATGTATTTGCCCAGTGGGACCCCAGAAGGTGGATCCCTAGCAAATTTGGCTCTAGCTTGTTGGTCTCTTTTTCTTTCCAAATATAAATCATGGCTATAATTTCTGCTGAGAAAAACTGACTGTGATTAGTTGATCTCTTTCTTCAAAAAAGATTTGGACACAGAAAAAACAAGTTTATGCTGTTTTGGTAGGTGGCCTCTTACGGATTCCATTGCATCTTAGGATGCTGGGAAAAGAACTTATTATATTCATTATAGATTTTTTTTTTCCCCTAGGAGCCAGCTGCAAGTGGACAGGTGGCAGTCTGCTATGGGATCTCTAGCTTATCTTTCTGTATTGGTTTGAAAGACAACTGTTTGTTCTTTTAAAACATTCCTTGTGCTGTGCTCTTAGGAAAATCTGTGATCAGATTTGAACTTGGTGTCCACTACTTGAATAGAATAGGACTTTCATTTTCTTTCATCTATCTGAATAGCTTTGATTTAATGTTGAGAATAAAATGAAAATTGAATGATTCTCACTCCTCTCTCTTGGAATAAATTACCTCTGCTCAAGTAACTTACTTCAGGAAGCTTTAGGGCATCCAGCGAATTCATTTACATAGTCTCAAGAAATGATTAGCATCCTGGTGGAATAATAGAGCACAAAGGACTGATTTACCTCCTTTTCTTGTGGCTGATTGACCAATCATAAGAGTTCATGTATGTTGAACTGGGTACACTGGTCTCTCTCCGTATGTGGAAAGAAAACTTGCTGAGTTAATGAACTGTGGCTGAGCAGCAAAGAAAATGAGGATAGCATAATGAATGAAGCAAAGATCTTTGTTCCTCTCTATAAGTCACCTCTTTACCCTGAGACCACTCAGACTCGTCTAGGCCAAGACCCAGAGAGAACACACTGCTTCTGTTTAATTAGTATAGGTCATGCTCATAGTATTTTCTTTTGAACCTGTGACTCCTCATGAAAGGATGAGCTGACCACAGTATAGCCCTTTGGATATGAAATAGAGCATAATTATTTCAGATATTCCAAACATGTGCAACTTCTGCTTTGATTTTACACTTACTTTGTCCTTTTTTTCCACTTAATTTTCTAGTACACTGCACAGCTATGCTAATTTGGCACAGATGCTAAATATAAGGTCAGAGCATCTCACTTTGGTCTTTACTTGATTGCTTATCACCTTTCCTGAATGCCATTTCTATTTACTCTATGCATCTGATCTCATCGGCATTGCAGCCCCTTGGCAGGCTGGTGTTCTTGTTTTTCTCTCTTTTCAAGCAGCTGTTCAATAATTTCACATGACATAATGTAAATGTATTTCCTATTCAGGAGGGAAGTAAGTCCCCATAATATTAGACCATTTTCCCCTCACAGATTTCTTTTATCCAATGATCAGAACAGGTTCTGTAATTTTTGTGTTGATCATCTCCATTGCATAAAACTATTTTGAGGAAAATATACAAATATTTATATGTTGCTTATTTTTATCACAGAGTGCATTCACAATACATTTTATGAGTCATTTCAATATTTATTATAAACCAATGGACCTATTCCCTGGCTTCTCATTCATTGACACCTGCAAATAATCAGTGAAGATAATTAGGCACATGAATAGACATAGTGCTACATAAATTAGTTTGGAAGCATTCTTGTGTGGGGTAGATTTGGAAAGAATATGTTTCTATGTGTAACTTTTATGTGAGGAAAAAAAAAAAAACCTCTATGCTCTTAATGCAATTCTTGGTTTGTGCAGTGGATTTAACAAAATTGAGTAAAAGTCAAATATTAAGATGCTTTGGCTTCATTTTTTGGCACCTGAAGAAATCTCCATGGTCCCTGAATAGAGAACAACATTAACCAGCATGCTCTGATTCTGTCTATACAATTTCTAACACTACTTTGACTTGAGGTTTTAAATACCATATGGCAAATTCATAAACACTCTGAGTGAGCAGGTTTTTCGGAGAAATAATATGAGATTACCACCTACCTGAGACTTAGGGAAATCAAAAAAGACATGCATTTTCTGGATGCCTGGCTTCTGTTAGTGATTTTTGGAAATTCTGCCAGAAACTATTTAAGAATTTGCACATTAGCCTAGCAAACAAGAACCATACAGAATGTAGGCAATATTATTTCTTAAATAAGTAATACAAAATTAGAAGGGTGGACTTAGTAATTATCCCTTTACATATATATATATTGTGTATGTGTGATTATATGTATATATAATACATATACACATATATCCTTTTATATATATTAAGAAACATACTTTTATATGTACTAAGAACAATCCATTGAAATAATAATTAATTGGTTGTACTATTTTCAGAGTAACATTTCCAGAACACAGGTATGATCTTGTAACACCCCTGATTAAAACCCAATAACCAACAGGGAAAATTCTAATCTCTTAGCTTAGCACAGAGTTCTAGATATCTTAAAGCAGTTTTGAGTTTTATTTTCTATATTTTGCCTTTTTTCTTTGTTGTGTACCTTGTATTACAATTTATGATTTATATCACCATTATTATAAGTGGTCCTAAGGTGACCATTTTCATTGTAGTTTCTTTCCTTTTCCTCAATATGGATTTCATGTTTATAATTTAAGCTCAGTTAAATAAAATCAGTTATTGACACCCCTATCTCTTAACTCCCTCCTTAACTGTAAGTTCTATAATCATAGTTAATATATAATAACTTTAAATTCGTCTACTAGTGCTATCTAAAAATTCAGGCACATAGTAGAATCTAATTTATGGCTGTTTAAAGAAAGAGCCAGTAGATGAAATTAAGTTACCTATCCTAAACTTCATGTGTATACATTTCCAGAATATAATTTGTATAGCACTAAATCCTTTCCAAATACAATATCTTCTATTTTTTTTTAAAGATTTATTTAAGCTTTTAAGAATTGGGGTATACAGGCCAGAGGTGCAGGGTGAGAGGATTCACCAGAGACAGAGTGGGGAGCAGAACAGGAAGTTCTACTGAAACACAGCGCTGAGGGGAGCAGCTGGCGAGACAGAAGAGGTCTGCTGTGGCATGTGGGTCACCTCCCTGGCCAGCTGGAGGAATCAAACCTATGCTTCAGTGGCTGGAGACAGCCGGACAGCACTGTCTTTAACCCTTGTGCCCTGGTCCCCAAATACAATATCTTCTGATTTACTCTAAGGTCAGATTTTGAGTAATCACCCAAAGCATTTAACATTATGAAATTGATTTTATCATAGCGTTATCTTTGATGACTTAAATCCTTAGCTTTTTAACCCAGAGATAAATTTAATCATGACACCAAACTTTGGATACAGTTGTCATAGTTGAAAGTATATATATACACACACACATATACACATATACATATGAATTTATATATGTATGCATGCATATATGTGTGTGTGTTATTTATTTATTTATGGCCAGCAAACTTGAAAGACAAGGGACAAACGGAGAGAGAGAGAATATTAAAACAAAGTAGACTTTATTATACCTTTCAATACATTTATAAAGCTCATTAAGGAAACCTGTTGTATATGTGTGTCCTGAGTCATCAACAGAAACCTTGCATTTATTCTCAATTTCAGGAGGAAGGAAACAAATATATTGTAAAACTGCATTGTAATAATGTTTAGGGTAAACAAAGTTGACCTGCCTGAATATAAAAATTTAAATGCATTTCTAGGCAATTTGTCTGATTTGTTCTCAGATGCATAGATGTTGGGAAAATACAACTGGGACTTGCAGAAGCCAGAGATATAACCTGAAGCGCAGATTATTCTGAATTTTATTGGTTTCGGGAAGCCACAGGAACTCTGAACTTTTAATGCATCCAGGAAGCTGAATTAAGGCAGATTTGTTAAAGTTTTCAGCTCAGAACTGGTTTTAATTACTTCATAGGCTTATAAAACTCAATATGGAAAAATCCGAGCTGTGGTCATGATGTGTAAAGAAACAAATGTGTGAATGCAGATGGTTGCATCAATAGGACTACAGCAAAAAGCCCATAACAGTGAGACAAAGGAAGTATCTTCACTCATAACTAATAAATAACTTGAAATGTGTACTTTCGTGTTATCCAATCAGATGAGAAGCACTTTCAATGGAAGGTTTTTATATGATTTGTTTAGCATGATTTTTACCTATAGTGAGCTCCAAAGAAATAGCTATTAAGTGAATAAATAGACGAGTATAACTTATTACAGATAAAGTTTTCTCCCCATAAACTGTTTTATCACTGGTGATATTGTGAGCCTTAAACACATTGATCAAAGATGAGTATTTTTATTTCTTTAGACTAATGAGGTATACCTATAAAGATAAGACAAGTTAATAGTTTGTGAGCTTAATTGGAACTAATGTTTGTTTGTTATTTTCCATAAGCAATAATTTTCTTTTTTTAATAAGTTAATTTAAAAATGATAAATAGACATTTATATCTTTTTCACATTTTTATAATAAATAACAAAAGGCATATTTAAAGATGTTCATAGGTTTATGCAAGTCAAATAGCTCAGTCTGGTTGGAGTTAATTTACTCAGTAGAGGAACAATTTACTCCTGGGTTACTATGTGAGTTGATATACAACTTTTGCTATGCTAGTACCATATTGTCCTAATAAAGCTCTGTTTTATAGAAGCTGAAATTTTGAAGCATTGTATTCATCAAATCCAAAAGAGAAGGTCAATGTAGACTTCAAAAATAAGTCATCCGAACTTCTCAGAAACAATTTGCAATGAGAAAAAAAATGGAAATCACACCATACACCTGATACTTAAACACCACTTTTATCACATTGTAGTATATTTCTGTTTCTGTATTTATCTTTCTCTATCCATGTAGAATCCTTTTTCCTGGTTTTTCTATTTTATAGTAAAAGATTTTTTCCCCTACTACTAGTATATAGTCTGTCACTGAAAGAGTTGCCTCATAGTGACTCTGCTTCTTGCCAAGCAGGAGTAGCAGGAACTAGATAGACAATCCCACCCAAGACTGTTTAGGGGTGTGTGTGTGTGTGTGTGTGTGTGTGAGAGAGAGAGAGAGAGAGAGAGAGAAAGAGAGAGAGAGAGAAATTTTTAAAATGATTTGTAGGCAGCATTGGTTTATAACACTGTATATGATTATGATTCAGAGGCACAGGATCACACCTCTTCAGATGTATGTTACCACACCACACACACACCATGTCACCATTTTTTTTTCAAGACTCATTGTTCATGTCACAGTATAGTAAACATATATTCAACATATAATATGCAAGACAGTCAGGTATAATAAAACTATAAGAAAATTCTAAACTGTGAGGGAAGATATAGGACACCTTTTGAAAACTAAATAGCACTACAAAATGATTTAAACTCAATTTCTCCCATTTTCTATATGGTGTAGTCTCCAAACTCAGATTGAACAGTTGAATTGTTTCTACCATGTAATCTAAAGCATTTTAAAAATAATAGGTGAAAGATTCATTATTACAAATATAGTTGCTGTAATTTAAAACAATTACATTAATTTATATCAAACAGAGTCTTGAAGTCCACTAGATAAACATGATAATGCATTTTACAAATTCTGCAAAAATTCCACACTCAAAATAAAAATTCACTAATAAAGCCAGTGGTTATTAAGCCACTGTGTATATTAAATCCATATGTTTTAAAATCTATAATACTGACTCATCTTTAGCATCAATGAATCAGACTTGAATTGCACTAAATATTTCGATTTCCCCACCACATCATTTTTGAAAGAAAATGCAGACATCTTTAGCAAAACCTGGAGTACAGTAGGATTTCAAAGGTATTTGAAAGTGAAACAGGCATTGAAAACAGCAACTCAGCAATGAGTACATGATATGCTGTTCCCTGTGGCTCCATCAAGTACTGGAGAAAGTCTTAAATGCTGAGGAGAGATGTTTACTGCCAGGAGTAGTGCACCGTGATATTAAGCCCTATTATCAACCTAGTTCTGTATTTTCTGCTTCTTCCAAAGCTTGTGCAGTGCCAGTCACCATTAATCCTTTTGAAAACTCTGTGGAATTTGCTGAAAAATCCCAAAGAATATAAATTTCTTTGAAAAGATTGACAAGGCCATATCACATTATGATTTAGAGCCAAATGATTTAAGCCTTTGCATTTTCATGAACTTCTAGTCGTTGACAATGACATACCAAAATGATTGAAGTGTTGTGAAGGAAATAAAATCTTGTAGTTCTAAGGGAAGACTGATGTATGTATTAACTATTTCCTGTCTCTTACTGTTATTCTAAAGATGTTGATTAACTTTGAAAAATAAATGCAGAGTAATGATTTTCTGAGCATAGTTCCTTTGACATGACTGCTACTCAAAGTTGAAGGAATTGTTTAGCCGTACTCTGGATAGTTGCCATTGCTGCCTAGGGTGAAACGCACCTCTGATTGTTCATAGAAATAGTTGAGCAATAAATAGTGAAAACCTACATGATTTCATCTAGTCATTATACATGGCATAAACAGTTTTAATAAGACTGCTGTTCAAAATCAAAAATGGCTAAGGGTGACTATGTCTTGTCAGGGAGCAAAAGGTAAAATTCATGCCTTGCTACCATGTGCTTTCTGATGACAAATATAAATTCATGCCTCTTTTCAGTTAATGGCTAGAATCCCTTCAACTAGTATGGACTTGGACTTCAACTACTTTCCTATAAATAAAGCACAGTGTCTTTCTCTCCAAATACAAGAGACCTAGAGATTTAACTCTGAAGTTGATTGTCAATCTTTCCCCTGACTTTGTTATAAAATATTTCAATATTAACATATTAATGACATGGCCTTGAAATTCATGCCAAAAAACATAATTAAGAATTGAACATATACCAAACACTATTCTAAACACAAAAAATTCAAAGACTATTTTACAGTGCTGGCTATATAGGGTTCTAAACATAAAGAGTTATATAGATGCAAAATTAAGTGAAGTATGGAGGAGCACAGTGGTAAATGTAAGCTATGGGGAGTCAGATAAAGTGTCACCTAGAGAGAAATATTTGAATTAAGTCTTAAGAAATAACAGAAATATATATATTTTTAATTGAGGTAACACTGGCTCATAGCACTGTATATGGTTCAGAGGAATAGATTCACACCTCTTCAAATGTATGTTAGCACACCACACCTACCACAAAGGCACCCATTTATTTGATAAAGAACATCAAATGCATTTGCCCAAGCACAGATAGAGCATATAATTTAGTATGCTCACTTATACTGCATGCATGTGCCCTAAGAGATCATTCCTGATCTTAATTGTAATTCTTACTAATAAATGTCAGCATAAATCATATCATTATCCTGATTTGTCTGTGATCATGATGAATTAAGGATCACATTCCATCCAGGTAATATTATGATTAGGTTATTTGCAAGTTAAGAATTATGCATTTTCAATATGGATTACTATACACTGGATAATAAGTTTGGGAAAAGTAAATGAAAAATATAGAAATACATTGTTTGGAAGCTGAATTACTGTCTATTATCTGTTATTACCTATTGCCACATAGTTCTAAAATTGTATTATTACCAATATGTTCATATTCATGTGTATGTGTGTTCATGTGGTTCATATTCATGTGTATGTGTATGTGTGTGTGTGAGCACACAAGCTTGTATTTACCATTTCAACACTGTTGACATGAATGCTAGTTATTTGTTTTCCTTGGCATTTGAATTAGAAGAAACATTCATTTTAGTTTTGTGACATTTAGGAAAGAACTGTAGAAATGTTGAATCCTTTAATAATACAAAGTTAATGACAGTGTTTATCATAGCATACGCTTGGGTTTATAATTATTCTGAAATTATTCTGTTCAGGGCCTCCTAACTAAAACAAAGTTATCTCTGCTTACAGATTCTTCGAAGGTGGATGTCTGATACCAAATTTCATTGAAATCGAGATCATCAGTGGTAAATACAGAAACTCCCTAAGCTTCAGAGCAAACAACATTCAAATGTTGAGCAAATTTATTGAATGTACATTTTTATTTCTTTTAAGATTTCTTTTTCTCCCCCCGTTCCATTCCATTCCAATGTGGCATGGGATGTTTCATTTTACAAGCATAGAGCAAATGTCTATTCTTTGTTATGTGCAATTTCAGATGCCTGAGCAATGTGAAAAGACATACCAGCATGTATGCTTGGGGAGCTTTAGAGTAAAGATGTTGATTTCCAGTACAAGTAGCAGGTGGAAGATGAGCAGAGCTTTTCAGTATCTTTTACTTAAGACCTATACAAAACCTACCGAAGAGTTTATGTTTTAAATGATACACACCTAGAAGAATAAGACATTTAAAAATTTGAAAGTTCTTTTAAACACAGATATTCCAACTATCCAAAGGTAGATTGTCTCCAGGAAACATTTCATAAGCTGAAATGGCATAAAGTGAAGAGTTGAATGATGTTTTCCTTTTATTCTGTAAAAGCAAAAATTTCTTTTGGATTCTGAAAACAGGTCCTATTAATGTAGGTTTTTGTAAAACAAAGGTGATATAATGCACATTTTCAAAAATTAGGGGGTACTTGCACAGAGAAAGACTAAAGTACAGTGCCCCAAATATAGACAAGCGCTTGAATATTTTTCTATCTTCATTTAAATAAGATGATCAGCATTTTTATAGGAATGGGCAGGTGCATATTAAAGGAGCCAGAGCTCTTAAGATTTAATAATGTGGATCTAGTCTTTATTATTTCTTGGAAAATAGTTTGTATTAATAAAAGCACTTTCACATTTCAATAATTTAACAAATTGAAAATTTATAAAGGCAGTAGATCTGTGGCTCTACATTATAAGTGAACAAGGAAACTAGTAAAGAATGCAAATTATCACGGCCCAAATTTTTTTCATTCTTGGCTACTCATTTGCTTACATCTAATTGTTAACAGTAGTCTCTTAGAATCATTTTTATTTTTATGATTTCATTTGTAAAGTCACTTTTTGATTCCTGATTTAATTTATTTGAGTCTTCTTTTTTTCTTAGTCTAGCTGTAGTTATGACAAACTAAGTTAATGTGTGGAATTGATTTTGCTATACAATATGTGGAGCAAATAAATGGCTATTCAGTAGCTACAAAATTTTAAATGTTTGTCTTTAACCCACTGATTTGAGATGTATTGCCAGTGATTTTGAACCATCTTCAACATTGCCTGTCACAATGAGATACTAGCTATGAATATGATAGTTCACATTAAAAATAATATTTATAACTCAAATTTTAGAATTATAACTATATGTGGACAGATTTTTAATCATACTAGGAAATTTTGACAGATTTGTTTCAGGTTTTAGAAATTCCAGTACACATATACACTGACTTAAAGGATGTGATATTTTTTCAGATGAAAAAAATTGTTTTCTGGAGGTGGAATATCTGGGATTATTTTTTCTCCTCCAATTTATACTTTTAGGTATAGTTTTATTCTTATAAAAACAAGCATGAATTTATATGCATCTATATTGATTATTAGCCAAAAAAGCTATTTAAATACTCTTAAACACACAGAATTTCTACTGTTATTTTATTTAATTCTAATTTTTTGCAATTGTAGTTACTCTAAATAATTCTAAGCATTTAATTCTAATTATTTTGTTGTTGAAAACCTTGGATTAAATCTATAAAATGTTTTCCATATGAGAATGATCAATTTATTTTAAGTTGAAATCTGTGCCATAGTTTGATAAGCCAAAAGTAAAAAAGTTTCATTTCCAGAGAAATGCTAATCGAAAATATTTATGTTTTAATGAGAAATACAGATTAAATATAAGATGCATTTTATGCATCAGAAGATGCATAAAAGAACTTTATGAAAGTCAATTAATTCTTTGTCATGACTTGTTAAAATTAGGAAATAAGTTAAATCATAAATCAGGGTACGTGTCTTTCTTTAATATCTTATGGATGAAGGACTAAGTGGCCTTGAATCAAGTTGTCTTTCTTTTATCACTCAATATAATATGGGGTATCTACTTCAACATAGTCTTTTTTGTTTTAATATTTATGCCTTATTGAAATATATATCGATTGGAATATAATCAAGTAGGCAATATGTTAAGGAATTAGCTGAGGAGGAGTTATATGTTATTTTCTTCTTTTTTTTTAAGATTTATTTACTTATACAAGAACTGGGGTATAGTTCAGAGGTGCAGGAGGGCGAGAGAATTCACCAGAGACAGAGCAGGGAGCAGAACAGGCAGACGGACCGAAGACACTGCTGAGGGGAGCAGCAGGTGAGATAGAAGAGGTCTGCCGTGCCATGTAGATGGGAAATTGAATCCACACTGCAGAGACTGTGGACAGCCTCATAATGAGGCGCTCAACCCACTGCGCCACCGGGGAGGCCCCTATATGTTATTTTCTTCAGATAAAAAATAGCCAAATTTTTGAAAGAATGATGATAAAAGGGTAGGATGGCATGTTACAAGAATGATGTGTCCATTTATGGACTAAAATTATAAGCACAAAGTAACATCTGTTTGCAAAAAGGTGCATGGGAGCACTGCCTCTCTGAATTTTGCAATCAAGTCACAGCAAATATATTGAGTAATTGCTCTAAATTAAGAAACTGATTTAATAAATAAATAAATCTATCTCCAGCACTTGAGTATTTAGACGATAAAAATCTAATGCTCATAGGAAATGCTGGGGTTCATAGTTGCATACTCATCAGTATCAAGAAAAGACTATTTTGCTTTCTCTTGTTCTGTAACTGTGAAAATCAAATGTAAGTTTTTTTTTTCTGTTTTTAAATTTTATCAAAAAAAATTATAGGTTCATGTACAGTATAACCCTGGGAGTTTATGTGAGGTACAGTTTATCATTTCAAGTCTTAGAAGGGAAGGAAAGGTCCTAAGGCTTCAATTTTGTTTCTTGTGGTGAGACGTAGGCAAATATTATGAGTATTTTCTGACTTCAAGGCAATTTGTACCTATGAGAGAGATGTGTGCATGATTATAGTTCATTTCAAAATAAAAGAAAAACAAATTGTGACCACAAAACATGGAATATATGATAATTACTATTGAGTATAAGGAACACTTCTTAGTAACAGTCGTTGACTTGACTTTTGATGCATACATTGAATTTTAAAATCTGAAAATCAGAGAGAATTTGTGATGAGTGGGTAGAATTGGGTTCCTGCTCAGGATAAAGAATGTAAATAGAAAAGGGAGAATATTTCAGTCTGGAAAACAGATCAGTTAAAGGCACAATTACAGAGAAGTTGAGGATGTCATCCCAGGGAAGTATGCTGTACTTGTTATGATGATCAAGCAGAGATACGATGTAATGATATATATAATATTTTAATATTAAAAATGAGTATTAAATAGTCTTGAAAGTTGATAATATTATTGTAAATAGAAAAAATATCATGTATTAATCAGGGTTCTACAGAGAAACAGAACCATGAGGATATATCTAGATATAGACATTAGGATGAAATTTCGAACGAGGGATTGATTAACATGGTTTAGGGAAGCTTGAAATTCCTACACCTTTTATTTTCAAGGTGGAGACCTGGGAAATCTGGTTGTAAAGTCTAATCTAAATCCAAATGTCTGAGAACCAAGGGAACCAATGGACTAAGTCCCAGTCTGAATCTAAAAACCCTAGGGACCAAAATGTTGATACCCAAGGGCAAGAGAAAACCAGTCTCAGCTCAAGAAGAAAACAATTTATCTTTCTGTCACCTTTTGCCCTTAAAGAATTGGTTGATGCCCACCACTAATGGCAAGGTCAATCTTATTTATTCAGTCTAAGGATTTAAATGCTGTTTTTTTTCCTGAAACACCCTCACAGGCAAAATCCAATAGTATGTCTTACCAACTATCCAGCAATGAATTAGCCTAATCAAGTTGACATACAAAATCAACCATCACACAGTTCTTTTTTTTTAATGTGGTAAAATATACATTACCTAAATTTTACCATAAAATAGTTTATCTAAGTATCAGAAGAAAAGTAAGGAATAATCTCTAAACGAGTCAATGATGTTCTGAATGAACTCCACCTCCATCACCAGGCAGATGAGACTGGATAATTCACTGTATCCAATAAACTCTTTTCTCTGAATGGGGGGTAGCTGGGAAGTAATGAGATGGATATATAGATGGAGATAGAACAAAGGAGGAATGAGAGACACTTGGACAAGAGACGTATGAGTGAGAGACATGTAAAGATGCGCTCTTGGGACTTTAGCTTTTGGCAGAGACAATAGCAGTCGTTATCTTGACCTTGTGGTGGATTATATGGTACCTTTGAATTTCAGGTCTTTCCAGTCCCAGCTCTTTGGGACCTGCCTAGCCGTCTGCCAAAATGTGTCTTAGACTTGTGATAAGGCTTTAGTTACTTTGTTCTGCGTCCAGACTGTTTGGGAATTTGTCCATGAGGAGATTGGTAATTTTTGGAGTTTTATTGGGGATCCTTTCTTCTCTCTCTCTGCACACAAATTAAAAATCTTTCAAACTAAGAGTATGCTTTGTTTTCCTTAATGTGTGCAGATGGCTGAACCCTTTTAGAAAGGTTCTAAAGTGCATCACTTAATAGTTTGGGGTCTCTTGATACCCCTTAGGTTTAGCCAGTCAAGTAAGGGTACAATTCAGTGGCATCAAGTACACACACAATGTTATTTTTATATTCCCCATACAATTACAACCTTATTTTGACCCCAATCCCTCCTTTCCCCGCCCCCTACCCCACCCATAGAGTGTCTCTGGTTCATAGTTGTTTGTTGATTTTGATATTTTCTTTCTCATAGTTATACTTTTTCCTTGTCTCTTAAGTTTTCTAGATTCCTTCTATGAGCGAGACCATCCGGTATTTTTATTTTTCTTTCTGGCTTATTTCACTAAGCATGATCCCTTCCAGCTCCATCCAAGTTTCTGCAAATTGCATGTGTTTATCTTTTTGAATGCTGAGTAATATTCCATGGTGTATATGTACCACATCTTAATCCAGTCATCTATATTTTGGCATTTGAGTTGTTTCCAAAGCTTAGCTATTGTAAATAGTGCTGCTATAAGCACAGGGGTGCAGGTGCTCTTTGGAATTGATGTTTCTGTGTCCTTTGGGTAAATACCTAGGAGTGGAATTGCTGGATCATATCGAAGCTCTATGTTTAATAGGTCCAGAAATCTCCACACAGTTCTCCATAGTGGTTGGACCAGTTTGCACTCCCACCAACAGCGCAGGAGAGTTCCTTTTTCTCCACAGCCTTGCCAACATTTATTGTTGCTAGTCTTTTTATGTGCCATTCTTACTGGTGTAAGATGGTATCTCATTGTAGTTTTGATTTTCATCTCCCTGATTACAAGTGATGTTGAACATTTTTTCATATGCCTGTTGGCCATTTGCATTTCCTCTTCAGAGAAGTTTCTTTTTAGCCCCTCTGTCCATTTTTTGACAGGATTATTTTCTTTGTTTTTGTTGAGTCTCATCAGCTCTTTGTAGATTTTTGTGATCAGTCCTTTATCATTAGTGTTGTGTGCAAAAATGTTCTCCCAGTTGGTGGGGTTTCTCTTTGTTTTTGTTATTGTCTCTCATTAACTGAATAATTAATGATGCTATATTTTAGCTATTCTAAATAATCTTTTAAAACACTTTGGCTGTCTTCCCTATTCTGTCTCCATTTAGGAAATTTAGTGAGTTTATGGGATTTTTTACAAATATTCTAAGAACAAAACCAACAAAATTTATTTTGAAAGCTGGAATTTAGGATTATTTTTTTTATGTCCATATCTTCTGTGATCCTGGGTAAGCCATTTAAACTTTTTGGGTTCTTGTATTTCTCATTTGGAAGTTGAGAATGTTAAAACATATAATCCATAAAATTCTTTTTATATACAAACAGGGCCTGTGACCATGCAATCTCAAAGGGATCTATACTTACAGGAACATGCAGGATTAATGCCACATTGCATTTCTTAATAATCTTGAATAAGGAATATTACCTTTTTATTTTGTACTTAGCCCTCCAAATTTTGTAGCAGTTCTATATGAAAATAGCTTGTATTTTTTACATTAAATGAGCTGGGTTCAATCCTTAAACATATGTGTCTTCCCTATTTTCTTTACCATATAGAAAAGTAATTTCTCTCAGGGAAGAAGTGAAGAAAAATAAAAATCAGAAGTATTCAGGTTCCAAACCTCCATTTCGATACATACAACACTATACTTAGAACTGAAATTGTATCACTTTGATTGGCTACAGAGAAAAGTGAAGCATTTTGATTTACCAACCCAAGAGCTTTCTAAATGTTATTTTCAGGCAATATCTTTAAACAGCAATACAGTTATGACAGGTTGGATTACAGCATTTAGCACTTTTCCAGGAGTTTTTAGATTTTACGTGCTTTCTGCCTTTAAGAAAGATCTGTGCCAGACAACTCAGATAAGAAATAAATATACTTTTATTGTGTATTCTGGAGTGTGTGATGTCACCCAAGCACTGAAGGGAAATCTATTTTCTTCTAGCAGGAAAACATGAGTTGTCGAGTGATCTCAAAATGATAATTCTCTCTAGAATATAAAATTTAAAAATAACCAATTTGGGAATACATGTTCATTGGCAGCATATAAGCAAATACCTATCCTATAGTTTGAAAGTTGTATTGAAAGAAGTTGATGATAATTTATATCTCAGAATTTGGTAATTAAAGGAACAATACTGAACTAATGTGCTAATGAATAAATAATAGCTTTGCATGCCTTAATGAGCAGGGAATGATCATGAGTTTTTGCTTTGATATGAGCTGCAGATGGTTAATTACTATTAATATGGAGGGACTTGCTGTAATAAATCTGTTATTTTAAATTTTAGAAACTTCTTTTCACAATGTTAAAGTCAAAATGTTTTGAAATTGGTTGGATCTAAGAATGTTCACAAACATATTTCTACCAACTCATTTTGGCTTCTATTAACTGTCTTTTTGAGCATCCTATCCCTTTCCCCTTTTTCAAGACTATCCTAACTATAGAATACTCTGATGTATTCCATCTTCCTCTTTGGAAGACATGGCTTCTCTTTGAAATCCAGCTTAAACATCTTTTTCTCTATGACAAGTATACTCTTTCGTTATTTCTATAAAATTTTATTAGGCAGGGCCTCCCCAGTGGTGCAGCGGTGGAGCGCTGGGCTGTGAAGCTGCCCGCAGCCTCTGTAGCGCAGGTTCGATTCCCGGCCAGTGTCGAGGGTCCCACATGGTTCGCAGACCTCTCCTGCCACGCCCGCTGCTCCCCTCAGCAGTGTACTTCGTCAGTCTGCCTGTTCTGCTCTCCACTCTGGCTCTGGTGAATTCTCTCACCCTCCTGCGCTTCTGACTGTACCCAGTGCTTGTATAAATAAATAAATCTTTTAGGCAGTGGGCCACATACAGTATTTCATACTATATGTGAGAAAAGTTTTAGGCTGATCTCAGGGAGATTACAATCTAGTTTAAATACATACAAAATCTTTCAAATAAAGTCTAAATTATGCATAGATGTTTCTGTCCTTTTGAACATAATGGCATAAGCCCTTGGTAAAGTTCCTTTCTTCCCCAAACTCTCTGTATCTACTCTGGTTTCCTATTCTGACTCTGTTTCTTTGTTAGTAACTTTTCCTTTCTTTTCTATTATTTGTGTGAGGTTTCTGGAAGAAAATACCGTTAGATATGTGTCTGTGTACATAATCACAAAGGAGCTAGAAGGTAGCAAGGAACACCAAATTGACTCTGTAACCATAGGACCTCTTTGATGGAAGCAATATCTTTGTTGAGAAAGTGAAACATCTGGCTCATTTTTTTTATTGTGCTGCTTTAATCCTGTTGAACATTATTTATGCAAAATACAGAAAAAAGTCTCCTAGGATACTTACATTTATATGTACATTAGTGGCATTTTATGTAGTTGTAGTCTTTAAGAAAATTTGCCCTACTAGAGCGACAGCATTCTAATTACTATTAAATAACTGATTAAGTTTTTTATTTAGGAGGCTCCCCTCCCCCGCCCACAGAGGCGGCACTCTCCGACCGGCAGAGAGGAGGGAAACAACAAACCAAAACGACCAACAAGAACAAAGGACGCAGCAAGCGGGACTGTGAGTGGAAAGGAACTATTGCAGCCACCACACCCCGTGAACGGGAGCTGAGGCGAACCCTGCAGGATTCGCCGCGGCGGTGAGCGAACGGCTCCGGGCGCCATTAGAGAAGAACAAAGACCCCGGGAGATGCGCACACAGCCCGGGCTGCCGGTAAGCTTGCACGGAAAAGGGCGCGCTCCGCACGCTTGAAAAGCAAGTGCAGACCGGGATAGCGGCTGCCCAGGTCCCCGCGCCTGCAACCTAGGCTTGGGAGACGACCTAGGCTTGCGGGGAGACTCTCGGAGGTCCTCACTGAGGTGAAGGTCCCTCCCTGAGTAAGCAGGAACCAGGCGCCCAGGCAAGGGAGCGGTGCAAAAGGCGCCATTCCCGCACCACTGAACTGGGCTACAGCCCGCGTCCTGGAACTGAGGGCTTTGGAACTGAGACCCGGGCACGAAATTAGGGACGTGGGTTCCCCACGACGGTGGGGCACAAGGCAGACTCAGCACCACAAAGCCGTTGAGGTGTACCCTACCATCCCCGCTCTGCTCCCTGTCCCACGGGGTGGAAAATCAGCTCCCCAAGGGCTCTAGGAGAGATCTCTGGCGCCACCTAGCGACTTGAAGCCAGCACAGGCTCCTGAAGGAGCTAGTGGCCAGCTGGGGAGTTAGCCCACACCCGGCCCCTTCCGAACAAGTAGTCTGAGCCCACAGGGAGAGCGAGCACCCACAGCCAGGGCAGACCAGGCACGCAGAAGAGTGTGCCTGACACCGGACACGCAGGGAGTGTGTCCCACATCACCATTTTAGAACAGGGACATTTCTTCAGTAAAGACTACCTGCAGAAGGCTTCCTCAGGAGCCAGAGGTGAGCGGGGGAAGTTCACCCACGACAGACCCCCTCTGGCCTGCAGTCCAAGCCCAGAGGGGGAGCAGGAACCTACCGCCGGGGCAGACCAGGCGCACAGGGGAGTGTGTCCCCACATCGGCATTTTAGGACAGGGACCTTTCTCCAATAAAGACTGCTTGAAACTGACAGATGACTCCTGGAGGAACCAGAGGGGAGCAGAGAAGCTCACCCAAGATGCCGGCCAGTCCCAATAACACAGTGTCCCAATGCATACAGCAAATTAGAAAACAGACAGTAGGGAGGAGAATAACCACACGCAACCTAGAAACTCTCCAGAGAAAAAGCACACCACAAAAAGAAAACCAGCCCCCAGATTGCAACGACAGTAACTTGGAAGAACTTCTGAGCCTTCCAGAAAGAGAATTTAAAATTGCCGTGATTAAAAAACTGACAGAAGTCATAAAGGAAAACAATGATAAGGGAAAAATAATCAATGATCAGAAGAATGAAATTGAGTCCCTAAAGAGGGAAGTAAAAGAAATGCAGGAGATCAAAGAATTAGTGGAAGAACTAAAGAATTCTGGGAAAAGCAATGAAAGCAGAATTGATGAAATGGAAGAACGAATAAGTGCTCTTGAACACACAGAAATAAAAAGAACCAAAACAGAAAAGGAAAGAGAAGTACGAAGGAAAAAGAATGAAGAAAGACTTCGGGAACTATCTGACTCCATGAGGAAAGGAAATATAAGAGTTATAGGAATGCCAGAAGGAGAGGAGAGAGAAGTAGGAACAGAGAAAATATTCAAAGAGATAATTGAAGAGAACTTCCCAAATGTGAAGAAGGAGCTGAAAATTGATATACAAGAAGCAAGAAGAACACCAAACTTCCACGATGAAAGAAAAAATACAGCAAGACACATAATAGTAAAGCTCCCAAGAATCCAGGACAAGGAAAAAATAATGAAGCTGGCAAGAGGGAAGAAACAGATAACATTCAAAGGAAAGCCAATCAGGCTGACATCAGACTTCTCCGAAGAAACACTACGGGCAAGGAGAGAGTGGAGGGACATAGTCAACAGACTCCAAGAAAACAGATGCCAACCAAGAATACTCTATCCCGCAAAGCTCTCCTTCCTCTTTGAAGAAAGAATATGGACCTTCCCAGACAAACAGAAACTCCGGAATTTCATTGCAACTAAACCCCCACTCCAAAAAATACTACAAGGAGTCCTAAAGCCAGAACCTCAGAGGGACGAATAACAATGAAAGAAGGCCAAAAAAAAAAAAAGGTTATTAAAAGAATAAATAAATAAAATCAAAGGAAAGACAAACACAATGGCAAATACAGATGTTAACATATCAATATTAACTCTAAATGTAAATGGACTAAACTCTTCAATAAAAAGGCACAGAGTTGCATCCTGGATTAAGAAACAAAACCCAACCTTTTGCTGTCTCCAGGAAACACATTTAGCTACAAAAGATAAAAATAGGCTCAAAGTTAAAGGATGGAAAACAATCCTACAAGCAAATGGACCAAAAAAGAAAGCAGGAACAGCTATACTTATATCAGATAAAACAGATTTCAAACTCAAAAAGATAAAAAGAGACCCCAATGGTCACTACATTATGCTGAAGGGGACAATACTTCAAGAAGAAATAACACTCATTAACATATACTCACCAAACGAAGGAGCACCAAAATATATCAGACAACTGTTGTCCTCTCTGAAAACAGACATCAGAGAAAACACATACGTAGTGGGAGACTTCAACACACCACTATCAACAATGGATAGATCAACAAGACAAAAAATAAGTAAAGAAACCAAAGCTCTAAATAAGGACCTAGAGCAATTGGGCTTAACAGACATCTATAGAACACTAAACCCCAAAAAAACGGAGTACACATTTTTCTCAAGCGCACACGGATCATTCTCCAGGATCGATCACATACTGGGGCACAAGACAAACATCAACAGATACACCAAGATTGAAATCATATCAACCATCTTTTCTGACCATGAAGGCATCAAACTAGAAATAAACCATAAAAAGAAGGCAAGGAACTTTCCTACCTCATGGAGATTAAAAACCACACTACTGGAAGGCCACTGGACTAATGAGGAGATCAAAGAAGAAATTAAAAAATTTTTTGAATTGAACGACAAGGAAGACACCAATATCCTAAATGTATGGGATGCAGCAAAAGCAGTAATAAGAGGAAAATATATAGCAATAGAAGCTCACATCAAGAAACAAGAAAGAACTCAAAGAAACTACCAAATCTCGAAGCTCAAAGATCTAGAAAAAGAACAACAAAAAAACCCCAAAACCAGTAGAAGAAAAGAAATAATAAAAACCAAAGCAGAAATAAATGAAATTGAAACTAAAAAAACAATCCAAAAGATCAATGAAACCAAGAGCTGGTTCTTTGAAAAAATCAATAAAATAGACAAACCCCTAGCCAGGCTCACAAAGGAAAAAAGGGAGAAAGCACAAATAAACAGGATCATCAATGAAAGAGGAAAAATCACAACGGACACAGCAGAAATCAAAAGAATAATCAGTAACTACTATGAACAGTTATATGGAAACAAGTTTAACAATCTCGAGGAGATGGACAAATTCCTACAACTCTACAATCACCCAAAGCTAGATAAAGAAGAAATAGAACACCTAAACAGACCAATTACAATTAGCGAAATTGAAATGGTAATAAAAAACCTCCCCAAAAACAAAAGCCCAGGACCTGATGGATTTACAAATGAATTCTACCAAACATTCAGAGACAAATTAGTGCCTATCCTTCACAAACTCTTCCAAAATATTGAGAAGGAAGGGACAATACCAAACACGTTCTATGAAGCCAACATTACACTAATACCAAAACCGAACAAGGACAACACAAAAAAGGAAAACTACAGGCCAATCTCCCTAATGAACACTGATGCAAAAATCCTCAATAAAATTTTAGCCATCAGAATCCAACAATGTATCCATAAGATAATTCACCACGACCAAGTAGGATTCATTCCAGGGGCACAAGGATGGTTTAACATCCGAAAATCAATCAACGTTATCCAACACATCAACAAAAAGAAATATAAAAACCATATGATAATATCAATAGATGCTGAGAAAGCTTTCGACAAAGTGCAACACCCATTCATGATAAAAGCCCTTGAAATTCTTGGGATACAAGGAACATACCTCAACATCATAAAGGCCATCTATGACAAGCCAACAGCCAGTATCATTCTCAATGGTGAAAAGCTGAAAGCAATTCCATTAAGATCTGGAACAAGACAAGGATGTCCACTCTCACCACTGCTTTTCAATATAATACTGGAAGTCCTAGCCAGGGCAATAAGACAAGAGAAAGACATCCAAGGAATCCAAATAGGAAAAGAAGAAGTCAAACTATCACTATTTGCAGACGGTATGATATTATACATAGAGAACCCCAAAAACTCCACAGAAAAGCTAATTCAACTCATCAATCAGTTCAGTAAAGTGGCAGGATACAAAATCAACACGCAAAAGTCAGTAGCCTTCCTATACACAAACAATAAATCTGAAGAAGAAGAAATCAAAAAAACCATCCCTTTTGTTATTGAAACAAAAAAAATCAAATATTTGGGAATAAGTCTACCAAAAGAGGTAAAGGACCTATACAAAGAAAACTATAAAACACTGTTAAAAGAAATAGAAGAAGACACAAAGAAATGGAGAGACATCCCCTGCTCGTGGATTGGAAGAATAAACATTATTAAAATGGCCATCCTTCCAAAAGCAATATACAGATTCAATGCTATTCCAATCAAAATTTCAATGTCATTCTTCAAAGAAATAGAACAATTATTGATGAAATTCATATGGAATCACAAAAAACCCCGAATAGCCAAAGCTCTCCTGAAAAAAAAAGAAGGGAATGGAGGCATTACACTCCCAGACTTCAAACTATACTACAAAGCCATAATCATCAAAACTGCATGGTATTGGAACAAGAACAGACATACAGACCAATGGAATCGAATAGAAAATCCAGAAATAAACCCACAGATTTATGGTCAACTAATCTTTGACAAAGGAGCAAAGACTATGCATTGGAGCAAAGAAAGTTTGTTCAATAAATGGTGCTGGGAAAACTGGGTCGCTACATGCAAAAGAATGAAGCTTGACCACTACCTCACACCATACACAAAAATCAACTCAAAATGGATTAAAGAACTAGACATAAGACCTGAAACCATAAAATATATAGAAGGAAATATAGGCGAAACACTACGTGATTTGCACATCAAAGACATCTTTACAGACACATCACCCAAAGCAGTGATAGTGAAGGCAAAGATAAACAGCTGGGACTACATCAAATTAAAGAGCTTCTGCACAGCAAAAGAGACAATAACAAAAACAAAGAGAAACCCCACCAACTGGGAGAACATTTTTGCACCCAACACTAATGATAAAGGACTGATCACAAAAATCTGCAAAGAGCTGATGAGACTCAACAACAACAAAGAAAAGAATCCAGTCAAAAAATGGGCAGAAGAGCTAAAAAGAAACTTCTCTGAAGAGGAAATGCAAATGGCCAACAGGCATATGAAAAAATGTTCAACATCACTTGCCATCAGGGAAATGCAAATCAAAACTACCATGAGATACCATCTTACACCATTGAGAATGGCACATATTAAGAAAACTAGCAACAACAAATGCTGGCGAGGGTGTGGAGAAAAAGGAACTCTTCTGCACTGTTGGTGGGAGTGCAAACTGGTCCAACCACTGTGGAAAGCTGTGTGGAGTTTTCTGGACCTACTAAACATAGAGCTTCCATATGATCCAGCAATTCCACTCCTAGGTATTTACCCAAAGGACACAGAAACATCAATTCCAAAGAACACCTGCACCCCTATGTTTATAGCAGCACTGTTTACAATAGCTAAGCTTTGGAAACAACCCAAATGCCCAAAAATAGATGACTGGATCAAGAAGATGTGGTACATATATACCATGGAATATTACTCAGCATTCAAAAAAGATAAACACATGCAATTTGCTGCAACATGGATGGCGCTGGAAGGGATCATGCTCAGCGAAATAAGCCAAAAAGAAAAAGAAAAATACCGGATGGTCTCACTCATAGCAGGAATCTAGAAAACTTAAATAAGGGACCAGGAAAATGAATAACTATAAGAAAGTGAAAATCAAAATCAACAAAAAACTATGAACCAGAGACACTTTCAGGGGGGCGGGGGCGGGAGGGGAGGGATTGGGGTTAGAATGGGGGGGCTGCAATTGTATGGGGAATATAACAATAAAATTTATTATAAAAAAAAAGTTTTTTATTTAAAGATGTAGTTTTATTAAATGTCCACTCAGTATTAAATTTTGAAAGAATTTTAATAATAGTAGTGTTTACTTTATTAGATTTATAAATCATTTATATACACAGAAGATTTTCTTTGAATCAGACAATTGTAATTTAGAAGTTGAAAATATTACATGGATAAATGTAATTTAAAGTTTGTAATTAGCTGCATTTGAAATTGAACATATTTTTCAAAGAGATTTTCTAAACTTACAATTGATTTATAAAACAAATTTTAAATCCTAAACTAAAATGGAATATTAATAAATTGATTATAATAAATATTGTTCTTCACCGATTTTTTGAATACAAAATAATTCTTGAGATCATAATATCCTCACAATTTGAACCATGGTTAATCAGATATTTGAAGGAAGTCCCCAACATGAAAATAATTGATTGAATGACAAAGATCCTTTGTGAATTTAAATGAATCAAATTTATTTTACAAAGAGTTGAAATATGAAACAGGCTAATTAGATAGGAAAAACATGAGAAAAACAGAAGAAAATCATGAGAACAGTTATGAAAATACAAAAATTACACCACTTAAACTTCTAGTTCTAGGAGACCTATATGCTTAGCATAAGCAGGAACTGAAAGTTAAGGACAATTTGTAAAAAAAGCAGTGACAGATGTTCCAACATAGAACCAATCAGCAAAGAGTGGGGCGAGTTTTGTTTTATCTATGTTTTCCTTTTAATTTTTGGCTCCAGACATTTAAAAGAATTTCTCTTCCTGATCACAAGCTTAATGAGCAAGGACTTCATTGACAGCATATGAAAATGAATATAGACTTCACAAAATAAACTAGAAAGTAGGAACAAACAACTATAATTCCAGTAAGCAACAAGAACAAACTGAGAAGGGAAAGAAACTGATTTCAGTTTACACTTTATAATATTCAAAATATTTAGTTTTAAACAACAAAAAAGTGAGGTATGCAAAGAGACAAAATGACATGGCCAGTTCACAAGGTAGATTGACAGAATTCTTTCTGAGGAAGTACAGACAATGGATTTAACTGGATAAAGACTTTACATGAAGCATCTAAATGTGCTCAAGTAGAAGTCATGAATAAAGAGCTAGAAGATGTTTAATAATTAGATTTCAATAATTAACCAAGTAATAGAAATTACAAGAGGGAGCCAAATGCAGAGTCTAGAACTAAAGCATACAATAACTGAAATTAAATATTTATGATGGGATTTTCAATAGCAGATTTAATTAGGAAAAAAATCAGCAAGTGTGATTACAGACCCATTGAAGTTATCCAGTCTTAAGGGCAGAAAAGAAAATGAATGGAGAAGCATGAACAGCACCTAAGAGACTGTGGCATGCTATTAAGGATAACAACATTTGAAAAACTGGTGTTCCAGAGGAGATGAGATGGGATAGGGCAGAACAAAATTTGAGCAAACAATGACTGAAAACTTCCTATATTTGATAAAGTATGTAAAATTACACATGCAAGACTTTCGGTAGACTCCAAGAAAGAGGAATACAAAAGGACTCATACCACGACACATTATAATCATAATTATGTACGTAGTAGAATGTCTTACTGTAAGAACATATTCCATATTTTGTTATTTTCTTAAGAACCTTTAAGTCTTGACTCCCTTTTTCCCTTCAGACACACAAATGAGCAAACTGAAAAGAAACCCCTATGCACTGTTGATGGGAATGTTAATTACTTCAACCATTATGGAAGATAGTATGGAGTGTCCTCAAAAATTAAGAATAGAAATTGCATATAAGTTAGTTGTCCCACTTTTGGGTATTTACCAGAAGACTTGAAGAAATGTATGAGCCCATGTTCATTGCAGCGTTAGTTACAATCAACAGTTGGAAACAACCTACATGCCCTTGCATGGATGGTTGGAAAAGCACATATGGTATATATACACAATGGAATACTACTCAGCAACATGGATGGACCTACAGATCATTTTAGTGAAATAAGTCAGAGAAAAACAAACACTTTATGATTTTATTCCTATGTGTTTCATAAAGAAACAAAACAAGCTAAAT
Source organism: Talpa europaea (assembly GCF_964194135.1). Lineage (NCBI taxonomy): Eukaryota > Metazoa > Chordata > Mammalia > Eulipotyphla > Talpidae > Talpa > Talpa europaea. The sequence goes on along the minus strand of NC_140075.1, from coordinate 66,227,319 downwards.
AAAACAAAAATAAATTTTAGTCTTTAAGACCAAATTAATGGCCAACAAAAGGGAAGGGGAAAATGGAAGTGGATACATTGGTGAAGATAGAATTTAGCAGTAAACATAATACAATATATAGAGATGTTGATATATAATAATGCACATCTGAGACTTGTTTACTTGAAGTAACACTGGTTTTACTTCAATAAAACATTAAAAAAACCCAAAAACTATTCCCAATTAGTGAGGCATTGTGATTGTCATACTGGATATATGGGATTTCATGTAGAAAATGATTAATATTATGAGAAAAAGTACAGTAGTCCATCTAACATCAAAACCAAAAAAAAAAAAAAAAAAATCCTGGGAGTCTTCAGTGCCGAATGGAGATTAAATCAGTATAAACCTACCCAAGTACAATAACCCTCAGTCTGGTCTCCAAAACTAACTAGAGTTAATTTCCCCATGCAAGTCTCCTTCCTTCACTGTCTAAAGCCAAAAAAAAAAAAAAAATCCATTTTTGGAATTCCTTGGGAGGTTTGTCCTGTACTCAGAAAGCCTGATTTTTAAAGTATTAAATACTTTCATATACTCTGCATGTGACTACGGCATCATCATTCTTAACATCTGAACCACATTTGGGTTGGGGTCTGTACTTCATGATACAGCAGTTGGTTCAATGTGCAGGAAGTTTACCAACCACCTGGGATCTTTGTTCTTTTGCTTTTGGTTTGCTGCCTGACTTGGCTGCCTCTGGCGCGTGTACATTGTGAGTTCCTATCAGCTGGCTAGCTGGCACTTTGAGCAATGCTGCTTTGTGCTGCATTTGCTGAGTTTTACTACGGCTCTGTGCTATGGATTACATATTTGTGTCAATATAATATTCATGTGTTGAAACTAACCACAAATGGGATGGTAACCTGGGTAAATCTTTGGAGATGTAACCTGTGGGAGCTGTTAGCCTTATTTGCAGTCATTAACATTATTTGGCGTGATGGTTACCTTTAGAGAGAGTATATTGTAATCAGAGACTGGCAGGCACATCAAGGTGTCTGGGGTTCTTGGCATTGAAGAGTACATAGGTCATGACTCAGTGGGCACTCAATGATCATTCAGTGAATGAAACTGACTGGAAAGTTAAAGTAAGGGGTGAGTTTAAAAATGAGAAAAATCTATATTCAAAATGAAAATGTAACTGATATTTGTCAGGAAAGCAAAATGTGAAACAATTTTTCAAATATTTATATTTATAGAAAAATCGATGTCTTACATCACAGGAATTCTATTGTTTTTATCTATTATCTAGAATCACCTAAAACAAAACTCAATTATGTTGAGTATGCTCTTGTTACCTCCAGATAAGGGGTAGCACGATGAGAATAAATGTCCTAAATAATACCATGTCACAGTTAAAATTAAAAGAGATCTTATGCACTTGTTAACTATGACGAGGGCAAAGATAGTTCTAGGATACAGTCATATTTTAGTAGGGGCCACTAATTATATAAAAGATAACAACATTTATTTCTTGACATATTTTCCGAAGTAAGCTTTGAACAAGGCAGTAAGCAGAAAATCAAGCAAATATTCAGTAAGATTTTTTCATACTGTCGTGTCAGAAATCTTACTTGTTAGTTCTTTCTTTCCATTGACTAATTAGATATAATATAAATTTGATTTAGTAACTCAAAAATAAAATTGTATAGACTTATGTTTTCTTTTACAAAAAAGGAAATAGAAATTGAACTTAAAGCCTGACTATAAACTTCATTCAAATTATATGATTATGGCATGCCTTGGCCTTGACGGTTGTTTTTAGGTCCTCTAATATGTTTGTTCATAACATTTTTATTCTCTAGCAGGCTATCCCTGCTGTGATTTTGTTGACATCATAAATCAACATTTTTTTTTTCCTTTTCAATGGTTGGGAAATGTACAACTTATTGTGCACAATCGGTTAATTTATAATTTTCAGCAGTCTTGATTAAAGGAAGCACCTTGCATTGATTGGAAATATAACTATATGTAGAATGTACACCCTTTGCAGAACAAGAAGGCAGGCATTTAACAGTGGAATGGCTGCAAATCTCTGACAAGCCTGCTGTGGCACACTATGCATGGCTGGGCTGTTACGTGTAGGCCATTTACCTGGCTGATAGGAATCACACATGAGAAACCCACTATTAAATTGTAAAATCTAAGGAGTGACCTTTTATAAGGCCATTCCCTTTTATAAGCAGATATCTTTAGTTTATTTTCTTCTTACTTTATTTTAATGTCAACATTTCAAAGCGGCAAAGTTCAAGTTATAGGGTAACTTTTAAGTATAGTTAGGGAACTAAATAACATAAACCTGAATTTTCATACAGAAGTTGAAGGAGTCGATATTTTAAATAAAACACAGTCAAATCAAATGGTACAACAAGTGTGCAGAACAAATCATCCATTATCTTGTCTTTTTCTTCTCCCATAGGACTACCAGCAACTCTAATTCTTTATTGAAGCCCATACTTGAAAACTAAATACTATCTTGGGCACTAAAAGCCAATAAGTGGAAAAAATGTCTTGGAAAAGTGACAAGGTGATTGGCTACCTCAGGTCCAAATTTTTGTCCATTAGAACCCTATTTCACCCTGCTGAGACCCTGTAATCTTATTTCTAAAATAAACCTAAATACAGTGTCTATATTTGCTGAATCTTAAAATCTGTATTATAAGATTGCCTCTCTGTGGCAGCTTACAATTTGCTCCGCAATATAAAATGTTGGAAATGTATTTTCTAACATGCTATTGTAATGAAATAAAAAAGGAACCAATCAATATATAACAAATTGAACACATTCTAGCCATTCTATACAAAACAAATTCAGTAGCAATTGTAAAAATCTTGATGAATAAACTTCTTTAGAGCTGCAAATGACAAACATCATTGTTTTACATTGTGCTTATCTATTTTTTATGGACTCTTGGGTTAGTTACATATAATACCAGACCTTAGCTTTCAACCATTCATACCTTGTTTTGATATAGCTCATATTGCATCAAAATTATAAAATTTTAACTTAAATTTCTTCAGTGAAAATTCTGTTTTATGTTTTGATTAATTTTATGCCCTTTCCCCATACTTTTTTCATTATCTAATGCCTTGTTTTGCTTGTTGCTCTGACTTTTAAAAGTCCCAATATTTTGGCTTGCTTTTTTAGCAGCTGACATCTGGTGCTGTCAGCATATCTGGAAATGGCCCAGAAAGCATAGCTGCTGGAAAAAAAAAATAGGACTATTCTGTCTTTTGCAAAGGTTAGGTTCTCATCCTTTACAAAGCTAACTAACCATTCCTGTAGTTCCTTTATAATAAAGTTATCTTATTGATGAAAATTGAATGAGTCTTTAGGTTCCTGTAACTCTTAAAAAACATTAATAGAAAGTACATTTATTAATATGTATTTAATATTGTTAACATTTAAAACATTATATAGTGATATAAAATTTACCCGTACCCGTTAATTTTACATTTAATGTTTCTTAAATTATTGATGGCTAGTATATCAATAATGTCTAACTTCAAAGTCTCTGACACCTGTGATGATAGAAATTTCCTGTTGTAATGACCCATCCATAACATTTCATTTTCAAATCTTTAGTACTGAATGAAAAATAGTTCTTTCAGGCCTTTCAGAATGGTGCTCAAATATATTAAAAAGATGAAAGTACTTTAGAAAATAAGTCTAGTTCTGCAAAATCAGCACAGACTCAAGAATTAAATTTGAGAAACTCTTAGCTGTCAGAATTCTTTCATGAATCAGAAAATATTGGCACCATTTAAAACAGAAAACCATTTAATATAAAGAATTAAATGATTATAAACTATTTGAAGGACTGGGAACATCTCTAGTTTGGTCCTCTAAGAACACACAGAAATGTATGCTACATCAATCATAGGAAAGTGAAATCTATGGCCAATACTGGACCTGATCAGTTCGAGAACAGCCCACTGCTGTTACAGTACAGGTATTAGAAAATATCACCACATATGCAGCTTTTTTTTTGATACCTGTGTAGTTACTGACTGTTTGCTAGGAGGCTGAATCCTGTCATCACCACTGTTTTAAGTGTCTGTATTAACCATAGAGCTGAAAACTGGAACACTGCATCAGATATTAACATGTCCATGAACTACCTTAGTAGCAGTAATAGTGATCGGTAGTTAGCTCCTTACTTGTCTTTACTTTCCAGATATTGTGTTCAGCTGGGAAATAATCAGAATCTAGAATCTTATTAGAAAAGGGTCTCAAAATTTTTGCTCTAAGCTTTCTAAAATTGGAACTACAGCAATTCAAAGTGGAAGAATCCTGAGAACTTGCAAAAGGACCAAAGTGCTTGTTTATCTGAGGTTCAAAGTAAATGGCAGCTTCTGGGAGGATCTTCCTGGAGCTAACTGATACAGATTGTTTACAACTGCACCTTTACAATTAACCATTAAACAGTGATTCATACAAAGGCACTCCTGGTGGTAAAGCATGGCACTAGATATAAAAAGCTTTCCTTGTAAACATTGTGAGATCACAACACAGGTGCAATGGTCAAGCAAACTTGTTTAGTCAGCTTGTTGAAAGAGAATCTTTTATAAAATCTGTACCAAAATCTATAGGCTTTATGACTCGCGTGAAAAAGAGTAAATTAGACTACTAAATAGAACTTTACGTCAGGAACTGTATTAGGTGCTTTTACCTACATTAATTCTTAGTATAGTGAGAAAAAACACAAGTTTTTCTAATAAACGATTCACTTACATTTATTATATGACAGCTATGAAGTAGAAATATAAGCATTTAAAGCAGATTTTTTAAAGTTACAGATGGGGTAATCGTATTTTAGTTGGAGGTAGACTGTTTGGGGAATTCTTAAAAATTAATACTTGTAAAGGTCAGGTATGACCACTGAGCAGGTTTTCTAGGATCCCATGCAGACCGGGTAAAGGAGGAGTCAGAGTCCTTACTGGTTTTTGCAGGTTTTTTTATTGGGGTTCACCAGGCATGTGGAGGCAGGGGTGCTGTGGGGCTGGGAGGCTGGCAGTCCTCCCAGCCCCCAGCAAATCCTCACTCTATCTGGGCTCTCTGCTTCTGCCTCTTCTTTGCTTCTCTCTCGGCTTCTCTTTCGGCTTCTGCTGCTGCTTCTATTGGCGTCCCCATGATGCCACCCTTAAAAGCACAGTCTTAGCGCAGGTGTACCCACTTCAGGTGCCCGCCATCAGCCATGCATTCAGGATCACAGGGTTCCCTCATCTATCCTGATGGGAGGGCAGAAAAGCCTGATATTTTTCCTTACCCTGCAATACTGAATCCCCTTTTTACCTATCTGGAGTTTACAACCAACAAACAGAAGTTGGGAAAATAGAGATCAAATGCTCCTTTATTACCAACACTGCTTGATGAACATATTTCAGGTGATTTTTTTTTTTTTTTTGAATGCCTCATGGGACACCTGGAGGTGAGGTTGAGGCCTGGTCCAATTGGTGGAGTGCGGGTTTCCTAGGAAGGCAGTAGGGCACAGGTGGAGTCCATGAGGGTGCTTTGTGGCTTCAGGTGTGTGTGTGGACATGCAGGTCCTGGTGGTGGGGCACGAGGAGGATGGGCTCAGAGGCTTTGAATGAAAAATAGTTCTTTGAAAGTCAGGGGATGGATCAGATGCAAAGTGGTGATGCAGCTGTGACCTGACCTGTTTTCCCAGAGGATGCCTGATTGTAGGGGGATCTCGGGAACTCACCATATAAGTTCTACCAAGATGGCCATGGGAGTCCTGGGAGGAGAAACTTGAGTGCCTGGCTTGCTGGCGGATTCTGTCCCCCGACTGACATCGAGGTGTCTGGCCCAAGGCACCTGCCATACAAAGCCTAATCTTGTAGAGGCTGTTCCAGTTCCCCATCGGTGACAGCAAATAGTTCAGAAGCATTTGAGCCGGCCCTCACACCCAGCCAAGTGCAGAGAATAGACTCTAGCCCAAAAGCTGCAACTGGGAGAAGCCCCCTAAAGCCTTGAATCATGTTCACCACCAAGACTTGGGGAACAAGGACAATCTTTTTGCCCCACAAATGTAGATCTTAAGACCGTCAGCTGTCTTAAGTTATTAGCTTACTCTACAGTGGAAGAAATGGGTACTCAGCTGATCAAGAAGATCTCAGAGAAATCCTACCAGTCATTCAGAAGGCAACAGAATGAAGGTAAATTCAACCCAGAGGAGCTAAATTAAGTGGAGTATGTACTGTATGAGTTATGGTTTCCATCCACAAATGTACCAGTGATGTAGAAAAACAAGGCTATACTGTGTAGGAAACAATTAGCCAGTAAGAGAAGACTGAGTGAATTTTAAATTATATAGTTTATTCCATGAAATACATGAAATTTCAAAGGTAGGAGAAACCCGTGAAGTGGGAAATATAATAACAGTGGATTATAATGGAGATAACTTAGTAACTACTATGTTAGAAGCTTTCTGAACTTTCCCTTGTGTAGGGTAAGTAAAAGTATCAGGCTTTTCTGCCCTCCCACCATTATGATTGATGATGGATCCCTGCAGTCCTGAATGCATGCCTGATGGCGGGCACCTGGAGTAGGGTGTGGGCATGTGTAGATGGGATACACCTGGCCTGAGAGACTGGGCTTTTAAGGGCGGCATCATGGGGATGCCAGCAGAGCAAAAGAAGCGGAGAAGCAGAGGCCATGAGAGAACACCAGAGAGCCCAGGAAGAGTGAAGACTTGCGGCCTGCCAGGCTCCCTGCCTGCCCCCCCAGCCCAGCACCCCTGCCTGCCGTGTACCTGGTAAGTCCCAATAAAAGCCTGCAAAAAGCCACTGAGGGCCCCAGGTCTCCACCCCATGTGCATAAAATTGTAGAGATCCTGCACTGTCTTCCTGCTGCTACACCTTGGCAGTATAACTACAATATTATTTTTATTTCTCATCATAATGCAACAGGGAAGTAGTTTTTCTGTGGCCTATTTTAGGTGAGGAAACAGTACCAGAAATGGCCAGTGAGTTGGGGGGTAATAGAAAGATCTCCTGTGTAGAGTCAGACTATCTGGATTCACTCTCCAGCTTTGTTATGCCTTAATTATGTCACTTAGGGAAAATTAGTTCACTTTAGGTTGCAGTTGCCTCATTTGTATAAGGTTGATCATATTATAGTATCTATCTCATTTTATTTTTTGGTATTACGTGGTATAACCCTTAGCAAAGTCTTCACAATTAGTAGCCCACCAACAAATGTTTTTGTTGTTATTAGCAGAGCTCAGCCGCTAATGCATTGAGAGGCATGGGTTGAAGTCGGTGTTTGTATCTGCACAGCTACTTATGTCCACATTGCTATTGACTGAAACTGCTTCTCTGCTTGCTACATGGTAGATGATCAGTGAATGGATTAAACTCAGGAGTCATGGAGAAATTCAGTTGAATAGTCATTCCATAGCAGCAACTTTCCTTACAATGTGAACATAACTGAGGATACTGTCCACATTAGGGTGTCTTGCTCAGATGAGCAGTAACACTTTCTGAGTTGTATTGTCTGTCATAAAATATATAACTCCATGTCTGAGGGCAAAAAGGGCAGAGAGGAATGATGTCTGCTTCACAACAAATCTATGCACTATTTTCTCCCATCATAAACTGTTTATATAAAGAAATGTCTATTATAAAACTTAGTTTTATCCAGTTGTGCATTTTGTGCACTTTTTGGGACTTTTTCTTAAATGTGAAGCTTTGTTAAATATGCCTCCTTTAGTACCTAAGTTTTGCCCTGAGGCAGGTTTAAATTGCAGCTGTCACATTTACTTCTTTAAATTTTGCAGCTCTATTAATATGTCTAGCAATCTCATTGCTGTACTGCCATAGACTCAGAATTTTGACAAAAAATACTGAAGAGATGACTTTTGCTTAGAAAGTGGCCCTCAGATGCTGCCACTGAGATTGGCCATCATGTTCTACTTCAGCAGTTGGTCTTTCTTCAAGACCCTGATAGTAGTCCAAGTCAATAGCCCTGTATTGATTAAAACCATTAATTTATACTTGATAAAATTATTGATTGCTGTGATCACTTTACCCTAGAATCTAGTGAGATTATTTTTATTCCACTTTCGGTCCACAATATTTTTTGAACACTCGTGATGTAGAAGATACTGAGTTAAGCTGGGAGGTAGGAATAGATTAACTTAAGCCCCTGTTCCTGTACCAGTGAAATCATAATATAGCAGGGGAGGTTGAGAAAGATGATTTGCTATCTTCCTTTGCAATGTAAATAGTATGCATGGCATTTTCTCAACAAGTATTTATGGTGTTAGTTTTCCTGTAAGAAAAGCTTTTAATATAAGAAAAGTATTGAATATTTTTAATAATGTCAAAAGATGTAAATTAAATTTTGCAAAGGATAACACTAGAAAGATAAATTGGTGCCAAATTATAAAGGGCTCTATTCTGTGGAGATTACTATAGGAAAAGAAAATCACCAAGAGTTGTCTCAGAAAATTCAAGAAGATAGAGGAGGTTTATTTTTTAAAATTTAAAAGCAGTAACATTGATCCTCTCATGCATTTACCATTCCATAAATATTGGATGAGCACCTACTAGGTGATGGGTATATAATGGTGAATATAATAGACTTGGCTCTGCACTTGTGGAATTTATAATCTAGTGGCAGAGAAGAAAAAAGGAAGCAAGATGAAGCAAAAAAATAAATTGCATTTCATCTGCAAGTTGAATATCATTTTTGACCCCTTGTCAGTTCCATCATCAAAAATTTAGGAGTGTTTTAATTTTGAGGCCTTGAAATATTATACAGTGTCTCTTGGTAAAATTCTTCCTGATAGAGACTAAGAGGTGAGCTTTGAAAGAGTCTAAAGGTTTTCATAAGAAACTATTAATTCTGATCATGGTATCTACCAGTTGGTATCAGATGAACAGGAGAAAACTGACACTTTAGAATGTTCTGGGCAACTTTAAGACAGGCCTCTGTTCATCCCAGGCTTGTTCAGTTGTAGATGTTAAAGACCTTTATCATAAAATTTTAGTCTATTTCCACAGTGCCTGGGTTAAGGTAAACCAAATTCATACGCTATTTGAGATTTCATATATCATTTGTATTCATCATCTCTATGTTGAAATTTGGTTTTGCAATCATACCAAGTATCGTTTGTAGCCTCCCAAGCACTTATGGATTTTTATCTAGTTATGCTAGGAAGGGAAATGTGAACCTGTCACATGTCTAAGATACTGACCACCAGAGAGTTCCTTGCCAGACAGCTTGATGGGATTTCTTTTTTGGGTGTGTGTATACTTGAAAGGATTCCTTAAAACTGAAATAGTCGGGCCTCCCTGGTGGGGCAAGGGTTTAAGGCGCAACCTATGAAGCTATCCACAGCCACTGCAGCCAGGGAGCTACTCACATGGTGCAGCAGACCTCTCCTCACTCTCCTGCAGCCCCCCTCAGCAGTGTATTTCAGTAGATCTGCCTGTTCTGTGCCCCACTCGGTGGTGAATCCTCTCACCCCCGCATACCTCTGGCCTGTACCCCACTTCTTGTATGCATCAATAACAAGATACAGATTAGATCCCACAAATTAGATCCTTTTGATATGATGTCTAACCCTATTACAGTGTACAAGGAAGTAGAGAATATAATGTGAATTCCTAATGTATCCTTGAGGATACTCTCCTCCTGGCTACTGATCCCTGCACCAACTTCTCCAGTTTCACCTTGGTTGCCGGTTGGGATTTTGTGGAGGAATTGAACAGTTCTGACATGAAGAGATTTCACTTAGGAAACCAGCAGGTCAAGCAATTTGTGGATCAATTTTAGAGCCTTTTCAAAAATCTGAAGATGACATTTAACATACATTGAGAACCACGAGGGTGCTATTTAGTATATGATTGGTTTGCATTACCTCCTTTGATTTACCTTAGGTATTTTGTGAAAAGCAGATCAACAAATGTAAAACAACAAAATCATCATAGACATTTGAGGCAACTTCTGAAGGTCATCTGTCCCTTTACCTTTATATTTGAGTAGTATATTGAAGCCATTTAAAAGATGTGGGTTTCTTTGAACCACTGCAAAGCCTGCTGTTGGCATATCAAGTTTAGTAAGCTATTTTAAACCAGTGAACATGTGATGTTTTGACCACGATTCCTCTTTGAAATAACTGTGCTTGGTTCATTACCAACGGATTTCAATTGACACTGTTTAAAAATTCAATTTTATATAAGAATATATATAATTCATGGAGATTTAATTTTGAAGCTGTTATTTTCACTGCTCAAGTCTCAAGGTTAAAGCTGCTGTTCCCAAGCAGTCTGATTCAATGAATACTGCTGTGTATAGTGTATGGTACGCAGTAGACCAATAAAAACAATCTGATTGATCTATCTCGTTATGGACTTGATGGCTTCCAAAGCACTAGCTATAAAATAAGCTAACTGGAAAATCAAAGCTTTAGTGACCTCAGAGGACTCTTCATCACGTAGTGCAGTTTAAATCATGTTACTTTAAATTTAGATATCACATGCACAACACATTTTATATAACAAACCAGAGAAAACTTGTAAACAGCATTTTATTTTCTACCTTTCCAGGCTGGAACACTTGCATTAGTGAATAGCTTTCCAAGTACCAATCTTCTCTAAATGATTAAACTTTAGTTTTGGCTGGATTTTCAGACTCTGGAGCCCTCTTTTCTAGTGCCTCTACTCTCCTTTAAATGCTTTACTCCAAAAAGACCTACGAGTCCTCTCTCTATAGCCATTTCCCTAGTCATTTTACTTAAATCTAAAAATCATTAGTTTAATTCCAAGATTCTAATTTGGCAAAAATGATTGAAGTTTTTTTTTTTTTTTTCCTTTTGGCTACTGTCTATAGGCTAGAATATAAAATCACTAGGTGTGGTGAGGTGGCTGTGCCTCCTTGATTCTATTGCCCCAGGAAAGGTAGTACTTACTGCAACAACAAAAGACAATTAAGTGCTTACACTGTTGAGTCCATTTGATCTTGCTAGACAAAGCTGTAATATTTGCCTTGTTTCTTAGCATCTGGTTTTTACTGTATCCTTTTTCTTCTCAATTGCATTCTCTCTCCATCCTCCTCTTCTGATATCCAGTGTCCTACTGGTAGCCTCTAGAGACCTGAGAATTGCCTTTGCCTGTGTATCGACAACTGGTAGATTCCATATGCTGAATAGCTTTCTAATTTTACTTTCAAATTCCTCCATTACATACCCCATTTTTTAAGTACCACCTTTTCTGCTTGATAGCATGAAACTGAGTTGTAATGAGAGAGCTATGGATGGTGGTGGTGATTTTATTTATTAATTTATTAAAAAAATAATGTATTATGTGGGCCTCCCTGGTGGTGCAAGGGGTTAAGCACAGCACTATGAAGCAATCTGCAGCCTCTGCAGCACAAATTCAATCCCTGGCGGGCCAGGGAGCAACGCGCATGGCAAAGTCGACCTCTCCTGGCTCGCCCGCTGCTCCCCTCAGCAGTGTATTTCACTCAGTCTGCCTGTTCTGTTTCCCACTCTGTCTCTGATGAATCCTCTCACCCCCACACCTCTGGCCTGTACCCCAGCTCTTGTATGCATAAATAAATAAATCTTTAAAAAAATAATGTATTATGAACCAAATGTTACATGAAGCACAGAGATACAGAAATAAAAGATAGATTTCCTCTTGAAGAATTCTTATTGTTAAGGGATATATAAACAAGGAGACATGATGATATAGAAGGAATAAATCCTTGTAATAGAAGAAATTAATATGGCACTAAGAGACACCACCAACAACTGGGAGATTTGGTGGCAGTAGAAAAATGATGGAAAGAATATATAAAATTAAAAAAATTAAAATTAAAAGAAAGAAAAAAAGAAAATATGGGCTTTGACAGTCTTAAAGGGCAAGTGATCCACTAATGGGATAATGAAGGAGAAGGAGAAGAGAAACTTTACCTCTAGAGGGATCTCATAAAAATGGCATGGGAGATAAGAACATGATAATGGCAAGGGACCTGTATGCAGTATGTTTAATGTGACCTTTGAAAAAATGAGGGCTGGGAAATTTTCAATAGGCGAATCATACGGAGACTTGTATGTTGTATCAATAAATTTAAATCTTAGTCTAAATCCTAGCTCTGCCACTTACTGGCTGTATACCTTGCAGTGAATACCTCAAGTTCAGTTATCTCATTTGTAAAATGGAATAATAGAATGTACCTTTATAGTCAATATGAGAAATGAGTTAACACAAATACAACTCTTATATCAACAACTGTCCTGGAACAATCACTCAATAAATCATCATTGTTATCATCACAATTATTATTACAATTACTGGTCACCTTGGCAATGGAGACACTTTGAAGGGACTGCTCCTTAATCAAATATGAGGCTCTTTTGATCAAATCTTTTTTGAAAGTTCATTCCGACATAGTAAACAAACTGAATTCTGTGTTGCATAGTTGGATGGTTGGGTGGTTTGTTTTTTCCTTTTGAGTTGTATGAGTTCTTTATATATTTTGGATATTAACCCCTTGTGAGATGTATAAGGAACAAATGTGTTCTCCTAGTCAGTCGCTTGCCTTTTTTTGTGGTTGGTTTCTTTCACTGTACAAAAGCTTTTTAGTTTAATGTATTAATCATTTATTTTTGTTTTGCTGCTTTTGCCATTAGATTTGTGCCACCAAAAACATCTTGGCAGTTGATGATGTGTTTTATGGTTTCATGCTTTATATTCAAATCTTTAATCCATTTTGAGTTAAATTTTAAACCTATTTTGATTAGTAAGGCTCTATATAATATTTATGTCTGTCTATCTAATAAGCACTCCAAGTGATTCCAGTTTAAAGCCAAGTTTGAGAACCACTGCTGGAGAGAATGGCATGTTAGAAATTTAGGAGAGATAAGCATAACTGATAAATGAAATGTCCACGAAGATTGGAGAAAATTAAACACATATGGCAGTAGGATTGATTGCCTTATAAAGGTTACTATTAGAGCTGGTTCCAATTTGTTTCCAGTTTGGGGGTTTGGGAAGATGTGGGAATTTCTACCGATTAGCTTCCATATTCTTGTAAAAAGATAGAAGTTGTATGTTGAGATTTAGAGTAAATGGGGATACAGATTGATGAGGCTTGCGATAACAGTTGTGAGGAGTTAGAAAATAATATGAACACACAAAAGGAAGATTTTAGGGAGATTTAAAGGCCATTTCTTGGGAACTAACACAAATGTCTTTGAATTTGCATTTAATCCAATAGATGCAGATGACAGACAGGCGCAGAAACCAAAGGACTAGGTTGAATTACAGGGATTAACTTTATTTTTTTTCTTTTTTTCTAATTGTATAATTTTTTAATGAAAATAACATTAATTTACAACACCACATTTGAATTAGGCTTATCATTTCACATTTCTTCAGATGTATGTGACCATACCATCACCAAAGCACCCATGATCCTCCACTGTAGTCCATTTGGTCCTCTCCTCTCCCCATCTCTACCTTGCCTCTCTGGTATATTCAATTCTATAGTTAGATAGATTTGTAGGAGCATTTTTTTTACAGGGATTAACTTTAGTAAATGAATCCAAGAAGGGTCAAATTGTATCATTGACATAAACATCTTTTAACTGTCTTTAGTAGGTATGGTTGGATTTTCATGCATTGTGGCAGGAATTGTATTTTGAATATTTTCAATAGCTTTAAATCATCTTTCTCTTCAATAGTGAAAAGTGAAAAATAGGCCAGTGTTGTCCTATTTTGCATATGCTGTGCTGGGAGGCATGTTGGAACTTCTGAAGGGCGCCACAGGCTTTCCCCTGGACTTCTGCCTATAGACTTATGCTTTCATGTTTTTGATATCTACAACTTCTTAACTTTAAAATTGTGCTGCTAACCCTGATCCTGTTTCTTTTTGACTTCAGTGCATCTTTTTTTCTTTTTTTTTTTCCATTTTCTTCTTTTTCTTTAATTTTTTAAATGTATTTCTTACGTCATTTTTCATTTTTGCACAATGTATGCATTTTCATCTTGGTTATATTCTCCATACAATTGCACCCCTCTTATTTTGACCCCAATCCCGCCTCTCCCTGACCCCCCACCCCGTAGTGTGTCTCTGGTTTATAGTTGCTTGTTGATTTTGATTTTTTTCTTTATTATAGTTATTCTTTTTCCTGGTCCCTTATTTTTTTTAAACTCCTGCTGTAAGTGAGACCATCCGGTATTTTTCTTTTTCTTTCTGACATATCGCTGAGCATGATCCCTTCCAGCTCCATCCATGTTGCTGCAAATTGCATGAGTTTATCTTTTTTGATTGCTGAGTAATATTCTTCCTTTTTTAAAAGATTTATGCATACAAGAACTGGGGCACAGGCCAGAGATGCGGGGGAGAGGATTCACCAGAAACATAGTGGGGAGCAAAACAGGCAGAATGACTGAAATACTGAAATACACTGCTGAGGGTAGCAGCCAGCAAGACAGAAGAGGTCTGCTGTGCCATGTGGGTTAGCTCCCTGGCTGGCTGGGGTTTTGAACTCATGCTGCAGAGGCTGCAGATAGCTTCACAGTGCTGTACTTAACCCCTTGTGCCACCAGGGAGGCCTTCTTTTTCATTTTCATCATGATTAGGTATATGCCATTTATCGTTGTAGGTAAACATGTTAGATTATTGTACAGAAACTGACACAACTACATTTAATTATAATCCAGTTGATCAAGAACTATTGTGCTTACGTATACTTTCTTTTAGTGAAGTTTTCACAAGCAGATGGATTTTTCTTTTCATAGGTAGATGATAAAAACTTCAGCCAAGATTTGGGTCATAGGCTGATACTTACACCAGATCTGAGATTTCAAGTGTGTGTATACATACCACATTAGAGTTTTAATCATTTATTTATTATTTATATTATTAGTGGTTATCTTGTTAAAAAATTACAATAATATTGTGACAAAGAATTATTTTATGGTAAAGGCAAAAACATTTTTCAGGTGCTTTTAAGAAATTTGTAAACAATGTCATAGAAAGAGACAATGAATAAATCTAGGAAACCATTTAAGTGAAGGTAAAATAATTAAGATGATCATTAGAGAAAACTCCTTAAACTCAGTATCCAAGAACGAGATGAAAAATTATGGATGGCGCTGGAAGGGATCATGCTCAGCGAAATAAGCCAAAAAGAAAAAGAAAAATACCGGATGGTCTCACTCATAGCAGGAATCTAGAAAACTTAAATAAGGGACCAGGAAAATGAATAACTATAAGATAGTGAAAATCAAAATCAACAAAAAACTATGAACCAGAGACACTTTTAGGGGGGCGGGAGGGGAGGGATTGGGGTCAGAATGGGGGGGCTGCAATTGTATGGGGAATATAACAATAAAATTTATAAAAAAAAAAAATCTAAAGAACACACTGCACCAAGAGTAAACCCTAAAATAAACTTTTGGTTTATTTGGGTGGAAAAAAAAAAATTATTGTGACAAGCCTGCAGTATTGCTGTTGTTGGAAAGCATAGTGTGCTATACAACACGTAGCTCTGGCTTCACCCTGAGAGGGCCAGCCTACAAAACAAGCTACATCTTGAGAATGTAAGGGATGGAGAAACTGGAGAAAGGTGTGAGCAGCTAGGATAGATTTTGTCCAACTGTTCAGGTTTGCAATTAAAGTAGCTTGTTCCAAGGCAAAGAGCCCAGACAACATGAAAAGTTTAGACATGAATCAAGCAGGAAGCCCAGTGTGAAGACCGGGGTACATCAGGGAAGTTATGGTAAGGGAAATGATTCAGAATTAGCAGACATATGGTGATCCACAGTAGCTCTGGCAAGTTTGCTACAGTTATCTATCCATTCCACTGTCAGTGGACAGGAAACTATGGCTTTGGAAAAGGAAAGGGCTAGATGCTTGAGGTGTTATCAAGGCCCTAGACTTTCTTTTTCTTTTTCTTCCTTGAGTGCATATCCCTTACAATGGAAAACCATGAACCTTAGTTCAGATGCTAATGCTGAATTAAGCCAAAGGGAGACTCTGAACTTTAGGCCTGTAGGGTCTCTGGAGCCTTCTCCAGATTTTGGTGACAGCTGCTAGTGGCTTTGCCTAGAGGGGCAAGGCGTCCCTTCCCTTGGAGCAAACCCTGTGAGGGAAGCTCCAGATCTGAAGGCCTGCCCACTGGCACAGGGGTCTCCCAAAGCTTGCTTTAGTGGTTCATGTCCCTCCCCCATTTAACTGACTATTGAATTGTGTACCTCTGTTACTGTAACAGGGATTTCCCTCAGTAAAAGCCTGTTGTGCTTATATGTGGTTGCTTGAGTCATAAATGAAAACTCTTCACCAAGGTGAAAGCATGTTGAGGTCCCAACCACATATTTACAGCTACCCTCTGGGATTGAGCTTGAAAACCACAGGATTTTATTGAGATTTATATATATCTGAAAACCACAGGATTTTATTGAGATTTTCATATATGTGATGGTAGTAATCGATTGAGGAAATACTATTGTTAATTAAAATCAACTTACTGAAATGGCCTTTTAATATGAATAAATTCTATTGATAAATTGAAATTCTAATTTTTACACATGCATATTTTAGAGGTTTTTTTTTTAAGATTTGATTTTTATTTATACAAGAGCTGGGGTATAGGCTCGATGCGTGGGAGGGGATTCACCAAAGACAGAAGGGGAACAGAACAGGCAGACCGGCGAAATACACTGCTGAGGGGAGCAGCGGGCGAGACAGGAGAGGTCTGCTTGCCATGTGGGTTGCTCCAAGGCCGGCGGGGATCGAACCAGCAATGCAGAGGCTGCAGACATCTTCACAGTGTGGTGCTCAACCACCTGTGCCACCAGGGAGGCACCAGAGGTTTTTTTTTTAATAATGCAATTTTTCTTCTTACATTGACACCTTTCTTTGACATTTCACTTGTCAATATCAAACAGAGTTACCTAAGGGAAATAACTGCCCTTGGTGAAAACCTAAGCTTACTACAATAGGTTTTGTAATTTTCTGGGCATATGTGAAATGGTAATTGGGAAGGTGAGAGTGTGTCAGTTATTCTGTAATTATTTCCCGAAATTTGGAAGTAGGTCAATGAATAGTCAAATATACTTCTAATTTAGCAAATACCAAAATTATAAGAAATACTGGTAGTGTTACTGGGCAGGGAGAGGGGCACCCCAGACCCCGCAAACCTGCCTTGATCTAAATATTTTCTGCCATCTGCTGCATCAACACAATACATATGAGACTTTAGTGAAAAGGAACTTTAATACAATTAGGAAACAATACAGGAAAGGCAAAGAATCTAGTTTCTAAATCAAGCACCAGATGTTACCCATCCCCTCATGGGTAAAAGTCCACCCAAGCAGGATGGCCCAGAGCAAGGCCCCAAAGCCTGTTACAAGTCTAAAGCACCTTTCAGTGGGGACCCACAGAAAAGAATAAGAAACAAGCAGCAGACAAGTCTGGGAGGAAAAGAGCAAAATCAAGACAAAAACCACCATTGTCACCTCCCCACGGGTCTCTCACCCACATCTGTGTTACCCAGTCCATAACCAAAAGGCAAGTGCAGTTTCTTCAATGTCTCTCGGCTCCATGTGCCTCCTCCAGGTCTCCTGGATCCATCCTGCTTCCTTTCTTCCTCAGTCTCTTCTACAGCTTAGTCTCTACCTGCTCAGAAAAACTCTCCTTTTGGAAACCTAGAACCTCCCCCTTTCCTGGAGACCACCCTGTTACAGTAGCAAATTTCCCCCTGCTAGGGGTTTCAGTCAGATATAAGGGAAGATTTTGGAGAAAACATTCTGTTGCCCAGTTTCTCCCCCACCCCCTCCCTATTTTAACATATCAGCTTAATGAACTTCATAGAGGTGTCTTTATTTTTTCACCTGTCATCAGTGACAACAGAATAGGGGGGAAAATTAACTTCTAAAATGTACCAGATCTTATAATAATTGCTAACACTAATAACATTTTTTTATGGATTCTTACTTAATCTTCACTAGAATCCAGTGAAGTATGTATTATTACTTTCTCCATTGTTACAGATGAAGAAACTGAAGAATAGAGAAGTTACAACCTCACTCTGAGAACCCAGACTATTTTATATAAGATTCTATGAATGAGCTACACATTGAGTAGGATTAACTGATAATGAAAAAGCATCAGTCCATATTTTAATTATATGATCTAAAATATGCATTTAATTTTATTAATTGACATTTAATGATATGTACACAGAATTTTGATTTGATACTTAAATTATTAATTAACATGTAATATTTATATCCATTTATAGCCATTTAATGCAGTATGCACAATTTTCCTCAAGGCCTTTTCCTTCTACCTCTCCTGCCTTCAATACATTATGGCTATGAATTATACTACCCCTCCCCAGTTCCCCCAAACACACCTCCTAACTAGAGCATTTATAGTTGATTTGGACTCAGCATATGGAGAACAAGGTTTTTATTTAGTATCCAAGATTGGTTCCCACAAAGAATAAAAAAGCACTAACCAGCTTCACAATGATAGAAGTCTTGTGAATAAAGGCAGCAGCATGTACAGCTGTAGCTAATTACAAATTTGTGCTTTACTTTTGTTAACAGCAGACTAATGTTTGCATACAAAGCATTTGTTGTAAATAAATAGTTTTAATAAGTAGAGAAAAAAAGACAGTAAGCAATACAATGCCACGAGTAATTACAGCTATGTTTGCAAAAGCCACAAGTGCAGTATATAATTATCTTAATATGAAAAATGGAGATTATTTTGTATTTTAAGCCCTATTAAGAATAATTCTAAAAGTTGAATAATCTAGTATTTGCACAGTTGTCTGATTCTGATTTAATTTCTTGATATGTAACTTTATGTAACACATAAGAATATAAAATAATAATAGCTTTAATGACTAAATCCTTATGAAATTAGATATTTGAAAGCATCCTTGATGGTATATTTATAGCTTTCAGTTTGGTATGATTCATCAATTTAATTAAGGATAGTACTAAAGGCTATTGTGAGATGATACTATTCATCTCAAGTGAAACTACTCCAAACCACCTTCTCACTAATACCTTTTCTAAAGAAAACACTTTTTGTTCTATGATGACAACAGCAGTGTAGAACTACTGCATTACATCTTAAGACTGATAGGGGAACCAGAAACAACACAATACCTGTAAAGGCACAGAAAGGAATTCTGTAATCCTCTGAATTATTCTTTGTCTGAGAGGCAAATAAGAATTGAGATAATTTTGCATTGACCATCTTGTAATAATAATCATGACTAGTTGAACTTGACATTCTGGTGAAAAAAAGAAAAAAATTAAATCTTTGGTAAAAAGTATATGATTACCCACATAAAAATCAACATGCAAATGTTTGTAGCAGCTTTTTTCATAATTGCCAAATTTTGCAAGCAAACAAGATGTCATCTCAAGAGGTGAATGAAAAAAAAACTTTGGGTTCATACTTACAATGAAATATTATACAATTGCCATGGAAAGACCTTAAATGTTCAGTGCTTACTGCTGACTCAAGTAAGCCAATCTGAAGAGGCTACATATTATGATTCCAACTTACTGATATATATGTAACAGTTATATATATATATATA
Source organism: Talpa europaea (assembly GCF_964194135.1). Classification (NCBI taxonomy): domain Eukaryota; kingdom Metazoa; phylum Chordata; class Mammalia; order Eulipotyphla; family Talpidae; genus Talpa; species Talpa europaea. Next base: position 66,207,697 of record NC_140075.1, on the reverse strand, counting down.
TATATAACATTTTGGAAAAGAGAAAACTATAGAAACACAGATTGGTGGTTGCCAGGGGTTCAGGGCAAGGAAGAGGGAGAAATAGGTGAAGCGCAGAAAATATTTCAGGCGGTGAAACTGTTTCATATGTTATTGCAAGTTTGGATACGTATCATTCTATATTTGTCGAAATCTATAGCATGTTCAATACAAAGAGTGAACCTTAATATAAACTATGAATTTTAGCTAATAAGAGTATATTAATATGAACTCATCACTTGTAAAAGATATACCTCCTTAGGGAATTTGTCTGTGGACAGGGTGGAGTATATAAGGGAGTCTATGAGAACTCTTGTATTGCCACTCAATTTTTCTGTAAACTAAATTGCATTAAAAAATAACCAATTTTAAAAACTGTGGTTAATATCAAAGAAAATGAAAAGGCAGATTATTTAAACTCTCTAATAGAAAATCTTAAGTTACTGCAGTAAGTACAATCAATTTAAAATAATTTTGGTTGAGCAGTGTCGAATGTTTTCCCCTAAACTCGCATTAAATCTTTTATTTCAATTACAAAACATGCACATTTAAGACACTGATAAATGAATATTGATTTCAATCAACACTCTATTGATTCTATTAGTACTCCTTTATTGCCAACACTTGTTATTGCTTTTTGTTAGGCAAAGTTTCAATGGAACTGGAATGAGGGTTGGAGGGAAGTCATGTTTATTTTTGCAGGGAAGTAGAGAAATTGAAGGAAATGGGCACCTTCTACTAGAAGTAATAGGCATACATACATATATGTATGTATATGTGTGTATATATATATATATGTAATTGTAATATGATTCAGTTTATATGAAGTATCCAGAACAGGTAAATCCATCGAGACAGAAAGCAGATTGGTTTTTGAGGGGGCAGAAAATAGGGAACTGTAATAACAGATAGTTTATTTTTTTAATGTAAATGTATTTATATATATTTGCAGACTTACTTTTTTATTACTTTACATGGTATATCTATATCTCTCTCTCTATTTTATTGGGTAGCATTGCTTTACAACATAATTTGTGTATTAGAAGTCCAGGATTTCCTATTTCAGGTGTTGTTACCACATTGCACCCACTACCAAACCACTCATAGTCCACCACCCATTGTACTCCCTCCCCCCTTATTCTTAGCCTGTCTCTTCCTTCTCCCCATCCCCCTTCTGGTAACCTCATTTCTATAGTCATTGTTTGAGGTTTTGTTGCTAATTTGGCTTTATCTTAGTCTTTATTTGCTTCCACTATATTCTATACGTAAGTGGCAACATCAAGCATTTGTCTTTATTCTTCTGACTTATTTTACACTGTATAATTCCCTTCACCTCCATCCATGTTGCTGAAAATAGCAAGAGCTTAAAATTTGTGATGGCTGAGTAGTAGTCCATTGTGTGTATATACATCATTCTTCCTGATCCTCTCATCTGTATTTGGGATGTTAGGTTGTTTTCATAGCTTGGCTGTAAATAGTGCTGCAATGAAGATGGGAGTACACGTTTCCCTTCTAATGAATGTCTTTGTACCTTCAGGTAGATAACTGGGAGTAAAATTGCTGTGTGGTATGGGACAGGTTTTGTTTTGGGGGGAGGGGTGATGAAAGTGTTTTGGAACTAGGTAGAGGTGGTAGCTGTATAATATTGCAAATGTGCTAAATACCACTGAATTGTACATGTTAAAATGTTAAAACTCTTAGTATATAAGAACAAAATAGTGATTACCAGAAGGAAAGGGGGAGGGGTATGTAAATAGGGTAAATAGTATAGTGAAGGATGGAAACTGGATGTTTCTGGTGGGCTTAATGAGCATTACAGATGTTGACTTTTAATGCTGTGCACTTGAAATCTATAAGGTTATTAATCAAAGTTACTTCAAAAAAATTTTAGACACTAAAGTAAGAATAAAAATTTCTTCAAACTACAATTATATTAAAAAGTTAGATATCAAACACCAGAAAATTTATACGCAGGCAGGCAAAAACACCATTAAAATGAACTAACTAATGGGTTTGCCTTAATTTTTAATAGGAATGTGGTAAAGAAAAATTTCAATTCAAAATTAGTCATTGAAACAAATAGGGTTGCAGATTTAGATTATAAATCAGCTTATGGAGAGACTATTCTAGACCTAATTAGTAAACTAAATGAAGACAGATTACCTGGACTATGTGATACCGAAAGGAACTCTTTTGGTTGATATTATGTAATTATTCTTTAAAAGAGCAAGAAGTAAAAGCTGACTTACCAATTTGCAGGACTATCATAAACTTCAGGAGGCTTGGTTAGATTTAAGTTCCGATAAACACCATAATTTTTCTTTTTAGCTAAACTAAGTCTTATGAAGTATTTGAGATGTATCTATGCTAAAATCTAGTCTTTATTTAAACAAAAAATGTCACCGGGTTTATTTTATTTGTTAAATATATCAGCCTGATATGCTGTCAATCATATATTTATAAGACTTGAAGAGGTACAATTTAACCACTTGTCCCCTTTTCACACATTTATTTTTCAAATTGTCAAAAACACAAGTGATAATGGAATACTTAAATGAGCACTACCTTTTTGAATGCTGACTTTTAAGATTCTGTTTTAAGCTGTGTGGTAAAGATTTGTCTTCATGGAGGATATTCAGATGAGGCACAGACACAATCATTACATCCTGGCTATTTTTATTTATTTTTTAAAGATTTATTTATTTATGCATACAAGAGCTGGGGTGCAGGCCAGAGGTGTGGGGGTTGAGAGGATTCACCAGAGACAGAGCGGGGAACAGAAAGGCAGATTCACTGAAGTACACTGCTGAGGGGAGCAGCAGGCGAGACAGGAGAAGTTTGCTGTACCATATGGGTTGCTTGCTGGCTGGCCGGGGATTGAACTTGTGCTGTAGTGGCTGTGGAGGGAGGAGCTTCATAGGTTGTGTCTTAACCCCTTGTGCCACCAGGGAGGCCTGTACAACCTGGATATTTTTAATTTGATATAAAATTGCAAATAGACAACTATTGCTTGAGATAAAGATTTTCAAGAATTCTTTGAAAAATGTTCACAGCAAAAACTATTTCAATAAAAAGTAGCTGTCAGAAGCTGGGGGAATATCTTACAAGGAAGAATCAAATAGAAAGGATAAATAGATTCTCTTCTGGCAGAAGCAGCATAAGTATCAACAGAGAAATTCACCCGAGATAAGGATCTGGCTGGTTTCATTTAGCATGTATATGTGCTCTGTTAGAGTAAATGCACAGTAAAATTCCCAACTTTAAGCTAATGAGGATGCAAAGGGTATTTTCAGGACCCTGTGAGTGTAGCCAAAACATGTGGTAAATGAATTCCTTTGTTGGACATTAAAATGAACTGCTTTTTATGAATACAGACTTAAACTGTATTTTTATGTTGGTGGGCTCCAAACTTGTTTTGTATGGGTGCTGGGATGGATCATTGAAAAAGAATTCCTTTAAAAAAAAAATCAGACCACTAAGCTGCTGTGACCAGAAACATCCGACTGAATTATTTTTTTTTTAAGATTTATCTATTTATGCATACAACAGCTGGGGTACAGGCCAGAGATGTGGGGGGTTGAGAGGATTCACCAGAGACAGAGTGAGGAACAGAACAGGCAGACTGACTGAAATACACTGCTGAGGGGAGCAATGGACGAGACAGAAGAGGTCTGCTGCTCCATGTGGGTCACCTCCCTGGCAGGGGATCGAACTTGTGCAGTCATGGCTACAGATAGCTTCACAGTGCTGCATCTTAACCCCTTGCACCACCAGGGAGGCCCCTGTTTTGTTTTCTTTATCCACTCATCCCTCAGTACACATTGAAGTTATTTTCATGACTTGGCTATTATGAATAATTATGCAATATACATGGGAATTCTGATAGTCCTCAAGAACTTAATTTAAATTTATTTGAATTTAATTTAGTGGGATTGCTGGATCACATGATAGTGTGATTTTTAATTTTTAAAATTTTTTGAGGAACTTTTGGTTTCCATACTGGCTGAACCAATTTACATTTCCACCAACAGTGAATAAGGGTTTCCCTTAGTCCACATCCTTGCCAACATTTAGTGTCTTATTTTTTAAGATAGCTGTAATGACAGGTGTAAGGTGATAAGTCATTGTGGTATCAGTTTGCATTTCCCTGAATATCGTTGATATTGTGCACCTTTATAAGGACTTGTTAATGGAAAGATGTCTAGTCAGGTTCTTCCATTGCCCAATTTTAATTGAATTATGTGTGCTTTTGGTTATTGAGTGTAGGAGCTCCTAATGTATTTTGGCTGTCATTTTTGCTTTTGTTGCCTGTGCTTTGGTGTCATAATCAGGAAATTATCACTGTCAATCAAGAAACCATGTTCCACCATCTTCCCCTGAGAGTTCAAACCAATAAATTGCTTGAATGGCTTTACCAACATCATCATTGAGAGTCCTTTACAATTCTCAATGTTTCTTCCACAGATCCAGAATATGGTTTTAGTGGTGGCTGTGGCTTCTATTTCAATTCTGGAGCAGAGCCAGGTAATTCCATTTTCTTGGTAACTATATCTGGGTGCTCATCTAAGAAGAAATCTGGTGACAGTGGGCAGGCTGGTTTAATTGCATAGATACCAACATTTATTCCCTCTTTTAAGATATTTTCATCAATAATAAAATGGTCAGTAAAACTTGTTGAAAATGGAATTTGCAGCATCTGCAGTGATACCAAGTTTTCTTTTTTTAATATTGTATTTTATATAATTCTTACATCATTTTTCATCTTTGTACAAAGAATGCATTTTCATTTTGGTTATATTCCCCATACAATTGCACTCCCCCCCTTATTTTGACTATAGTTCTTCCTCTCCCCACCCCACCCTATCCCCCTCCACCACCCCCCCCACCCCTGCCGGCCAACGGGCGTAGTATACCTCTGGTTTATAGTTGCTTGTTGATTTTGATTATTACTTTGCATTGATTGGTCTTTTTCCTGGTCTCTTATTTAGGTTTTCTAAATTCCTGCTATGAGTGAGACCATCAGGTATTTTCTTTTTCTTTCTGACTTATTTTGCTGAACATGATCCCTTCCAGCTCCATCCATGTTGCTGCAAACTGTATGTGTTTATCTTTTTTGATTGTTGAGAAATATTCCATTGTGTATATGCACCACATCTTCTTGATCCAGTCATCTATTTTGGAGCATTTGGGTTGTTTCCATATCTTAGCTATTGTAAATAGTGCTGCTATAAATATAGGTGTGCAGGTGCCTTCTGGAATTACTGTTTCTCTGTCATTTGTGTAAATACCTAGGAGTGGAATTGCTGGATCATATGGAAGCTCAATCTTTAGTAGGTCAAGAAATCTCCACACAGCTTTCCATAGTGGTTGGACCAGTTTGCACTCCCACCAACAGTGCAGGAGAGTTCCTTTTTCTCCACACCCTCGCCAACATTTGTTGTTGCTAGTTTTTTTAATATGTGCCATTCTCACTGGTGTAAGATGGTATCTCATGGTAGTTTTGATTTGCATTTCCCTGATGACAAGTGATGTTGAACATTTTTTCATATGCCTGTTGGCCATTTCCATTTCCTCTTCAGAGAAGTTTCTTTTTAGCTCTTCTGCCCATTTTTTGACAGGATTATTTTCTTTGTTGTTGTTGAGTCTCATCAGCTCTTTGCAGATTTTTTGTGATCAGTCCTTTATCATTAGTGTTGTGTGCAAAAATGTTCTCCCAGTTGGTGGGGTTTCTCTTTGTTTTTGTTATTGTCTCTTTTGCTGTGCAGAAGCTCTTTAATTTGATGTAGTCCCAGCTGTTTATCTTTGCCTTCACTATCACTGCTTTGGGTGATGTGTCTGTAAAGATGTCTTTGATGTGCATGTCATGTAATGTTTCGCCTATTTTTCCTTCTGTGTATTTTATGGTTTCAGGTCTTATGTCTAGTTCTTTAATCCATTTTGAGTTGGTTTTGGGCATGGTGTTAGGTAGTAGTCAAGCTTCATTCTTTTGCATGTAGTGACCCAGTTTTTCCAGCACTATTTATTGAAAACAAACTTTCTTTGCTCCAATGCATATTCTTTGCTCCTTTGTCAAAAATTAGTTGACCATAAATCTGTGGGTTTATTTCTGGATTACTTTTTTTTTAATAAATTTTATTTTTGTATTCCCCATACAATTGCAATCCCCTTATTTTGATCCCAATCCCTCCCCTTCCTGCCCCCATTCCCCATAGTGTCTCTGGTTCATAGTTTTTTGTTGATTTTGATTTTCACTTTCTTATAGTTACTCATTTTCCCTGTCCCATATTTAAGTTCTCTAGATTCCTGCTATGAGTGAGACCATCTGGTATTTTTCTTTTTCTTTCTGGATTATTTTGCTGAGCATGATCCCTTCCAGCTCCATCCATGTTTCTGCAAATTGCATGTGTTTATCTTTTCGAATGCTGAGTAATATTCCATGGTGTATATGTACCACATCTTGATCCAGTCATCTATATTTTGGCATTTGGGTTGTTTCCAAAGCTTAGCTATTGTAAACAGTGCTGCTATAAACACAGGGGTGCAGGTGCTCTTTGGAATTGATGTTTCTGTGTCCTTTGGGTAAATACCTAGGAGTGGAATTGCTGGATCATATGGAAGCTCTATGTTTAGTAGGTCAAGAAATCTCCACACAGCTCTCCATAGTGGTTGGACCAGTTTGCACTCCCATCAACAGTGCTGGAGAGTTCCTTTTTCTCCACATCCTCGCCAACATTTGTTGTTGCTAGTATTTTTTAATATGTGCCATGCTCACTGGTGTCAGATGGTGTCTCATTATAGTTTTGATTTGCATTTCCCTGATAACAAGTGATGTTGCACATTTTTTCATATGCCTGTTGGCCATTTGCATTTCCTCTTCAGAGAAGTTTCTTTTTAGCTCTTCTGCCCATTTTTTGACAGGATTATATTCTTTGTTGTTGTTTAGTCTCATCAGCTCTTTGCAGATTTTTGTGATCAGTCCTTTATCATTAGTGTTGTGTGCAAAAATGTTCTCCCAGTTGGTGGGGTTTCTCTTTGTTTTTGTTATTGTCTCTTTTGCTGTGCAGAAGCTCTTTAATTTGATGTAGTCCCAGCTGTTTATCTTTGCCTTCACTATCTCTGCTTTGGGTGATGTTTCTGTAAAGATGTCTTTGATGTTCATATCACATAGTGTTTCGCCTATATTTCCTACTATGTATTTTATGGTTTCAGGTCTTATGTTTAGTTCTTTAATCCATTTTGAGTTGATTTTTTGTGTATGGTCTGAGGCAGTGGCCAAGCTTCATTCTTTTGCATGTAGCGACCCAGTTTTCCCAGCACCATTTATTGAACAATCTTTCTTTGCTCCAATAAATATTCTTTGCTCCTTTGTCAAAGATTAGTTGACCATAAATCTGTGGGTTTATTTCTGGATTTCTATTCGATTCCATTGGTCTGTGTGTCTGTTCTTGTTCCAATACCATGCAGTTTTGATGATTATGGCTTTGTAGTATAGTTTGAAGTCTGGGAGTGTGATGCCTCCATTCCCTTCTTTTTATTTCAGGAGAGCTTTGGCTATTCGGGATTTTTGGTGATTCCATATGAATTTCATCACTAATTGTTCCATTTCTTTGAAGAATGACACTGAATTTTTTATTGGAATAGCATTGAATCTGTATATTGCTTTTGGTAGGATGGCCATTTTAGTAATGTTTATTCTTCCAATCCATGAGCAGGGGATGTCTTTCCATTTCTTTGTGTCTTCTTCTATTTATTTTAACAGTGTTTTATAGTTTTCTTTGTATAGGTCCTTTACCTCTTTTGTTAGATTTATTCCCAAGTATTTGATTTTTTTTTGTTTTGATAATAAAAGAGATTTTTTTTTGAATTCTTCAGATTTATTGTTTGTGTATAGGAAGGCTACTGATTTTTGCATGTTGATTTTGTATCCTGCCACTTTACTAAACTGATTGATTAGTTGAATTAGTTTTTCTGTGGAGTTTTTGGGGTTCTCTATGTATATTACCATATCATCTGCAAATAGTGATAGTTTGACTTCTTCCTTTTCTTTTTGTATTCCTTGTATGTCTTCCTCTTGTCTTTTTGCTCTGGGTAGGACTTCCAGTACTATGTTGAAAAATTAGTGGTGAGAGTGGACATCCTTGTCTTGTTCCAGACCTTAATGGAAATGCTTTCAGCTTTTCGCCATTGAGAATGATACTGGCTGTTGGCTTGTCATATATGGCCTTTAAGATGTTGAGGTATGTTCCTTGTATCTGAAGAATTTCAAGGGCTCTTATCATGAATGTGTGTTGCACTTGTCAAAAGCTTTCTCATCAAGTGATACCAAGTTTTCTACATGGTTTTTCAATACCAAAATTTCCCAGCATATCCATCGCTGCAGTATGTGGGGCTGTTTTTGCCCATAGTGCATTGAGTACAATTTCACCTTTAAATTCTTTTGCTATTCCATAGGAGGGTAGGGGGTCTTACTGGCCCTATCAGCTAGTCTGGTACATGTTGATTTTGATATGTAATATAGATTGAATACTGTTACATGCTTTTCATTCTCCCTTTTTCTAAATAGGATTTTTTTTTATTGTGATTAACGTATTTTCCAACCATTACATAATGTAATGGTATGGGCAGATAAGTTATCATTTAGGCATGCAGTTTGGATTCAGTGACAGAATCTATTCCGGATGTCTCTCTTGAACAGTGGATGAGCGTGATTCTTGTAATGGGGAATAGAATATATTTGAAGTTTGAGTAGAAGTATATTAATAAATGAATCATTCATTAGCCACCTTTGAAGTAAGGACTTTGTAGACATGTTTCAGCTTGGGGTGAAGTAGAAGTACCCTGAGTTTAACTTCTGGGAAATCATGCTTGATGTAAAAGGATTGACTTAATTGGCATGGCCTCATTTTCCCTTTGACATTTCTTTTTTTTTTTTTTACAAAAAAAATATTTTTATTTACACATTCAATAACTGGGGTGCAGGCCAGAAGTGTGGGGGTTAGAGGATTCACCAGAGACAGAGTGGGGAGCAGAACAGGTGGAGTGACTGAAATATACTGCTGAAGGGAGCGGCGGTTGAGATGGGGAGGTCTGCTGTGCCATGTGGGTTAGCTCCCTGGCCAGCCATTGGATCAAACTCATGCTGCAGTGACTGCCCATAGCTTGATAGTGATGAGACTTAATGCCTGGTACCACCAGGGACATCCCTTTGACATTTCTGTCTTCTTCCCAACTGTAATTAAAATTACAGGGTATGGATAGCTGTCTGGATATAGAGTAGTCCTGACATAAAATTAGGCAGTTAGTACAAGAACAGTGTTTTGATTTCAATGCCATCATTCAGTCATTGTTTATCTGTAGTCTCTGCCACTGATAGATTCACAGGGAGAACATCCTGATGGGAACGATAGTGGCAGAAAAGGGAAACCAACAGCAAACTAACAAGAAATTAAAGCATAAACAAATTTAATGTTCAATTTTTGTTAGCAGAAAGATATCTTTTAATTCAGAAGTTAGGTATAATCTAAAAATCCCTTGCGTGATTTGCCTCATCTTAGATGGGTTAAATGTTTATATAATCTGGGAGTATGAAGGTATGTATTAAAAGTTATCATAAGCAAAAAGAAAACCAGGTGGAAAAATTGAGAAAAACATTTATGCCATATAAAGACAAACAGGAGCTTAATATCCCTAATGTGTAAAGAATAATTATAAACCTATAAGGAAAAAAATATACAAAAGAAACTGAAGCCCAAGACTATAAATGGGCAATTCACAGGGAAGAAACAGAAGTGGTGAATAAAGTTATGAAAATGTATTTAATCTTGCTTATAACTAAAGAAATGCAGATTTAAACAATTTACCTCTGGTGAATAGGATTTGTCCTTTTTTTACTTTATAACCATCTACATTTCTTAACTTTTTTTTTAAAAAGATTCAAATGAAATATAATATATATTTTTTAAAAAATGGTTAGACACAACCAGTGAGACTGCATTTTGGGAATTCTGTTCTGAAATAAATGCTCATAATTAATAAGAATTAACTTCATAATAAGCTCAGAAGTGCATATTCACTAGCAAATTCTTAAAACAGACATGGACAGTCACTTCTCTTCTTTTTTTTTAAAGATTTATTTTTTATTTATACAAGAACTGGGGTACAGGCCAAAGGTGTGGGAGGGTGAGAGAATTCACCAGAGACAGAGTGGGGAGCAGAACAGGCTGATTGAATGGAATACAATGCTGGCAGGAGCAGTGGGCGAGACAGGAGAGGTCTGCTGCACCATTTTGGACTCTACCTGGCCGGCTTGGAATTGAACCCATGCTGCAGAGGCTGTGGACAGCATCATAGCGCTGCACTCAACCTGCTGCACCACCAGGGAGGCCCAGTCACTTCTCTTCTTTTCTCACAAATTAAAAAGTAAGGATTCCATAAAGTGAAGGAACGTTTTCTGTTGTGATTGTGGCGCCTGTGACATAAAAGACCCACTCAACCATTGGGTCATTGAATCCTTACTGTGTTCATTAGTTGTCAGTGAGTTTCTCCAAGCTCACTTGCTAGAGGGAGAAATTAAAATTGTCTTATGATTCTTCTCTTCTCCAATTGCTGGTGGGGTTTTGTGTATTGGTGGGTTTCCACAGAAAAGGAAAGAAGGCAGGTGACCATGTCTGTTCTTATAAACATGATCAATGGGCCTCTGGTCAAATGAACTAATAAAATTTGCGAACAGAGGAGTCCTTATCTGTACTCTGTCTTGAGCAGAATGTCCTAGATTTAGGATTGCTTTTGGTAAAACAAACTAGAAATTTAGGTGTGTGCGACATGACCCTTATTAAATTTTCTAGGGTATCAAATGGTGATGTTTTATGGGTTAAATGTTCTATGTTATCTGAGGGAAATCAAATACCTCTTTAAGAAAACATTTGCTTTTTCCCCAAATATTTATTTTTAAAATTTACTCAGGTAACATTGGTTTACAACACAGTATGCAGTACTATGTATGTAGTACATACATACAATATGTAGTACATACCCTTCAGATGTATGTTGGTATACTACACCTCCTATAGTCCTCCACCATAATCCATTGTACCCGCTATTGACTTTGTTCTCTCCCCTCCACTTCTCCCTCTTGTAGCCTCATTTCCACATCAGGTTTCTAAGGTTTGTTATGAGACTGGTTTTCTCTGATCCTGGTGGCTTGTTTTCCAATATTCCACATAAAAGACTTAGTATCCTGTTTATCTTTCTCCTTATGACTTGTTTTGTGTAGCATAACCCCCTCCAGTTCCTTCCATGTTATCACAAATAGCAAGAGTTTATCATTTTTGATAGCCTAGTAGTATTTCATTGTGTATCTACACCAGGTCTTCCTAATCCACTCATTTGTTCTTGGGCACTTAGGTTGTCTCCATAACTTGGCTAATGTAAATAGTGCTGCAATGAACATGAGTGTATATATCCCTTTAAATTAGTGCTTTTTTTTACATTCTTCAGAAACCCAGGAGTGGAATTGTTGAATCGTGTGGTAGATCTTTTAATACTTTGAGACACCTCCATGCTATTTTCCACAGGCCCTGGGCCAGTCTACATTCTCAACAACAGTGTACAAGGATTTGTTATTTTCCCTGTGGTTCATCAACACTTGTTTCTGGACTGTTTGATATGAACAGTTCTCCCAGATGTGAGGTGCTATCTCAACTGTAGTTTTGATAAGTATGATGAGCATTTTTTATGCACATGTTGACCCTTTGTATTTTGTTTTGAGAAATGTCTATTTAGCTCTTATGTCCATATTTTGATTTGTTCCTTTGTTTAAGGAAAACTCATTTATTATTCTGAGTCGAAGGTATATTCCTGTTGTCACAAGGATCAAGGAGCCACACAAGTAGTCCTAGACCTGTCTTAACTTCACCCAGGCCTGTTGAATGATTGTACTCTACATTTTAGTAGCTTTTGATCTTGATACTGGGTGTGTTATCTGATCTAAGGAGTCTGATTTGACAAGCTGATTTTGTGTCTTTTCAATTCTCAAGAGAAAATGGTTAGGGGCAACTCTTGAAAGATAATTTATGTTGATATTTTTACTGAAAAACCACTAGTATATTAACAACAATAGAACTTATTTGGAACCAGTAAGGAAGCACCAAGTTTACAACTAAGGATATAGCATAGTTGATATTTCTAGACCTAGTGATAGATCATAGAAGCACTTTTGATAAGTTTATGTCCTCTTGGTGATTAAAATTTAGTAAGGAGTATATTACACTCCTTCACATTTAGCATTGTAAATTCTTACTGGGTGTTGTGGTACTTTTGAGGGGAAGCTAAAATAGTTCAGACTCTTACAGGGGAGAGGGCTATTGCTGTCTCCACATTCTTCCAAAAATAATGATTCCAATATTTCTTGTTCATTTTCCGCTTGTTTTCACCCCTGCTCTCAAATTCTGCAACTAGCAAGAGAGTAAATCCTTTGAGTAAGATATTCTGGAATCTGTCTGTCACCACAAGGTAAAGCAGGTGTCAATAGCACAGGCACTGTGCCTGGAGCTGGTCTTCATTTGTAATGTTTGCCAATCTTTGATTTAAGCCAATCAACACACCACAAGGTCAGCCGGAATTCGATGAGACTGTTTCTAAAAAAACGTGGCGATACTACCTTCAGAGATAATCTATAAGCTGTTAAGCAATTCTTATTTTGATTTTCAAAGGCTTAGACCTCTTAAATTCCTAGTGAGGGAAGTAAAATAACACTCTGACTGTGGAATAACTTAAACAGAATAATTTGGAACAGCAGAAGATATTTTTGTTCTGATTTCAAATGCCAGTATTTATACTGCAACTCAAAAGAAACATCTTGGGAAAGAAATGGTGCATATTATTGAAAAGGCCTTTCACACAACCTCAGATGAGTCTATGTTAGAAATTTCATAAGTGGAGAGTCCTTTTGATGTCAGCCTCATTTTCTTAATTCATTTATAGCAAGCACTACTTAATTCATTTAGAGCAAGCCTCTTGGAACTGTGGCAAGTATAGTATTTCCAGGATGAATAACTTTGTAGATAGATAGATGCTGAAATTGTCTCCAGCCTGCTGAACATGTACTTTAAATGAATTCTTTAGAATTTGCTTCCTTGGAACATACGCACTTTATTGATGATCTTTGATTTTTTTGAAACTCAGAAAAATGGGAAAAATAACATTGTGTTCATAATCCAGTATTGTATACTAAACCTTTGTTTTTATAGTTTTCTCCTATTTATAAATTCTACTTGATGTCAGAATATGACAGATTTGGTTTGAGTTCCAATTCAGCTATTTGACTGAAAGTAAATTTATCTTTCTAAGACAAATTTTTCTCTTCTGAAAATACAGGTAGTTGCAGTGCTACCTTACAGCTTTTTGGGGGGAATACATGAAATAAATTAATGAAAATAATGTATTAAATACCTTAGCACATAGTTAGAACTGAGTAAGCATTAGCAATTTTTATTTTTATTTATTTTATTTTATTTTTTATAATAAATTTTATTTTTATATTCCCCATACAATTGCAACCCCCCCATTCTGACCCCAATCCCTCCCCTCCCGCCCCCCACCCCCCAAAAAGTGTCTCTGGTTCATAGTTTTTTGTTGATTTTGATTTTCACTTTCTTATAGTTATTCATTTTCCTGGTCCCTTATTTAAGTTTTCTAGATTCCTGCTATGAGTGAGACCATCCGATATTTTTCTTTTTCTTTTTGGCTTATTTCGCTGAGCATGATCCCTTCCAGCGCCATCCATGTTGCTGCAAATTGCATGTGTTTATCTTTTTTGAATGCTGAGTAATATTCCATGGTATATATGTACCACATCTTCTTGATCCAGTCATCTATTTTTGGGCATCTGGGCTGTTTCCAAAGCTTAGCTATTGTAAACAGTGCTGCTATAAACATAGGTGTGCAGGTGCTCTTTGGAATTGATGTTTCTGTGTCCTTTGGGTAAATACCTAGGAGTGGAATTGCTGGATCATATGGAAGCTCTATGTTTAGTAGGTCCAGAAATCTCCACACAGCTCTCCATAGTGGTTGGACCAGTTTGCACTCCCACCAGCAGTGCAGGAGAGTTCCTTTTTCTCCACAGCCTCGCCAACATTTGTTGTTGCTAGTTTTTTTTTTAATATGTGCCATTCTCACTGGTGTAAGATGGTATCTCATGGTAGTTTTGATTTTCATTTCCCTGATTACAAGTGATGTTGAACATTTTTTCATATGCCTGTTGGCCATTTGCATTTCCTCTTCAGAGAAGTTTCTTTTTAACTCTTCTGCCCATTTTTTGACTGGGTTATTTTCTTTGTTGTTGTTTAGTCTCATCAGCTCTTTGCAGATTTTTGTGATCAGTCCTTTATCATTAGTGTTGGGTGCAAAAATGTTCTTCCAGTCAGTGGGGTTTCTCTTTGTTTTTGTTATTGTCTCTTTTGCTGTGCAGAAGATCTTTAATTTGATGTAGTCCCAGCTGTTTATCTTTGCCTTCACTATCACTGCTTTGGGTGATGTGTCTGTAAAGATGTCTTTGATGTGCAAATCCCATAGTGTTTCGCCTATATTTCCTTCTATATATTTTATGGTTTCAGGTCTTATGTCTAGTTCTTTAATCCATTTTGAGTTGATTTTTGTGTATGGTGTGAGGTAGTGGTCAAGCTTCATTCTTTTGCATGTAGCAACCCAGTTTTCCCAGCACCATTTATTGAACAAACTTTCTTTGCTCCAAGCATTAGCAATTTTTACCATGAAAAATCCCTCAGGTTAGAGTTACCATGTTAAATACAGAGTAGAAATAGTGCACTAATTCAAAGCATATGCACAGAGTTCTTGAAAAGAAAATGTGCTAACCCCTTTAATTTCAGGGAGGTGGCTTAACATAGCTATCATTTTACTTTATTTTTTATTAAAAATATTATTATTTTTAAAGATTTAATTAATTTTTTATGCACACAAGAACTGGGATGTAGGGATAGATTGTGTTGGGGGCAGTGAGAGGATTTGCCAGAGACAGAGTGGGGAGCAGAACAGGTGGATCTATTAAAATACACTGCTGATGGGAGCAATGGCTAAGACAGGAGAGGTCTGCTATGCCATATGAGTCAGCTCCCTGCCTGGGGATGGAACTCATGCTCCAGTGGCTGCGGATAGCTTCATAGTAGTGAGATTTAACCACTTGTGCCACCAGGGAGGTCCCATAAAATATAGTATTTTTTATGGTGGCAACATTGGTTTACAATATGCTGTTTATAATTTAGAGATACTAGGTTCAGACCTCTCCAGATATGTTACCCATACCACACCCACTATTAATAATCCATTGATTATCCTAGTTACCAATACTAAAGAACAATAGTGTTCACAATAAATTAGTGATGTGTATTATATATACACATACATTATACTATATATACATATGTGTGTGTATATATATTATATACACATATGTGTATTATATATATTCAATAAATACATACTGTTTCTCTTTGTGTTAAAGGATCTTGAACTGATACAGCTGCAGAGCATAGTTAAAGGGGATTTGTTAAGTAGGGGATTTATTTTGGCAACCAAGTTATTAATTTTATTCAATTGAATGTATTTATCCTGTATCTCTTGTCAGTTTCATATTGAGCATAAATGATGATCAAAGCATGGAAATAATTTATTGAGGATAAAAAAGAAACCTAAAACACTCAGACAATTTAATGATATGCATGTAGAATATATTGTATATATGCATGCATAGTCTCTCTTGCTCGTTCTATATTATCTACATCTATCCTCATAAAGAATTAATAAGAATCCTCATCAGTGTTTTAGGATATTGTGTTATAGATGTTCAAATTGAATTTCCTTCTGTATCTGTTTTTGTATTTGCTCAAAATTGTCATCTGAATTTGCATATATCCAGTTTACGTTAGCTCCTTTTAGTCTGCTCCCAAAGAGTTAGTTTGTTTTCCAAACAAACAGCCTACATCATGGGGTAGCTCTGACTCCATGCTAACCTATGAACTCTATCTTTGGCATTTGTGGTCTGTTAGTGGTGGGAATGTTTTTGTTTTAGGAAGCTGCCTCTTCTGATTACAGTAATCTTCATCATTGTTTTAAGGTCTTGTTTATTGGAAGAGATTATTCATTCCTTCAGTCTAAGATTAAAAATTAAGCCCTGTTTATGAACTATTTCAGTTGAGCCACTGTCTTGATTTTCAAAGACTAAGGAAATACCCATGACATGAGACTTTTAGTTTTAAAACTGGGAAAAACTGGGCACAAAATGGAACAATTTGGCTACCACAGAATTACCATGACACTTTTTTTTTTTTTTTGTGGGACCCTCGCCGGTTGCCGGGGATCGAATTGGTACTGCAGAGGCTACGGGCAGCCTTGCAGCCCAGCGCTCAACCGCTGCGCCACCAGGGGAGGCCCCATGACACTTTTTGTATAACAAAGACCACCTCCTGAATGACAAATGTGCATAAATATATATATTATACATTATATGACACTTTTCTATTATTATACAATTTTGTAACAATCCTGTGAAGTGGATGTTGGCATATTTTACAAATGAAAAATCTGAATTTTAGGGAGGTTATATGACTATCTGGAATCTGTCGTCTTGCTTCATGCTGTATATATAGCATCTATCTATCATACACAAAATCTGTCATATACAACATCTACCTCCATAATTAGGCTTTTATTCTATTGTTAACATCAGAAATTCTTAGAATTGGTTGGTATTTTTAGTGAAATGATTGAGTAAAATTTGACAAACTACCGTTATAGTAGTGATCCTACTTCCCTCAGAAGGAAATAGGTTGCCTGTGAAAAAGGGCCACATTGGTCCCCACATTTTCCAGAAAATTACTGGCCACAGAAAGTCCTACACTCCTAATATTGAACAATCCTTCCTTTTTAAAATGGCTCCAAATGGCATGGTTGTCTCATTGCAACCAAACAAAGACCCAACAACGTACCCAGAGACCAATTAGTGAATCTCCTCTACTTCCCCAAATAAAAAGCCCCTCTTAAATGAACTTTTGCCAGAAACTCACTTTTCTTCTTTTTACTCTATAAAATTTAATCTCTTTCATAACAGTTTTTGCCAAAATGAAAATGATGGCTAACAGATTCCCTTGCTGCAAGTTTATGAATAAACAGATTGTTTTGGACAGATTTTAAAAATAAAAGTGTGGTGGTATTAATTTGTATGGGGATACTAGTATTTACATATTTTCTTGTTGCCTGTCTGAGTTTCTGAGTGGACCTAGTGAATTACATTGCAAAAAAACCTTATCAACCCCCTACAGATCTGTTCTATTTTTTTCCTACCAAGGTTCTTTCTGTCTCTGACAATTATACTTCAGTTGATAGTTCTTCACTCTTCAAACTCTCTTTACATCCTATTCAGCTATTTGTTTTAGGGACAGTTATATTTTTAGGTCACAATAAGTTGTTGTAGGGAGGAAGGAAGGGTGTTCTGGTTTTCTAAAAAATGGTTTCTATTGCCTGGAGGAAGGGTGGGGCAGTTTGATTGTTGTGGACTCCTGAGAGCAGTATATAATACTTGTGTGTGGTTGGTAATTTAACACAGTCTGTATGTACTTCTAAAAAACTGTATTAATGACTAGCAAGCCATACCTTCTAATGCAGAAACAAAATGAAACCAACTAAAACACAAAAGTTAAAAAGCAGCAATGAAGATATAACCTTTCTTCCCTAAAGCCTGCTTGTTTTTACTGAAATGATGTATTTGCTCTTTTCTTGTAAAGTCATGGTTTTAGAGTTTGAAAAGCTTTTTGCTTGCATATCTCAGTTAACAGACAATGGTAACATAGAGATGTTATTTATATAGAGCTGTAGAATTAGTAAATATTATAGTTGTGAACCATATTGTTTTAACCTAGTTTCCACAGAAGAAAGGCTTGAGAAAGAGGTTCGCATGAAGGTAATTTATTTGGTAGGTGATCCCAGGGGATACAGAGTGAGAACTGGAGAGTGAAAGATTGGGGGACAGCCAATGCAACATTTTGTTACCCAGTTGGCTACTGCTAAAGATGAGTGACTTTTGAGTCTCATGAAATATCTCCTCAGGGGACAAATGATGCCAGTATTTATCCATTTATATCTATACTCCAAAATTGGCTCAAATGCGGCCCCAAGAATTTAACTTATATTTCTGCGATGCATGTCATGAGACCCGAATATTTTCCCGCTGGTCTATGCCAACAATTTAGAGAGATTCCAGAGAAAGTTGAAAAGTAGGAGACTTAGGCAGAAATGAAAAATAGACTTGATTGACCTGTCAGGAGCTGGTTAGAACAGGTGTATAACTAGGAACTACTAATCGCAGCTTGGAGTAAGAGGTAATGATGAGAAGATTTGAAGCAGAGTATAGGAAGTATCTGAGTATCTTATCATCATTGTGGGTCATTAAATATAAATATGAATATGAGTAATCTACTTGTTAATCAGCACTCTTCTAGTATATCATGCCACATCTACTGAGTGGCCTCAAAGTCATTTACTTTTCACACATTTCAGCCCATTTTCATTTTAAAATTTGCAGTCAAAATTATAATGATTAATGGCAGTTTTAAGTCTTGCAATCCGAAAATGTTTTGGAATTCCCACAATGGTTTTTCCTAGATTTCAAAATTTGTATCAAATGTGAATGTATAATCTCTTAAATATCCAGTGGAATGGAATTTAGTGATTTTAATTTGCACTGCATTTATTTTGCCAGTCATCCCAAACATTTAACATTTCTTTGATTCTCACTGACTTCTGCATATGCTTTTCTTTTGAACAGGAGAGAAAATGCTAAAGTGATACAATCCTACTAATTATCAGAAACTGAAAACCTTTACCTGTTCCAATTACAAGTGTTTTATCTATCTAGAGATTCAAATTGTTCAAGTCAGACAAAGAAAATTCTCTGATCATATTCTATATGCAAAAGGTAACCAAAAACATTATGTTCTATTAGAAATGCAGGCGCTTGACACTATTTAATGGAACACAGTGGTGTCCCACAACGTCTTGACAACCTGAAGTGTGCCTCCTGAATAGACTTGTGAAAGTTTAATTGGATAGGAGACTACTCCATGAGGGACCACTAGCACTTTAATAGCTAGCAGCAGACCCCTAGTGAGGTTGAATAATTACAATCAAGGAGCTATAGCGGTTTCCATGACTGCACTTATACTTCTGCAGAAAGGCCCATTTTCCCCTACATGACAGTTCACTTTGTATTAATTATAGATTACATGCTTCAGCCCTCTATCATTATGCTAGCATATTCTCATAAAGGATGGTACATTAACCATGAAATACTGTGTTCATTGCATGTATGACTGTTCAACTCCCTGCACTGAGTGTGTGTGATGAGGAAGAAAGGGAAAGAGAGGTCATTTTATAAATGTCA
The DNA here is from genome assembly GCF_964194135.1 of Talpa europaea. NCBI lineage: Eukaryota > Metazoa > Chordata > Mammalia > Eulipotyphla > Talpidae > Talpa > Talpa europaea. The sequence goes on along the minus strand of NC_140075.1, from coordinate 66,188,229 downwards.
ATGGCACCAGATGTGCAAAAAACAAATCTAAAGGCAGCAAAAAAGAGTCTGGTGGCATAATCTCCAACTAAAAGGGAGCTATCGTGTAAATCTTTATTATATTTTTATTTTCAAGCACATATTCAGAATGCAGTAGGCTTAAACAATAGTAATTGAATTATTCCAATCCATTGGGAGTTAAGAATTATCTGCAAAGCTACTCCTAACTGTTGTTCTTCAAACCTCTCTTTCTGTGAACAGTGACAATAGATCTTGTTTCATGGATGAGAACTCACAGATCATCTACTGATGCCCATCTCTGAGGCAAAGTGTGAACCTCGATAATTTCATTATGAACAAACTCTCCTCAATTATGAATTATTATAGTCACTATACAGCAGGAATAAAGCTTAGTTAAGCTATCATCTATGCCAGAGGGTGGGAGAAGTTGATTCAATTTCAGACCATCTAATGGCAAAACTTGTGCCCACTTTACTATCATTTCTCCAGTAATAATAAGACTGAGGGAAGTAGGCCAATACAGACCAATTTTCCTGTAAGCTAGCAAAATAAGCTGTGTTCATGATAAAATTGCATCATGGTTTCTAAAAGAGTAGAACTTGGTAGATCAATTGCATTTTAGTGCAAATGTCTCCTAAGTACTCCAAATATATCTTGGCCATCTCCGTGTTTAAAAAAAAAATCTCAGTATTAACATTTTCTCAAACTTTTCAAAAAATTTACCCTAACACTGCTTTCCTCTAACTTAGCATGAAGGTTAGACAGGTCGCTGCATACTTCCTCTCAAGTTTTCTCTGTCTTTATTATTCACGTTTCTGAATATTAATTTCTCAGAGGAGTCAAAAGCAGATAATTAGCTTTTGAACAAAATATAGTTTGGTGGCTCAACAATTAAAAATTTGTAGCAAGGTATTTTACATATTCACAAATTTAACTTTATATAAAAAGTTTCGAAAGTAGAGTTTTTGATAATGATTTTTTTCCTACTTACCAATTATAAACTAATAAATTGCCTTCAATGATGCTCAAAAAGTTTTCGTTTTTGGCTGGTGGAAGCTCTTCAACAAGGATCCCTTGCTCACAAAAACACTGGTCTTTCATAACCTTTGGTTTCTGGTATAACACAGAGCTCAAGCTCATATTATAGATTCTTGGCTACAGACCTGGGTTTCATCCATTTGCTCCTGGAAAGCCTGGATCATTTTTGTGGAGAATGATGTTTAGATACCAAACTTTTGGCCATAGAAGAGATCTTGCAGCTAGATTTTTATTATTTGTTGGTCCTTTGAATCAACAGCAATAAGAAATCTGTAGATTTGATTTTAAAGATTTATTTTTATTGATTTATTCATACAAGAACTGGGGTATAGGCCAGATGTGTGTGTGGGGGGGTGAGAGGATTCACCAGAGACAGAATAGGCAGTAGGACAGGCAGATCTACTGAAATACACTGCTGAGGGGAGCAATGGGTGAGAGAGGAGAGGCCTGCTATGCCATGTGGGTTGCTCCCTGGCCAGGGATTAAATTCATGCTGCAGGGCCTCCCTGGTGGCGCAGTGTTTGAGCGCTGGGTTGCAAAGCTGCCCACAGCCTCTGCAGCGGCAGTTTGATCCCCGGCTGCAACCCTGCCACAGGAGGAGGGTCCCACAGGGTGCCCAGACCTCTCCTGCTGCCCGCTGCTCCCCTCAGCAGTGTACTTCGGTCCTTCTGCCTGCTCTGCTCCCCGCTCTGGCTCTGGTGAATTCTCTCACCCTCCCGTACTTCTGACTGTACCCAGTGCTTGTATAAATAAATAAATCTTAAAAAAAAATCTTAAAAAAAAAATAAATAAATAAACTCATGCCGCAATGGGTGGCTATAGCTTGACAGCACTGAGACTTTAACCTCTGGGCCACCAGGGAGGCCCAAGAAATCTACATTTTTAAAGGAAAGTATGAGTTTGCATAGATACTTTCAATTCAAGGGTACCTTTATAGTTACTGCTTAATTTCTGTTATTTTTAAATATTACATTTATTTCCCATATGTAAAATCTTTGTTCTAATTATCATTAGATAATTCATTGTCACAATACAATCTCATTATTAATGTAATTATTGAAAAATATAAGGAATTCAAAATCATTTGAACCTGTGAAATCTCACCATCTTAACTCTTTTCTGTGTGATTTGTCTACTAACTGTACATAGTGAGGTTCATTTGTTTCATTTTCATTTACTTTTTAGTGTATTTTATGTAGACACTTGTGTTTGCATTTTATATCTCATCTATTTGATACATAAATACACAAGCAATGTGAAATACTTTCTCCATACTTATCTCCATACTTTCTTAGATAAATGGTTGCTTAATTTAATATACCACACACACTTTGCTCCACCTTAACATTTTCACTTGTGTATCCTAGAGTTGAAAACTGATGTTCTAATATCCAAATTCAGCCAACTCAATTTGTGCAGCCAAATTGCATGCCTTTTGGTAGAGACATCCTCTTCTTGTGGTCACAGTCCTTACCCCTCCTTACTGCTTACATTCCTGCTGCCTCACATGTTTATTATAAGCATCTGATCTGTGAAGACATTGAGTTTACAAAGTATGCCTTGAAAAACTAAAGATCTTTATCTGAAAAGTGTGAAATTAAGAGATTATGAAATTTAGATTCTACTTTTAAAGACAATCTATAGTACTTAGTGGTGGAACTTAAGACCCAATTGATAAGATCTAAATCTATGAAGAATTCTGAGTATGAGTCTCATTAAGCACATGCCTGGACAGTTAGGAAAAATTTTGATTATTTGGCCATTAGGATAACTGTTAGGATTTTACTTATTAGTTAAATGTTATTTGTGAAATTAATGTTTCATAATAACTGCCAAATAATAATTTTGTGTCATCCGTCATTCTAAGAACTTTACCTAAAATTTTATTTAATTCTTTTAACAATCCTATGTGATACTAGTATAGTCCCTATTTACTAGGTCAGGAGAATAAAGTACAGAGAGCTTACTTAGCTTAAAGTTCTCAGGTATCATAGGTAAAATTGAACCCAGGCATATCTGATCCAGGGTCTGTGCTCTTACAACATCACTATGTTTGCCTCTTGCTTTATTTCACAATCTTAAGTTGAAAAAAATTCTGGTTATGCTCTGAACTTTCCAGTTTTTTTCTCTTTGCAGCTCTACTTTGTAAAGACATTGCTATAGCAACTGTGAGGTATATGATGGGAAGAACCTCACAGATCTGACCCTGGTAATCCCTCCCTTATGTTCATAGCACTAACATTTAAAAAATATTTCCATTTAGAATACATAAGTGTTAGCAAGATCAAAGAATAAGAATTAGTTGCTGCACTTTCAGGAATTAGTGTTTTTTACAAAAGCTTCTTGGAAGAAGCAAATTGCATTAGGACTCTTCTCAGAATCCTTTTAGATCTTTCTAATCCAGAGTATTTATAGCTTTACCACATGAGCATTCCATCCAGGAAGGGCCTGGCTCCTGGTGTCTCTTTGGCTTCACCTTCTCTGTCTCCACGCCATCCAAAGATAATGCCACAAGCAGGAATGCTTATTCTTCTTAAACCTACATTGTTTTTTCAGTTGTTGGAATACCAGGGTACTTATTGTTTGTTTCATTCAATTATTTTGTTTCTTAAAATCTTGTTTCTTGCATTTTCAACTGATCTATATATGAACATCTCACCCCCTAGACTAGATTATAGGCATAGATGATTGGATGTGTTTAATGCTTTCGTCTTCCCCTCACTGCATATCTGTGACATTAACCCATGTAATGAGGATGCATTCAGTAAAGCCTTAATTTTAATTGAAAGGAAGATTGTTTTTCAGTGAGTAAGTTAATTCCATTTTCATGATATATCTGGGTCAGATAAAAAGTCATGAACACAAGTAGGAGATTTGCTTTTCTGAAAGGAGCATATGTGGGTATGGGACTTTTTAACGTTTTATATATATGTGTATATATATGTATATATATGTGTATATATATATATGCACACACACAAACACACACACAGAAACACATTCCTTTGGGAAAGGTATATATACATATATCTACTGTTTTATCACGCGCTATGCGTCTTTATGTGTGTGTGCACAAACCCACATGCACACACACAGAGCAAAGGGTAATAAAGCAGTGTTAGGATTGCACCAGAACAAAGAACAAAGCCCTGGCATCTCAAAAAGAAAAAGCTTTTATAATAATCGTTTGTGTTGGCTATCTGAAAGTACCCCTCTCTTTCCACTCACAGCTGCATTGCTAATTAAATTGAATGGGTTCAATTTTAGCTGAACATTAATGGTATAATTGCATTGCTGTAAGTAATTAAAACCTTATCCTATTTATCCTGACAGATGGTTTGGTTGAAAGTTTCAACTGCAAAGGATAAAATTTATATATGTGGATACTAGGGAATAGAATCATTCATTCATATTTTGATTGCCTGGAATAAAATTCCATAGACTTTTAGCTCACTGAGCTTTGCTACAGGAGGTAGTTAGTAGATATAAATTCAACAAGTAAATTTCATGGATAATTATTTCTTTACATGACTTGATCTGAGCTATTTTGATAATAAATTTGTGATTATTCAGGAATTAACAGGACAATAAACTTGACTCTTAGAACTTCATCTTTGAAAATGTTCATTTAAAGGAACGACATTTACTTCATATTACAGATGTCCCTTTGACTCAACTGTTCCTCCAAACTTATTTTAAGCATGTTAAATAGATTAAAGGTAAATTAGGCCTGTAAAGTATTAATGAAATATTTTGGTCTCTGTGGAATTTATTCACTAATTCCATATAGTAGCAAATTTGCAACATATTATTAAAGATGTGGTTCTACTTCATTACACAGTTATTTTTACAAAAATCCTAGGTTATTTTTAAATAGGAGACATAGCTTCAGTGAGAACAAATAATTATATTGAAGTATATGAAATCACAGAATTACTTTACCGGTATGTTGTGAGAGATTCGTGCATTATAGAACCAATGTCATTTTTCCCCTTCCTCTCTTCCTTCTTAACCTTTTGATTTATTTGAAAACTACATCAGCATAAATGCTGTGAAACCATGCACATTTCCCCCCAGACTTTCCTAGATGTGGTGCAGAATTTCAATTTGTGAGGAACAATCTCAAAACTAGGAAGCCCAAAGCAGGGATATAGCAAAGTTGAAATAAGACAAAGACCACAGAATTCCCTTCCAGGTTCTTTCGCATTTTTTGTGCAGTGAAATTGATACCATAATTTCAGGTTTTCAGGCCTAGTCTCCCAGCCAGGAATGGATTGCAGGCTGCAGGGGCAGTGCTGATTCCCAGCCACTAGACCACCATGGGTTGGTGTCTCACGAAGCCACAGCAGGAACTTGGCTGACCCTCAGGCCAGCAAGTGAGAAGGGGCAGATTTGTTCAGAGATAGAAGAACTTTATTGAGGAGAAAAGGAACAGAAATAAAGTGCGATTCCCAGGTGGGTAGAACCAGGCCAGGAAGGGGCAAGGGAGCCGCAGTAGAGCCGGGCCTCGGGTAATATGCACCTTCTTTCCCTAATGATTCCATAACTCCACCAGTCTCCTTGTGATTGGTTAGTTCTTGTTGGTCTCACTCACTGTCTTATGTCTCTATGCCCAGAACTAAGTCTTTGTGTCCCAGCCTTTATCTTAGCAGACTTGTCTTTATTGCTCCTGTCCAGGAATGTCTGCTGTCCCTGGTCCTGGGGTGTTTGATTAACCCCTTTTGGAAGTTGTTGCCCTGATCTATGGAGCTTCCCTTATATCTCTGACACTTTTACTATTCTGTTATGACCCTAAGGGCTCTCCACTTGCCCTGTGATTCAAAAATCTCCTTTATACCTACATCCAGTTTTTAAAAATTGGGTAAAACTTTTCATTCTCACTTAGATACTTCTTAGCAATATCTAACAAAAATTTTTTGAATAGGGCCTCCAAGGTGGCGCAAGGGGTTAAACGCAAGCTATCCGCAGCCACTGCACCATGAGTTTGATCCCTGGCCAGAGAGCTACCCACATGGTGCAGCAGACCTCTCCCGTCTCGCCTGCTGCTCCCCTCAGCAGTGTATTTCAGTCAGTCTGCCTGTTCTATTCTCTGTTCTGTCACTGGTGAATCCTCTCACCCATGCCCCACCCCTCTCCACACCTCTGGCCCGTACTCCAGTTCTTGTATGCATAAATAAATCAATCTAAAAAAAATTTTTTTTGAATAACATTGCTGATTTGGGGTTGTCAGTAGGGTCATCATGTTAAAAATGAAATAAGAAATAGATTGATTTTTAAAATTATATAGTTTCTATATCTATGACTTATTGTAAATGAAATTTTCATAATAAACTACCACAATTTATATGTACTGAAAATCTTACAACATTTTACATTATTGTGCTAGAGTTACATTAATTGATAGAATTTCTTTCTTTTTGAGATTTATTTATACATACAAGAACCAGGGTATAGGCCAGAGTTTGGGGAGTGGGAGGATTCACCAGAGACAGAGTGGGGAACAGAATGGGCAGATCAACTGAAATACACTGCTGAGGGAAGCAGTGGGTGAGTCAGGAGAAGTCTGCTGTGCCATGTGGGTCACCTCCCTGGCTGGGGATTGAACTTGTGTTGTAATGGCTGCGGTGAGCTTCATAGGTTGCGTCTTAACCCCTTGCACCACCAGAGAGGCCTGATTGATAGAATTTCTTGAGATGTATTTCCATGTGATTATCAACAGAAGCATTTGTGGGGGGGAAATCTTGTAGATAGCACTAAGAAATTTGAAAAAAGTACTGCATTCTTCCCAAAGTATTTAAAAATCCAACTTTGGTATACCTGTAGAGTGCTGTTAATACTGTTTAATGTAATCTACTTGGAATTGGGCATAATTTAACTGAATTTAAGCTTTTTTGTTTTCTTTTTCTGACTAGTTGCCAAACAATTCCATGTAATCAGATGATAGCACTTTCTGCAGGAGAGAGTTTAGTGCTGGCGGATCATTCCATATCTAATACTCTGTTGGGGGCATAAAAAATGTATGTTATCACCTGAAAGATCTCTAAACACCTATTTATTATTACAGCCATATATGAATTGTTAAAATAGTTTCTCTGACAGACACAACTAATAGGCATATGTGTATACTTTCTCTGGAAATAATTTCTTGCCTGCCTATCATAATGTGGTTTCTTCTTTCCACAAGCCAATTTAATTTTAACTGTTGATGAGCTTAAATGTTAGAAACTCACAATTTCTACAACCTTATAAATTTGTAGGCCAAACTATTGGCATATTAGTGTTTGTTCTATGTTCCAAATAATAATGCTATGCTTACTAAGGAAGATAGGAACTTGTGACTCCTTCCCTTCATCATTTAGTTGAATAGACTTTGTAAGAGTGGTGGCTTTCCTCCAAATATGATTTATAACAAATGTAAGAAGATAGTTAATGAAATATTATTTGGTAAAATGGGTGACATATATGTAAATATGGATGAAAACTAATAATTTGTGTGGACATTTATCTTTAAGAAGTTTGAAAAAGTGCTTGTCCTGGAAGGCAAAGTAAAATATAGTTCTAACTTAATTAGAAAATGCCTAATAGAGGACATATATTTTTTACTCAAATGCTAAAAGTAATGACTGGAAAATAAGGTGGACATAGAGGAAAGTAATTTGATAAGAGTATGAAAAGACTAAATAGGGATTTTGAAAATTGTTTTCAGAGAAAATATTGATTTGTTTTACAAGGGAAAATAAATAAAAACAATATTCAATCTTGTTTAAGGAACAAATGAATCTGGAAAATGGTGGGAAATGAAATGACATCCATTATTAGTGGACATTTCTCCTTCAATGATACATACATCTAATCTTTCTTTTCCAGAAATGACTAGAAGGGTAATTTCACTTACAGTATGTCCCTTCTAAGAGTGCTCTATCAAATCATAGAAACATCTTTAAAGAAACTTGAATGTCTATGATATCATACTTGAAAATTATAACTTAATTTACATGTGATAAAACTCTAGTAATGAAAGTTATCCTAAATATGTTGCAAATATTTTTATGTATGTTGACCCATAAATTATTCAAAAATGTTTAAATGCGAGCAAAGTAATCAGTGAAATGGGATGGGAGAATATTTTAATTGGGTTGACAAACTGGGAGTAGTGTGCATATGAAAATCACCATATTTACTAAATATGTTTACTATATTCATTAGATATATGGAAGAGAACGTACTCTTTGCTGGGCCGAGTTTATTATCCATATTGAAGTGGTAGCAGTTAGGCATGTGTTTTATAATACAAGTATATAATGTGGTCATGGAGACTCCAAGTGGAGACAGTAGCAGAAAAATTATTATATGGGTCACCCAAATTAAAAGTCCAGTGAAGTAGGCTTTCCTTAGTAGGAGGGCATGCTTATCAGTAGTGAGGCTTCAAATACACGAAGAGTCAGAGACAAGATTTGAGAGAGACTGGCAAGAACATCACAGGGGCTTTGTTTTTAACAGCCCTCAGGAACAGAAGTCTAGATATGAAACTAAGTAGAAAAACTATTAGCAGAACTAGACTATGTGTTGCTTTGGATGCTGAAATTGGTGGGAGTCTTAGAATATTAAATGAAGTTACAAGTTCAACCAAACATTGAGAGAAACTTGATGAGACTGCAATTCAACTGTAATCTGAGATTCAGTTTGATATTGGCTTAACATTTGCCACTGATTCCTAAACTGTAAAGATAAAGCATCTTAAATGCCTATGATTTCAGGTCAGGATTGATTCTAGCAAGTTGTAGAATATTCATTCTACATGTTCTCACCCATCAACTTCCATCTGCTATGCAATATTCTTGGTAATAAGGATGCAGAAATGAAATAACTTGGTCTTCACAGACTAACACCAAAGCATAATAAAACACAGAGAAAGCCTCATTTTGTGCTGTAACTGTATTTGTGTGTTCAGGTTATGTGTCTCAGTCAGCTCAGGATGCTGTAGCAAAGTACGGTAGACAAAGTGGCTAAACAACAACACATTTATTTCTCACAGTTCTGGAGGCTGGGCAGTCTAGGATCAAAGTGACCATGAATTTGCTTCTAGATGAGAGTCCTCTTTCTGTCTTATAGAGTTTTCTTGCTATTTCCTTTCATGACACAGAGAGAAAGCTCTACACTCTCTTCCTCTGCTTATAGCGAACTAAGAAATAGACTAATGCCTTCACGGTACTTCTACCCTCACAACTTCATCTAAACCTAGTGACTTCCCAAAGGTCCTCTTTCTGAAACTAACATAATAAGGGTTAAGGTTTTGACATAGGAATAGTTGGAGCAGGGGCAATCATTCAGTCTATGGTGTAGACAAAGAATCATGTATCACAAAAAAGTGAGTATGAAAGAACCAACTTGAAGTATAGATAGGCAAAAAATTATTCCATTTAGTAATCTTTACCATATATATCTATATATGCAATATATATTACCATATGTCTAAGAGCAAGGTATATATTATATATATATTAAAGCAAGAGTTTGCTTTTTAAATTAGCTCTGTATTTTTAGGAGCTGGTCTCTACAGCTTATGTTAAGTTGACATGATAATATTGGGTTGTCAGAAAAGTCATGACCCATTTTCTTCTTTCCTGGAATATGAATGCATTCTTAAATTTAGAACTGTCTCATGATTTAGTTTAGGGAAAATATGAATATGGGATTAATGATTTTTTTCTTGCCAATAAAGTTTTATAGAATGCAAGGTGATGCTATCACTTTTCTGATTCCTCTATACACAGAGCACATTTGCTTTTTAAACAAAATTAAACTCCATTAGGTATGGTATCTAAATAATTATAATCTTACAAATATGTTCCAGGGATACACTGATACACAGTCTAAGAAGTGGGTAGTCAAAGTTGTGAGCTTTCCTTTCCCCTCAGGAAAGGAGGGGGAAGCTGCTTTCATCCTGTCTTTTAACTATGCTAAGAGTGCTAGATGTCCAGCTTTGCTTAAGAATGATAAGATTGTTTTGAAAAAATGACTTGATTAGTTGCCTATTTTTGTGGCTATTCTGCATAAAAAATAGTGGCATTCAGCATTACACAATTATTCCTTAATCATGAGCCTGTAGGCCAGTGAGAAGGACTGTTTTAAGCTGTGAATCTCTGAGTTTGGCTTTGTGTAAGCTAGGGAGACAACAGCTACCTGAGGTACAGCAAAGGCTGACCTCTCCCAGAAGCTTAAGCAAAACCATTCTCAAGGCCTGGCCTTGAAGATGGTACACATTGGGCATCGACCAAAGCGAGTGAATTGTTCAAGTTCCCTTCAAGGAAATGGATATGCAATATATGCTGAACAATCATCTAATCTACAATGGCTAAGTGGATATCCTCATTTAAAGAGAGAGATCTTGGCTATTGGTTTTTCTTTTCCTGATAGTTTGGTTTAGTAGAATGTTTTATGCTTCCTTGAGGAGTAAATTTTTAACCTAGAAGATTGTGTTACTTGTAACATGTATTATTTCTAACTTAGAGTTGAATTTAAATGATTTCTTGATGTAGTTATCTGAATTAAATTGCCTTGAAGCCATCTAACATCTCCCCCTCTCATTTTGTATTGCCAGATAAAATATAGGACACCCAGTTAATTAGATTTTCAGGTAAACACAAATAAAATTTTTGATGTGACTATATCCTGAATTTGTGTTGTGTATCTGAAATTAAAATTCAACTGGACATCTGATGTTTTTTATTTGCTAAATCAGGCAACATACTCTCATCTCACCAATGTATTTGATCATCATCTTTGGATTGCTTAATCAATTCTTTCCATGAGTCATGTACTTCAAATATATAGAGAGTATTAGTTCCTGATCTCAACAAGTTTAGTTTATATTGACAAGTTGATGATTACATTACTTTTATAAAGTATATGATGACTTAAGTATATTTTGCTATTGAAAAACATAGAGGGACACTTACCAAGACTGGTGAGGTTAGGAAAGATTTTTTTTTTTCTTTCCTCAACATTTTTTCTTTTCTTCAACATTACTGAAAGTAACAGGAAAAAAAGAATATCGGTGGGCCTCCCCTGCTGGCACAAGCAGTTGAGTGCCACATTGTGAAGCTGTCCGCAGCCTCTGCAGCGCCAGTTCAGTCCCAGCCAGTGAGGGCCCCACATGGCACGGAAGACCTCTTCTGTCCTGCCTGCTGCTCCCCTCAGCAGGGAATTTCGTCAGTCTGCCTGTTCTGTTCCCTGCTCTGTCTCTGGTGAATCTTCTCACCCTCCCGCGCATCTGGCCTGTGCCCTGGTTCTTGTATAAATAAATAAAAAAAATCTTTTTTTTTTTTCAAAGAATATCAGCTAGAAAAGGTATGTACAGAACCTAACAGGCAAGTCCATTGTACATGAAAATAAAATGTAATATGTCTTCTGTCTAGAGAGTGTCACCTGACTCTACCATGGCAAATATGTTATTACTAATTATGGAGAATTCTGTTTTTGTTAAGTTTTCAGATTAAAGAATTTGATGGAATTCCAGAAATCACAACTTCTCCTGTTACTTTTTCAATACTGTTGTCTTTCTTTTTTTTTTTTTAAAGAATTGGTTTTTACCATTTCTCTTGTCCATATTTAATTGGTGCCTGATATTTAAAAATTCATTTTCATTATTTCATTTGGTTGTGAATTAACTCTGAGGAAGCAAAGCAGATGTGTTATTGACATTTTTTTTTCCCACTGAATGAACTAGAATTCCAGACAATCTAAAAAAAAAAAATCATAAAATCAATTTATCTTACACCTTAATTTTAACTCAGATCACCTGACTATATTGACTCTGTCCTTTATGCTATATTGTAATGTTTTAATTCTCCATCAACTCACAGGATGATAGTCCCACATATGTGAATCACACAAATTTGGGGATATTAGGCAGTATGGAGAATGGAACAAAATTTCTTTTCTTGAACTTGGTTCCAAAACACCAAACATGGTATGCTGCACTCATCAAAATAATTGGACTTTTATTATTTTCAGCTGTCAATCTCAAAACAACTTAGTTGGAACAAATGTAAGAAAGGAGGGAAAGAGTTTGTGATCTCATCAAATTGAATTCTTTACCGGGCTGGGATTATTACATTTTACCATTCCCATTGCATTTTTATTTCCCTTCTGGATTTTTGTCTAACGTATTTTATGACATTACTATAGAATTGAGATCTAAAGAAATTATCAGAAGACTACCTGTAAAAACCAATTTTGAGTGAACTGTGATACATTATCTTGAAACTTCATTCTAATTGTTATCTGCTTCTAAATGAAATTGAGCTCTTCAATTTATAAAGTAAAATCTAGAAACACTATCTAATGTGCTTAATATTCAGAATGCATAATCTGATTTAATCAGTTGTGAGTGCTAGATATTCAAATGAGTAAACAGCACATACATAACCAACAATATATTATTGCTAATTGAGTTAAATGCCAAAATGAATTTAGCTTATTCTGCAATGTTGAAAATGTTTGTAATTCGCTTTGAAATGAATCCTTGACTAAGGACAGAATTATGAAAAACTAGATTTTGGTTCACGGTGTGGCACTTCTATTTTTTTAAAAAATTCATAAGTTATACATATAGTACACCATGTTTTACCCTTATACATTAAATTATTTTTCTTATCAATAGCACATATTTTGATTGAGCTTGTTTAGTCCTATTATGTTTATTTTTGCTTTGTTTAATTTTTCTCTCCCTTCCCTCCTCCTCTTTTATTAGCTCTTCCATTTGTCTTTTTGTTTTCAAGATGTAGAGTTTTAAAAAATGAAGTGGTTGGGCCTCCCTGGTGGCGCAGCAGTTGAGCCCTGGGTTGCGAAGCAGCTCGCGGCCTCTGCTGCGCTGGTTCGATCCCCGGCTGCTCTCTGGCCACCAGAGGAGGGTCCCACATGGTGCGCAGACCTCTCCTGCCACCCGCTGCTCCCCTCAGCAGTGTACTTCGTTCCTTCTGCCTGCTCTGCTCCCCGCTCTGGCTCTGGTGAATTCTCTCACCCTCCCGCGCTTCTGACTGTACCCAGTGCTTGTATAAACAAACAAACAAACAAATAAATAATACATGCCTCTTTAAAAATAAATAAATATAAAAAAATTTATTAAAAAATGAAGTGTTTAACCACAAATGGTGAATTGGTTAAAATTTAAATCTTCAGTATGCTTTTTAGCTTTTTAGATTGTAGTATTTCCCTATAAAAACAGAAAAATTGCATGATTGAATAGTTAGCCCTCTTAAGGAAATAAAGATGCCTGTTAATATCAACTGTTTTGCAATCATTGTCCTCAATCATTGAGATGGAGCCAACTCATATCTTTTGCTGCTATATAGTGTAGTTATTAGTATTAAATTCTGAGGGGATATTTTATGCATGCACAAGATCTTATGAGCTTCTATAATGTTCAAAGCACTATGGGAAACATTGTAAATGAGCAGGACGTATTTCTAAATTCATGAACATCACATTCAATGTCCCAGTAAGGACCTTTGCAGTTTGAAGGGAAAAAATGCATACATAAAAGGAAACCAGATGTGCTAATAGAAATAATTATTAAATTGAATAAAGAGATTTAATGGAAAAGGGGGAAGGATGAGAATATTTTGTAAAGTAATGAATAATCAGAAATTGCTCACCATGAATTTTGAGACATTGAACTCCATTCTTAAGAAATACATTGAAATTTCCTTTCAGAATTTTAAATTTAAAAAAGTGTATGATAATTAAATATGAAGTGTATATATATTTTTAATCATTATTATAATTTTTGTTAAGGCTGCACTGGTTGACAACATTGTGCACGATTCATAAATACAGGATCCTGCCTCCTCACCACAAAGGCACCCATAGTCCTTCTCCACAGTCCATTGGGGTCCCTTCCCCTTTTCTTCTCTATCTTCCCCCTCCCCCTCAGTTTTATAGTAAGATTTTTAGGGTTTGATTTTGGCTTGATGTTGTCCAACTCTTTGTTTTGTTTCTCTGCATTCCAAATATGATCAGAACCATCTGATATTTATCGTTCTCCCTCAGGCTAACTTTACTTAGTATAATCCCCTTAGTTCCACCTATGTTGTCAGAAATAGCAGGAGGTCATCTTGTCTTTATATAGGGATAATGTTCTATCATATAAGTACATATGTATATATACATGCATTTATTAACAAGTATGCAATATATGTAAAATACACACACCTTCTTGAGCTGTTCATCTGTCCTTGCTTCCGCAATTTGGCTGTTGTTAATAACATTGCAGTGACTATAAGAGCGCATGTAATCCTTCAAATTAGTGTTTTCACATTCTTCCAGTAGATACCCAGAAGTGGTATAGTTGGATCACATGATAGATCTATTTTTAATATTTTGAGAAGCCTTCATACTGTTTTCCAAAGGGGCTGGACCAGTCTACAATCCCACCAGTAGTGTACCAGGGTTCCTTTTTCACCACATCCTCACCAACACTTGTTTGTGGACTTTTTGAAATGGGCCATTCTCACAGGTGTGATGTAGTATCTCCTTATGGTTTTAATTTTCATTTCTGTGCTGATAAGTGATAATGAGCATTTTTTTCATGGCTTGTTGACTGTCTTCTTTGGAGAAGTGTCTAACTCATCTGCCTATTTTTTTTTTTAAGATTTATTTATTTATTTATACAAGCACTGGGTACAGTCAGAAGCACGGGAGGGTGAGAGAATTCACCAGAGCCAGAGCGGGGAGCAGAGCAGGCAGAAGGACAGAAGTACACTGCTGAGGGGAGCAGCGGGCGGCAGGAGAGGTCTGCGCACCATGTGGGGCCCTCCTCCGGTGGCCGGGGAGCAGCCGGGAATTGAACCGGCGCTGTAGAGGTTGCGGGCAGCTTCGCAACCCAGCGCTCAACTGCTGCACCACCGGGGCCCCCCATCTGCCTATTTTCTGATTGGTTTACTTTCATTTTGTTGAGTTGTATGAATCCTTTGCAGATGCTGGATATTAGTGCCTTGTGGTATGTACAATGTGCAAATATTTTCTCACATTTGGAAAGTTGTCTTATCGTTTTAATGATAGTTTCTTTTGCTGTGCAAAAACTTTTAGTTTGATGTTGTTCCATTTGTTTGTATTTCTTGTTTTCCTTGCCATAAGAGTCACATCCCCAAATATGTCACTGAGGCCATCGTCAAGGAATGTTTTGCTAATGTCTCCTTCTACGTATTTTATGTTTTCAATTCCTACATCTAAGGCTTTATTACATTTTGAGTTAATTTTTGTATATTGTGTGAAAAGTGGTTTAGTGTCATTCTTTATATGTGGCTGGAGAATTTTCCCAAAACCATCTGTTGAAGACACTTTCTGCTACAGCGTACGCTCTTGGCTCCCTTGTTTTAAGATAACTATCCATAGAAGTGTGGGTTTATTTCTGGGCTCTCAATTCTATTCCATTGGTCTGTGTGTCTATTTTTATTCCAATACTACACTGTTTACATTACTATAATTTTGAGTATATTTGAAGTCTGGGAATGTTACACCTCTCTTTTTCCTCTCTTTTTTGTCAGGGTTGTTTATATTATTTAGTAAAAATATGTATTTGAGTAACACTAGTTAGACATTTTGGAGGGAAAAAAGAGACATGTTTAAACATGTCCTTTTATGACATTAAAGGGTTATGTTGTCATTTTAAACTATAGAAAGTTAAAAAATTCAAAGTAATTTACAGTTGTGTTTCAATACATGCAATGAAGGGAATGTTGCAAATGAGGGTATGGAAAAATTTGAAACATACTATTTAAAATTGTACATGAATATATATAATGTAGAGTCATGGAGATAGATGATGGAAAGTTATTTTTTAAGATTTATTTATGCATACAAAGCTGGGGTGTAGGCCAGAGGTACAGGGGGTGAGAGGATTCACCAGAGACAGAGTGGGGTGCAGAACAGGTAGATAGAGTGAAATACACTGCTGAGAGAACTAGCAGGCAAGATAGGAGAGGTTTGCCTGAGCCATGTGGGTCAGATCATTGGCCAGGGATTGAACTTGTGCAGTAGTGGCCGCAGATCGCTTCATAGTGCTGAGACTTAATCCCTTTTGCCAACAGGGAGACCCTTGGAAAGAATTTTTTTTTTAAATCTTCTAAAGTGCTCTCATGTTATGGGTATCTGATAGTAATATTTTTTTTTTATTTATTTTTTTAATTTTATTGTTATATTCCCCATACAATTGCAGCCCCCCCATTCTGACCCCAATCCCTCCCCACCCGCCCCCACCCCGCTAAAAGTGTCTCTGGTTCATAGTTTTTTGTTGATTTTGATTTTCACTTTCTTATAGTTATTCATTGTCCTGGTCCCTTATTTAAGTTTTCTAGATTCCTGCTATGAGTGAGACCATCCGGTATTTTTCTTTTTCTTTTTGGCTTATTTCGCTGAGCATGATCCCTTCCAGCGCCATCCATGTTGCTGCAAATTGCATGTGTTTATCTTTTTTGAATGCTGAGTAATATTCCATGGTATATATGGACCACATCTTCTTGATCCAGTCATCTATTTTTGGGCATTTGGGTTGTTTCCAAAGCTTAGCTATTGTAAACAGTGCTGCTATAAACATAGGGGTGCAGGTGTTCTTTGGAATTGATGTTTCTGTGTCCTTTGGGTAAATACCTAGGAGTGGAATTGCTGGATCATATGGAAGCTCTATGTTTAGTAGGTCCAGAAATCTCCACACAGCTTTCCACAGTGGTTGGACCAGTTTGCACTCCCAACAACAGTGTAGAAGAGTTCCTTTTTCTCCACACCCTCGCCAACATTTGTTGTTGCTAGTTTTTTTAGTATGTGCCATTCTCACTGGTGTAAGATGGTATCTCATGGTAGTTTTGATTTGCATTTCCCTGATGGCAAGTGATGTTGAACATTTTTTCATATGCCTGTTGGCCATTTGCATTTCCTCTTCAGAGAAGTTTCTTTTTAGCTCTTCTGCCCATTTTTTGACTGGATTATTTTCTTTGTTGTTGTTGAGTCTCATCAGCTCTTTGCAGATTTTTGTGATCAGTCCTTTATCATTAGTGTTGGGTGCAAAAATGTTCTCCCAGTTGGTGGGGTTTCTCTTTGTTTTTGTTATTGTCTCTTTTGCTGTGCAGAAGCTCTTTAATTTGATGTAGTCCCAGCTGTTTATCTTTGCCTTCACGATCACTGCTTTGGGTGATGTGTCTGTAAAGATGTCTTTGATGTGCAAATCACGTAGTGTTTCGCCTATATTTCCTTCTATATATTTTATGGTTTCAGGTCTTATGTCTAGTTCTTTAATCCATTTTGAGTTGATTTTTGTGTATGGTGTGAGGTAGTGGTCAAGCTTCATTCTTTTGCATGTAGCGACCCAGTTTTCCCAGCACCATTTATTGAACAAACTTTCTTTGCTCCAATGCATAGTCTTTGCTCCTTTGTCAAAGATTAGTTGACCATAAATCTGTGGGTTTATTTCTGGATTTTCTATTCGATTCCATTGGTCTGTATGTCTGTTCTTGTTCCGATACCATGCAGTTTTGATGATTATGGCTTTGTAGTATAGTTTGAAGTCTGGGAGTGTAATGCCTCCATTCCCTTCTTTTTTTTTCAGGAGAGCTTTGGCTATTCGGGGTTTTTTGTGATTCCATATGAATTTCATCAATAATTGTTCTATTTCTTTGAAGAATGACATTGAAATTTTGATTGGAATAGCATTGAATCTGTATATTGCTTTTGGAAGGATGGCCATTTTAATAATGTTTATTCTTCCAATCCACGAGCAGGGGATGTCTCTCCATTTCTTTGTGTCTTCTTCTATTTCTTTTAACAGTGTTTTATAGTTTTCTTTGTATAGGTCCTTTACCTCTTTTGTTAGATTTATTCCCAAATATTTGATTTTTTTTGTTTCAATAACAAAAGGGATGGTTTTTTTGATTTCTTCTTCTTCAGATTTATTGTTTGTGTATAGGAAGGCTACTGACTTTTGCGTGTTGATTTTGTATCCTGCCACTTTACTGAACTGATTGATGAGTTGAATTAGCTTTTCTGTGGAGTTTTTGGGGTTCTCTATGTATAATATCATATCATCTGCAAATAGTGATAGTTTGACTTCTTCTTTTCCTATTTGGATTCCTTGGATGTCTTTCTCTTGACTTATTGCCCTGGCTAGGACTTCCAGTATTATATTGAAAAGCAGTGGTGAGAGTGGATATCCTTGTCTTGTTCCAGATCTTAATGGAATTGCTTTCAGCTTTTCACCATTGAGGATGATACTGACTGTTGGCTTGTCATAGATGGCCTTTATGATGTTGAGGTATATTCCTTGTATCCCAAGAATTTCAAGGGCTTTTATCATGAATGGGTGTTGCACTTTGTCGAAAGCTTTCTCAGCATCTATTGATATTATCATATGGTTTTTATATTTCTTTTTGTTGATGTGTTGGATAACGTTGATTGATTTTCGGATGTTAAACCATCCTTGTGCCCCTGGAATGAATCCTACTTGGTCGTGGTGAATTATCTTATGGATACATTGTTGGATTCTGATGGCTAAAATTTTATTGAGGATTTTTGCATCAGTGTTCATTAGGGAGATTGGCCTGTAGTTTTCCTTTTTTGTGTTGTCCTTGTTCGGTTTTGGTATTAGTGTAATGTTGGCTTCATAGAACGTGTTTGGTATTGTCCCTTCCTTCTCAATTTTTTGGAAGAGTTTGTGAAGGATAGGCACTAATTCGTCTCTGAATCTTTGGTAGAATTCATTTGTAAATCCATCAGGTCCTGGGCTTTTGTTTTTGGGCAGGTTTTTGATTACCATTTCAATTTCGCTGCTTGTAATTGGTCTGTTTAGGTGTTCTATTTCTTCTTTATCTAGCTTTGGGTGATTGTAGAGTTGTAGGAATTTGTCCATCTCCTCTAGATTGTTAAACTTGTTTCCATATAACTGTTCATAGTAGTTACTGATTATTCTTTTGATTTCTGCTGTGTCCGTTGTGATTTCTCCTCTTTCATTGATGATCCTGTTTATTTGTGCTTTCTCCCTTTTTTCCTTTGTGAGCCTGGCTAGGGGTTTGTCTATTTTATTGATTTTTTCAAAGAACCAGCTCTTGGTTTCATTGATCTTTTGGATTGTTTTTTTAGTTTCAATTTCATTTATTTCTGCTTTGGTTTTTATTATTTCTTTTCTTCTACTGGTTTTGGGGTTTTTTTGTTGTTCTTTTTCTAGATCTTTGAGCTTCGAGATTAGGTTGTTTCTTTGAGTTCTTTCTTGTTTCTTGATGTGAGCTTCTATTGCTATATATTTTCCTCTTATTACTGCTTTTGCTGCATCCCATACATTTAGGATATTGGTGTCCTCCTTGTCGTTCAATTCAAAAAATTTTTTAATCTCTTCTTTGATCTCCTCATTAGTCCAGTGGTCTTCCAGTAGTGTGGTTTTTAATCTCCATGAGGTAGGAATGTTCCTTGCCTTCTTTTTATGGTTTATTTCTAGTTTGATGCCTTCATGGTCAGAAAAGATGGTTGATATGATTTCAATCTTGGTGTATCTGTTGATGTTTGTCTTGTGCCCCAGTATGTGATCGATCCTGGAGAATGATCCGTGTGCGCTTGAGAAAAATGTGTACTCCGTTTTTTTGGGGTTTAGTGTTCTATAGATGTCTGTTAAGCCCAATTGCTCTAGGTCCTTATTTAGAGCTTTGGTTTCTTTACTTATTTTTTGTCTTGTTGATCTATCCATTGTTGATAGTGGTGTGTTGAAGTCTCCCACTACGTATGTGTTTTCTCTGATGTCTGTTTTCAGAGAGGACAACAGTTGTCTGATATATTTTGGTGCTCCTTCGTTTGGTGCGTATATGTTAATGAGTGTTATTTCTTCTTGAAGTATTGTCCCCTTGATCATAATGTAGTGACCATTGGGGTCTCTTTTTATCTTTTTGAGTTTGAAATCTGTTTTATCTGATATAAGTATAGCTGTTCCTGCTTTCTTTTTTGGTCCATTTGCTTGTAGGATTGTTTTCCATCCTTTAACTTTGAGCCTATTTTTATCTTTTGTAGCTAAATGTGTTTCCTGGAGACAGCAAAAGGTTGGGTTTTGTTTCTTAATCCAGGCTGCAACTCTGTGTCTTTTTATTGAAGAGTTTAGTCCATTTACATTTAGAGTTAATATTGATATGTTAACATCTGTATTTGCCATTGTGTTTGTCTTTCCTTTGATTTTATTTATTTATTCTTTTAGTAACTTTTTTTTTTTTTTTGGCCTTCTTTCATTGTTATTCGTCCCTCTGAGGTTCTGGCTTTAGGACTCCTTGTAGTATTTTTTGGAGTGGGGGTTTAGTTGCAATGAAATTCCGGAATTTTTGTTTGTCTGGGAAGGTCCATATTCTTTCTTCAAAGAGGAAGGAGAGCTTTGCGGGATAGAGTATTCTTGGTTGGCATCTGTTTTCTTGGAGTCTGTTGACTATGTCCCTCCACTCTCTCCTTGCCCGTAGTGTTTCTTCGGAGAAGTCTGATGTCAGCCTGATTGGCTTTCCTTTGAATGTTATCTGTTTCTTCCCTCTTGCCAGCTTCATTATTTTTTCCTTGTCCTGGATTCTTGGGAGCTTTACTATTATGTGTCTTGCTGTATTTTTTCTTTCGTCGTGGAAGTTTGGTGTTCTTCTTGCTTCTTGTATATCAATTTTCAGCTCCTTCTTCACATTTGGGAAGTTCTCTTCAATTATCTCTTTGAATATTTTCTCTGTTCCTACTTCTCTCTCCTCTCCTTCTGGTATTCCTATAACTCTTATATTTCCTTTCCTCATGGAGTCAGATAGTTCCCGAAGTCTTTCTTCATTCTTTTTCCTTCGTACTTCTCTTTCCTTTTCTGTTTTGGTTCTTTTTATTTCTTTGTCTTCAAGAGCACTTATTCGTTCTTCCATTTCATCAATTCTGCTTTCATTGCTTTTGCCAGAATTCTTTAGTTCTTCCACTAATTCTTTGATCTCCTGCATTTCTTTTACTTCCCTCTTTAGGGACTCAATTTCATTCTTCTGATCGTTGATTATTTTTCGCTTATCATTGTTTTATGACTTCTGTCAGTTTTTTAATCACGGCAATTTTAAATTCTCTTTCTAGAAGGCTCAGAAGTTCTTCAAAGTTACTGTCGTTGCAATCTGAGGGCTGGTTTTCTTTTTGTGGTGTGCTTTTTCTCTGGAGAGTTGCTAGGTTGCGTGTGGTTGTTCTCCTCCCTACTGTCTGTTTTCTAATTTGCCGTATGCGTTGGGACACTGTGTAGTTGGGACTGGCCGGCATCTTGGGTGAGCTTCTCTGCTCTCCTCTGGTTCCTCCAGGAGTCATCTGTCAGTTTCAAGCAGTCTTTATTGGAGAAAGGTCCCTGTCCTAAAATGTCGATGTGGGGACACACTCCCCTGTGCACCTGGTCTGCCCCGGCGGTGGGTTCCTGCTCCCCCTCTGGGCTTGGACTGCAGGCCAGAGGGGGTCTGGCGTGGGCGAACTTCCCCCGCTCACCTCTGGCTCCTGAGGAAGCCTTCTGCAGGTAGTCTTTACTGAAGAAATGTCCCTGTTCTAAAATGGTGATGTGGGACACACTCCCTGCGCGTACGGTGTCAGGCACACTCTTCTGCGTGCCTGGTCTGCCCAGGCTGTGGGTGCTCGCTCTCCCTGTGGGCTCAGACTACTTGTTCGGAAGGGGCCGGGTGTGGGCTAACTCCCCAGCTGGCCACTAGCTCCTTCAGGAGCCTGTGCTGGCTTCAAGTCGCTAGGTAGCGCCAGAGATCTCTCCTAGAGCCATTGGGGAGCTGATTTTCCACCCCGTGGGACAGGGAGCAGAGCGGGGATGGGAGGGTACACCTCAACGGCTTTGGGGTTCTGTGTCTGCCTTGTGCCCCACCGTCGTGGGGAACCCACGCCCCTAATTTCGTGCCCCGGGTCTCAGTTCCAAAGCCCTCAGTTCCAGGACGCGGGCTGTAGCCCAGTTCAGTGGTGCGGGAATGGCGCCTTTTGCACCGCTCCTGTGCCTGGGCGCCTGGTTCCTGCTTACTCAGGGAGGGACCTTCACCTCAGTGAGGACCTCTGAGCGTCTCCCCGCAAGCCT
Source organism: Talpa europaea (assembly GCF_964194135.1). NCBI lineage: Eukaryota > Metazoa > Chordata > Mammalia > Eulipotyphla > Talpidae > Talpa > Talpa europaea. Next base: position 66,166,109 of record NC_140075.1, on the reverse strand, counting down.
AGGTCGTCTCCCAAGCCTAGGTCGCAGGCGTGGTGACCTGGGCAGCCGCGATCCTGGTCTGCACTTGCTTTTCAAGCGTGCCGAGCAGGCCACTTTCCGCGCATGCTTACTGGCAGCCCAGGCTGTGTGCGCGTCTCCCGGTGTCTTTGTTCTTCTCTAATGGCGCCTGGAGCCCTTCGCTCACCACCGTGGCGAATCCTGCAGGGTTCGCCTCAGCTCCCGTTCACGGGGTGTGGTGGCTGCAATAGTTCCTTTCCACTCACAGTCCCACTTGCTGCGTCCGTTTTTCTTGTTGGCCGTTTTGGTTTGTTGTTTCCCTCCTCTCTGCTGGTGGGAGAGTGCCGCCTCTATGGGCGGGGGAGGGGAGCAGGGTTCTGCGCTTCCCTCCCTTCTAGTCCTCTTTTATGGCAACTTTCTTCTTTGGGCAGTTTGCTGGAGTCGTCCGTTTATCTTCCGTGTCCCAGTTCTCACTGGGACCTGCCACTTTTCCTCCCTATTAACTTTTTTTAATGGGAGATCTTACTCGCAGCGTCTCCTCGCCGCCATGTTGCTCCGCCTCTGATAGTAATATTTTTAATAGGTGCCTATGACAAAGCATATAACTTTAGATTTCTGATATTGATGATCACTATATTTGGACTTTGAAAATCCTCACTGGACTTAAAATTATTTTTAATGATTCTACGGGTCTTTTACATAGATATGATAGGAGGAGGTGACTTTTAGAAAAAGCTTCACTATATTGTCATCACAGAAAAACTGAGAATCTACTAGTAATATCAAATTCCTATTACAGTTCATTTGCCTTTTATTGATAGTCTAACATGACTTGTGAATTTTGAGTGATGAGTCAAAACCAGATCTCTTCCTTAGAAAAATAGAGCATCAACTGTCAGTGTAAAATGAGTCACCTTCAGATATTGGATTTGCTGTTTCTGTTAGAAATCTTGCTTTCTCGTACTCGTAAGCACACTCACTTTTTCCATAGTACTATTTTGAAATATTCACCAGTTCTGCTTGGGGTTCTACCCTGAGGAATGCACCAAGTAAAATTGCCTATTTTACTAGGTGGAGTGAGGTAATGATGTAGATCTGACCAAAATATAGACTAAATGTTAAAATTCATATTTTACCCCCTGAGTAACATGGCTTTACTTTTTTTTTGAAATGGTGACACTTTAATGTTAATGTTACTTCTTAACAGGAAAAAAGCAAAAAATTAAGATAGCATCCTTTGACTTTACTGATGTAATACAATTTCTCCTGAGGCTCTCTTATTTTCAGACAGTTTACCTAGGCATATACTTGTTGATTTTGCACAATTTGTTTGATGGAACTGCTATTTTAATGAAACTTTATTATAGGACCATAATAACACAGCCCAAAATAATATTCTGCAATTGTACTTCATAAAGGGAAAGTTTCCTGAATAGAATAACTGACACAACAAAGCCATTTCATCTACTGTATTAAAATGTCCATGAGATTCAAAGGTAAATTTAGTTGACTCAAGTTCGAAGAACTGGGCTCTAGCTCTTACTCAATTTTTATTTGTAGGGAGTTTTCTTAGACTCTCACTTTCATCAGGAGTATTTCTTACTTAAAGAATTCTGAGTTTCAATTGACATGGTATGTGTTGACTTAAAAACTTTAAAGAACATGAAATATGCACTGTTGTCATTATACTTTTACAAAGTATCCCTATGGCATGGATTTAAGGAAGGGTTTCAATGAACTGTGAATGTGTGTGTTAAGAGAAATTGCTAGAATCTAAAATGTCTGAACACTGTATATCATACATTCATTGTATACTGAATGTTGTCATTACATTTTCTTGTATATTAATATTCATTGGCAGGAAAACTGGCTTAGTTCTGTAACACAGATGGGGAAGAGAGCAAACTTTTTTGGACATTGCTTCTCTTAATTGATTTTTAAATGCTATTCAGTGTGCTGAAAGAAACTGTGACTCACTCTGCATTACACAGCAATGATTGGTAATGTTGAGGCTGAACCAATTGCATTTGTCCATTTTTTAGATAAAGTGGGGAGATTTTTAGCCTGGAGTCATATCTAAGTGTCAACATGAGCTTCATCATCTTAACTTATAAGACAGGAAGGTTGAGTGGCTACACAAAAACACACACATTTACATATAAAACATAAGGTAATAATTATTTAAAATTTTAGGAAACATAGCTGCATCTACAGTAACACCCAGAGCATTAATACCAAAATCTCTGTTCGATCAATACTTTGAAGAATCCAGTGCATTATATTGAGATTGGATAAACTGACACTTAATACTGGGTTTAGTCTCTAGAGTCTGACAGTGGCAGTTGAAATTCCATGACTTTGATGCCCAGATTTATTTTTTGCCTGTCCCGCCCAGGTGTGCCTCTACCCCTTGATCTTGACTTGAATGATGTTATTCAAGGACTCAACCCCCTTTTGTCACTCTGTTCTCTCTACACAGTGCTTTTAAGTTAAATATTTAAAACTGTGTCTTCACCAACAACTTCTCTGCTGTTTTTAGATCAATATGAGCCGTGTTCTTAATAGCTCTTTTACTGTGATCTGTAAGCATGTTAGTATATCAAAAATACATGAATTCTTATCCATTTTTTCCAAACTATTATTTCTTTCTGTATTAACATCTGCATAGATTAATCCAATGTAGTGATATTTAGTCTGGTATTTTCAGACAGATTTATGAATCCAGTGGAATAAATCTAATGTCTTTTAGTCATTGAGTACAGTGGTTAATAGATTCTTAAAGAAGTGCATGACCTTCAAAATTTTAAGAACAGCTAACCAGAAACCTGAAGCTCTTCTACCCTACTCTATATTGCTAACACCCTATTCTATTAGGTGTCAACATGCACCGATTAATATCATAGTCCTCTGCTATATTCCCATCATCACAACCCATTTGAAACTGTCAGTACTCTCTTTTGAATTATTGCACTTATCATTACAAACAATGTATTTTCTGTTCCTGTAATCAGTCCTCTGTGCTTCTGCTGCAATGCCTTCTCCAGATCCATGCTTGTGTTTTTCCCCTGCTCATAATCCTTCAGTGGGCTCCATTTGACTTTCTGAGACGATTTTAAGCATCAGAAGCATTGCAGTGTCTGAGAATTCCTTCTGCATACATTATCAATTTAGAACCATTGTTCTGCAGGTACTGATTGAAGTATGTTTTTCAGGTGAGTTATATTACACAAAAAATAAAAGATGAGGTTACTGATATTACTGGCCTCTGCCTGCCTTTCTACCTTTATTTCTTAGCATTCAGATTTATGAATTCTTTCATCCATTCACATCGAATTTAGTGAAGTTATTCAAATTGACCATATTTTTTCACTACCTTTTAATGTGTTGCTACCTCTAGGCAAGTCCTTCCCAGTATTATTTATTGATCTAATGCCTAGTAGTTCTTTAAATTTCAACTTGTTTTACCTCCTTTTCTTGTGCTCATTGTTATTTAGGGGTCCATTTATGCGCTCCAAGTGTATTCTCTGCATACTAGTACCACAGCATTTATTGCTACATTGTGATCATGTATTAATGTCCTTTGTCCTCAAATAGATAGGAAGCTGAACAGGAGACCTTTTTATCTGCAGTAACATTAGTACTTAGTAAATTTTTGTTGAGTGAACAAAATGAATTTTTGTTGTATCATTCATAGACTAATTGACCTTGGGTAAAAAATAACCTAAATCTACTCAATGTTATGTTACCCTTCTCAATGCTGTTTTAATTTTTAATCAGTAACATGAGATTAATAATATGTCTGCTTTAAAAAGCAATTTCAAAATAAATTAGATGATGGTACTCTTATGAATTGTTCACACCATTACTTTCTAATAGTGTTTTATAATTTGCAAATGATTTTTCAACAAATTAAAGTTCAAGATTATCATTTGATATTATTGCTCCTGCTTGTTCACGTTATTATTTGGAAGATGGATACAGTTAAATGCTAGATGTTCCTAAAATGTACACCAGAATGAGCCAGAGAGAAACCTCCCCCAAGTCATGCATCAAGGCAGAGGAAATGGTAACTGTTGTTACAACAGTTACCTTACAAGTGTACTGCTTTGTCCTTTCCTTTATAGACTTATTTCACATTCCTGAAAAGTGTGATTGGGAACAAATTATTTTGAATGCTAAAAATGCCAGAAGCATTTGTGAGCTGTGGGGATACTTACAGGTGGAAAGCAATTGCTAGCTGATGTTTACAATGACACTTAACCCATGAGTAACATGCTTTAAATTCCAATACTATGTCCAGCTAAGGTGATCCTATGAACTGTTCCAGTTACTTCTGAACATTGGAATCTGATTGTTTTCCAAATCAGCATCAGGAACAATGGACACATTTCTTCAACCTTAGTGCAGTCATAAAGAGAAGACAGATAAAATGAAGTTGTGTGAAACGTAAGATAGGAATAGGAGGAGAAATTTTCTGGGCCAGTTGTAAAGCATTGACACTTAGTCTTAGGGGAAATGTGTACAACATGCAAACACTACAAATCAGAAATTTCCCTTCTCTTTCCAAGAACCACATGGTAATTGGGAAGAAATGGAAGGAACCACCTCAAGGAACAAGTATGACTAAATACTGAAGAATTTGAATTCTAGCAAACTTTGTAATACCAAATAGATTCTCTTTGCTCTTCCCACCTAGAAGTGTGTTTACAGAGGAAACATGAGCTTCAATGTCAGCAGTTGTTGCCTAATAAACAACTAACTCAAAACATACTAACTCAAAATTAACACTAAGTTATCCTTCTGTATAGAAAATAAAAACTAATTTTTTCTGAAGCGTTACTATCAAGGAATGGAAAGCAAACTTGAATATTGTCCTGATTATTTTTATAGTAAATTTTATTTTTAAGGTTGTTAGAGAACTTCCAAACATGAAGAAGGAACTGAAAATAGACATACAAGAGCTAGAAGAACATCAAACTTCCATGGTGAAAGGAAAAATACAGCAAGACACATAATAGTAAAGCTCCCAAGAATCCAAGACAAGGAAAAAATAATGAAGCTGACAAAAGGGAAGAAACAGATAACATACAAAGGAAAACCAATTAGGCTGACCTCTGACTTCTCTGAAGAAACTCTTCAGGCAAAGAAAGAGTGGAGGGACATAGTCAACACACTCCAAGACAACAAATGCCAACCAAAAATACTCTATCCCACAAAGCTTTCCTTCCTCTATGAAGAAAGAACAAGGACCATCCCAGAAGCACAGAAACTTCAGAATTTCATTATGACTAACCCCCCCCCTCCAAAAAATAGTACAAGGAGTCCTAAAGCCAGAACTAACAGAGGAATGGATAAGAATGAAACAAGATCAAAACATTTATTAAAAAAATAAATAAAACCAGATAAAAGTCAAACAAAATGGCAAATACAGATGCTAACAAATCAATATTAACTTTAAATGTAAATTGACTAAACTCTTCAATAAAAAGACACAGAGTCATAGGCTGGATTAAGAAACAAAATGGAACCTTTTCCTGTCTCCAGGAAACACTAACTATAAAAGATAAAAATAGACTGAAAATAAAGGGATGGAAAACAATCCTACAAGTGAATGTACCAAAAAAGAAGGGAGGAACAGCTATACTTATATGAGATAAAACATTTCAAACTCAAAAAGGTAAAAAGAGACCCAGACGGTCACTACATTATGATCAAGGGGACAATAAATCAAGAAGACATAACACTCATTAACATATACTCACCAAATGAAGGAGCACTAAAATATATCAGATAACTATTATCATCTCTGAAAATAGAGAAAACACATATGTAGTAGGAGACTTCAACACAGCACTGTCAACAATGGATAGATTAACGAGACAAAAAATGAGTAAGGAGACTAAAGCTCTAGATAGGGATCTAGAACTCATGGGCTTAAGTGACATCTATAGAACACTACACCCTAGTAAATCTGAGTACACATTTTTCTCAAGCGCACATGGATCATTCTCCAGGATCGATGACATGATGGGATATAAGAAAAACATCAACAGATACACCAAGCTTGAAATCATACCAACCATCTTCTCTGATCATGAAGGCATCAAACTAGAAAAAAAAACATAAAAGGAAGGCAAGAATCCTCCTAACTCATGAAGATTGAAACCCACACTACTGGAAGACCACTGGACTAACAAGGAGATCAGAGAAGAAATTAAAAAATGCTTTGAGTTGAATGACAAGGAGGACACCAATTTCATAAATGTATGGGATGGAGCAAAAGCAGTAATAAGAGGAAAATATATAGCAATACAGGCTCACATCAAGAAGCAAGAAAGAACTCAAAGATACAACCTAATCTCACAGCTCAAGAACTGGAAAAAGAACAACAACAAAACCCTAAAACCAGTAGAAGAAAGGAAATAATAAAAATCAAAGCAGAAATAAATAGAAAGCTGTGTGGATATTCCTCAACCTGGTAAAGATGGAGCTTCCATGTGATCCAGCAATTCCACTCCTAGGTATTTATCCAAAGGACACAGAAACATTAATTCAAAAGGGCACCTGCACCCCTATGTTTATAGCAGCACTATTTACAATTGCTAAGCTCTGGAAACTACCCAGATGCCCAAAAATATAGATGACTGGATCAAGAAGATGTGGTAGATATACACCATGGAATATTACTCAGTGATCAAAAAAGATAAACTCATGTACTTTGCAGCAAGAGACCAGGAAAAAGACTAATTATAATAAAGTAAAAATCAAAATCAATAAGCAAATATAAACCAGAGACACACTACGGGGGTGGGGGAGGGAGTAGGATCAAAGCAAGAAGGGGTGTGAATTGTATGGGGATTACAACCAAGATGAAAATACATTGTACAAAAATGAAAAATGATGTAAAGTATATAAAATTAAAATAAAATATTAATAAAAGTTATATCTTCTTAAAAAATAACTTAGTGGGGACAGTAGAACTTTGTTTTCCAGGGATTTTTAAGAAAATTTCCCTAGTTTGACTTTTCTTTATCTTGTATGTCTGCCGGGGATAACTAATCTTCAGCTGCTGAGTCAGGGGTTAGGGTGGGGGCCTGGAGGGGCCCAGGCTCTATGAATATTTGTGTGTGGGGGCTAGCTTGGGTTTGTGGTATCACTGATGATTTGAGGTATCTCTCTGGCTTTCCAGACCTTTGTCTCTACAGCCTGTGTGGCTCACAGGATCAGCAGCAGTCCTGAGAGGTAAGGGGGTAGGAGTGCAGTTCAGAGTCCTCTTCTTTCTACAGTGGATCCTGGCCACCTCATATACATGTGATCTCTTGTCCACATATCTCCCCTCAGTCCTGGGTGTGACTCCACACCTCTCATCTGTCACCTCCCAGGGCCACCAGCCAGATACAGGAGCACTATGCGGAGGTCTGTGTGGCCGGCTGCCACCTGCAGTGGTCTGTCTCTACCCATCTTTTGTTGGATGGAGTTGAATTTCCTCAGTGTCCATTCCGGCACTGTCAGTGCTGGTTTCCAATGTCCAAGAATTCTTCTAGTTTAGATCCAAGTCATGGAACTTCTGGGTGTAGTGCCCCTCTGGACTGTTTTCAGATTATCCTCCTGGGAGCGTAGCAGGGAAGCGCTTCTGAAGATCTCTCCATCTTTACAGGACACAATTTAATCTGAGTGGTGATTCTCTTCATGGAGAATAATCTATTCCTTTACTGGACTCTTTTGCAACTATTATGTCTGTAGACAATTTTCCATGGATCTAAAGATTGAATCAATACAGCTAAAGTTAAATAAGAATTTGTCACCTTTTAAAACCTCAGCACTTTTAAGGATTTATTCTTCAAGGCAATCTAAATCACACACACACACAAACACACACACAAATGCACGCGCGCATGCAAAAGTAAAGAATAAAAGCACAAGGCATATTTTTCTTCATGGCTAGGAGCTCCATAAGTAGTCATGGTTATTTCAACCTATATATAGTATACACTATAAGACTTGGGAGTTTTAACTACTTTTTAAAACCATGTAATCTGCAAAATATTTTAGAAAAAAGAATCCTGCTTTGTGGTCATTACTTTAAGTCCAACCAGGCATTAATTTCCTTAAATCCTTTTTACCAAACATAAAAAGATGATGAGAGATAGGAGAATAATTTAAATGCCCCTGTGGCGCTTGTAGGATGGCAGTGCTGCACTTCCTTACCCCACAGCAGACAACAATTCTATGTACCAAGAGGATAATTTTTTTCAGGAGACTCCAGCAGATAAATTTTATTGGTGTAAATAATTCAGCAGCTTGTTATAATGAAACCACTTTACATTAAGCATTTCCTTGCTCCATCTTAAATGCATACAGAAATATTCCACTGGATACTACTAATATCTGATGCAAACTGGAGGTTTTCCAGTTTATCATGAGTTGTAGCTCTTCAAGGAACTGAGTCTATTGCTAAGGGACTTGGTTAAACACTTGCCATAAAAAGAAAATCTAAGCAGAGTATAGAGTAAAGGAACAAAGAAAATAATAGAGCTTTGCTGGTCATTATGTTGATCTCAGAGATTTCATAGTCACTGCACATCTGGAGGTTAGTTTTCAAGTTGGTCCTTCAGGGACTATGAAGGAGATTAAAATTTATATAGGACAAATATAATTCTCAGTAAAGTCTAAGGGGCAGTAACAAGTTTCCATATTTAGTAGCTCTCTTCTTAATGGATCACATAGAGAACGACAAAGTTATATAGAGTCTTACCTTTTTTTAAAGCTATAAATGATTGTTCTTTTAAAAAATGAAAAAAATGTTAGGAACTCGAGTTTCATTTTCGTTTCTGACTTAGCAGTTTAGTTCTGTGTCATTTTCTGATAACTTTTTCTTTGAGGAGGAAGCCCACTTGCCTAGTGACAGGTTGTTCTCAGCTTGAGGTGCCCTCAGTCTTATCAGAGGCATTATAGCTCTGATTCTGGAGGATCTGTGGGCAAACTTTCGCCCATATACTCGCCCCTCCCCACTCTCACCACCACTTTTTACTTATAACAGGCTTTACACTGATTCTTGATGTACAGTAATTTGGATCTTGTTTAATATGTTTGTACTTGTCTAGCATCAAAGAGGTTCTTGGAGTGAATTCCCAAGAGGAATATTTCAGCAAATTCAAATGCAGCTTATAAATATTTTATTCAACTTGTGATTTAATATGATATCTGGCTTGTAGCTCCAGATTTCTGCTTCCCCTGCTTCTTATTAGAATACATAGGATGAGAAAAGAGATCAATATCCCCAGCACTAAGACTGACAGTTTACTGAAGGCTGAAATTTAGGAAAAGCATAAAATATGTTGACTAGGGGGAAGCCATATTGAGAAATGCATGTTCAGAACATCTGAGAAAAGAGACATGAGAATCCTCTCTACTCCCCATACCTGACTCAATGATTTTTATCAACCAGGATATCAGGCAATTATATTTCTGTCCCCTGAGGAAACAGTTTCTTTTTTCATAATTTTTTTAAATTAAGGAAACATTGTCTTTCAATATTGTGTATGATTCATAAATATAGGATCCCGCCTTTTCGGGTGTAATTTAGCACACCACATTTACCGAGGTACCCACCGTCCTCCATCACACTTCTCTCTTCGCCTCCTCTCCCTCCCCCTCTAGTACTCTGTTTTACATTCAGAAGCCAGATTTCTAGAGTTTGTTTTTGGCTTCTTGATTCTGTGTTTTGTTTCTCTCTACACCACATATAAGTGAAACCATTGTTACTCCTTTTTCTTTTTCTCTCTTTTGCTTATATTGCTTGGTATAACCTCCTACAGTTCCATCCAGGTTGTTGAAATGACAAGAATTCATGTTTACTTTTATAGGGGAGCAGTACTGCATTGGGCATATATACCACAGTTTCCTAATCCCCTCATCTCTTGTTGTTTCCATTAACTTGCCTATTACAAACAGTGCTGAGTGAACATAGGAGTGCCTGTATCCCTTGGAATTGCTGTTTTTGCATTCTTTGGGTAGGAACCAATTCCTGAAACAATCTAATCATAATGGTCCCCCTTACCTAGCAATTATTTCTAATTGTGTTAGTAATAAACAATATATATTCTTATTTATGAATCAATAAAAGTAATGTATTATTATTTATGAATACTGGTAAAGGAAAAAGATTCAATTGTATTGTATTTAATTATGTCTTTCTCCTTAAGGTAATCCTTTTTAATAATTTGGTATGTATTTGCATATACATGTATCTATATACACATACAGAAACACATAAAACTGAGTTTTTTATCTGTGTATGTGTGTACACACATGCAAACGCAAAACCATTTTTTGTTATAAATTAAACCATGAAATATCTATTATGTGGTATCTTTCACTTTATTGTTTTTTATTAATAACATACATATAAGCGAGAGATACAGACAAACACACTTGGGGATTTTTATTAATAACATACATATAAGCGAGAGATACAGACAAACACACTTGGGGATTTTTTTTTTTTTTACCAATAGTGAAGGATTTCTATATAATGATCCATAATATTGATGTCCTGTGGTTACTTTAACACTTTATTTATATAAAGACTTGGTGTTTCTATTTTTTTAAATTACAAAACTTAACAGAAAATGGGGCAAGAAGAAAGGCTCAACGTGGTGGTGGAGAAATGCTGCGAATAAGTTCTCCCATAAAAACGATAAATAGGGAGCAAAAGTAGCAGGTCCCTGTGAGAACTGGGATACGGAAGATAAACGGGTGACTCTGGCAAACTGCCTGAAGAGGAAAGTAGCCATAAAAGAGGACGCAAAGAGAGGAGTGGTCCAAGTCCAACCACTGTGGAAAGCTGTCTGGAGGTTCCTCAGTCTACTAAAAATGGAGCTACCATATGAACCAACAATTCCACTCCTAAGGATCTATCCAAAGGACAGAAAAACATTGATTCAAAAGAACACCTGTGCCCCTATGTTTATTGCAGTGCTATTTACAATAGTAAAACCTGGAAACAACCCACATGCTTAAAAACAGATGACTGGATCAAGAAGATGTGGCATATATACACAATGGAATATTATTCAGCAATCAGAAAAGATAGACTCACATCATTTGCAGCAACATGGATGGAGCTAGAATGAATTTTGCTCAGTGAAATAAGTCAGAAGGAAAAAGAAAAATATCAGATGGTTTCACTTACAGCAGGAATATAGAAGAACCAAATAAGACATCAGTGTACAAAATAATAACAGTACAAAACACAACAAAGCAAAATCGGACAATTATAAATCAGAGACATACTGCAGGGGAGGAGGAGGGAGAGGGATCAGAGGGAGGGAGGGAGGAGCACTGGGGACTGAGGTGATGGTGCTCGGGTGCATGGGGGATGGAAATTCTATGGGGACAACACCTGGGGGGGTGGGGAGAAGCAAATATTGTTTAAAAATGAACAACACTGTAAAAACAATTAAAAAAAAAAAGAAAATGGGGCGAGGGTGGGGATTGGCAGTGTCTCATTATATTCTGGAAGTTTTAGCTCCACAAATAAATCCTCACCAGTGGAGTTTAGAAAAAAAACAACACGATCGCAGTGAGATGTATAAGTGTTTTATGAACTCAGTTTATTCAATGTATGAGAGAACCAACCAGAACTGAAGGAGAAGTCACCAAGTCAAACCTATGTTACAGGGAATATGTATCCACCTGCCCTCTGGTCATTAATCAGAGTGGAGAAGTCATTTTTCACAAATTAGTGAGAGATAAGCAAAAGGTAACTCCTCTTATTTAGAAATAGAAAAAAAAAAGTGTGGATAGAGAATAAAAACACAGCATGGCAATACAAATGGTTTACAGAGAGAATATTCTCAAGTCTAGAGAAGCCCCACTCCTTCCATTTGGGAAATTCTGGATTTCTGTAAACATCATTTAAGTTTGTGTAAGCCGTCCTCTTCCCTATTGTTAATCACATTCTCAGGAAAGTAACTTTTGTCTGGATGTTCATCTGGTGCCTTTCATGAAACACAATATTCATTCACTAGGTAGACACTATGGCAAACAATGCTAGGTGCTAAGACAGATACATCAGTTAAAATAGTGACTGTTGTAAATTAAAAGCTTTCGAATATGGGTTTGCATATACAACACTGGGGTGATAAAAATTAAAATCTTCAGATAGCGCTGCCGACTTTCTCATTTAGCAAGTTTTAGTGGGGTCCTCCAGATTTGTAGGTGAAAAGAAATCTAGACATTATTTTTGCAGAAGTTTCTATAAAACAGGAGTTTCATAAATTAGTTGCAGAAGAATTATAATAGCAATTGATCACTAAAAAAAAAAAAACATGAATCCCCAACCCTGACAACATAGCAAGAAAGTAATGTCAGTGACTTGCTGTAAGTACTTATGAAAACTGAATTAGGAATTCTAAGCACCGATTCAAGAAAGATTTTGGTTTTTTAATTTATTTTAATGTATGTAACAAAACACCAAGAAAGAACATATTATACCCTGGATTTAGAGTATTTAATATCTGTTTAAATAGAAACTCTAGATATATACTGTCCATGGTAGTAGACAATAAAAAGTCACATGTGACTATTTCAACTTAAATTAACATTGGGGCCTTCCTGGTGGCGCAAGGGGTTAAGCACCACACTGTGAAGTAATCCACAGCCTCTGCAGCATGAGTTCAATCCCCGGCTGGCCAGGGAGAAACCCACATGGTGAGCAGACCTCTCCTGTCAAGCCTGCTTCTCCCCTCAGCAGTGTATTTCAGTAACTCTGCCTGTTCTGTTCCCTGCTCTGTCTCTGGTGGATCCTCTCACCCCCTGCATCTCTGACCTGTACCCCAGCTGTTGTATGCATGGATAAATAAATTAAAGAAATAATTAACATTGAATAAAATAAAAAAAAAATTTACAAGTAGCCCTAGTCACATTTTAAGTACACAATGCCACGTGTGATTAGCAGCAATGTTAATAGTGATAGATGCACAGCACTGCAAAAGAAGAAAGGAATGATTAAATAACAAATAATACAAGAAAATATTTCTGAATGGAAGAAAATTTGAGTTTCAAATCAAAGATGCTAGATCTGATTGCTTTAGCAAGATCTAATGTATGCAAGTTCTTTTTTATAAATTAACATTGTTTTGAAAAATATTAAGATGAAAAGTTTTTATTTGCATTAGGAAATATTGGTTAATTTTCTTACTGTAGCTTTATTCATCTTATAATTACTCAGTAATGAAAATGGTGGTCACAAACGGTTTGTGAATTGCCTTATTTTATATTTTTATTTCTATCAACAATGGCTTTTTCCATCATAGCAGATAATGACCAAAGGAATTCTACTTTGATGCTTGATTGTTGAGAAGACTACTGTATTATTTTTAAATGTTCTGGAATTTGTTTGCTATTTTGCTGTTACTGATTCTTTCATTTAACTCCAGCTCACAAAGTATAATCTTTGTATAATATTAATGTTTTGGATATATTGAGATAAGTGTTAATGACTGTGTATTCTATCTTGATGAAAATTTCTTGTGCACTTGAAAAGAAAATGTATTTTGCAGAAGTTATCTTTTTGTGTACTAAATTTAGCATACTAAAAAGGTCAATCATGTATTTATAAACAAAAATGATCAAATTTTATACATCCTTATTTTCTTTTCATATTTCTCCTATCAGTTTTTGAGAAGTACTGCCCAAATCTCTAGCTACAGCTTATGTTTTTTTCTATTCCTTCTTTGTTTTAGTTTCACGTATTTGAGATTTTTTTTTTTTAGGTGTACCCATATGTAGTTTCCTATATCTTTAAGGTGAATGTAACTTTTAATCTTTTATAAAATGTCCCTTGTCTTTGACCATACTCCTGAAAATCTGCTTTTTCTTATTAAAAAAAAAACAGACCTGTCCGCTTTCTTTTTCTTATCTTTTGCCAAGCTTATCTTGCCGTCCTTTTACTTTCAAAGCATGACTTTTATATTCTAAGTGTTTTTCTTTTGAACACTATACAGTTAGGCACTGTTTTATTTTGTTTCTCTTTGAAATACCATCTGGTATTCTTTGAACGTAACTGGAAATATTCAGTCTCCTTTATTATCGTGATTGTTTATAATTGAGAATAAGACAACCATCCTGGGCCTCCCCGGTGGCGCAGCGGTTGAGCGCTGGGTTGCGAAGCTGCCGGCGACCTCTGCGGCGCCGGTTCGATCCCCGGCTGCTCCCCGGGCACCGGAGGAGGGGCCCACATGGCGCGCAGACCTCTCCTGCGGCCCGCTGCTCCCCTCAGCAGTGTACTTCGGTCCTTCTGCCTGCTCTGCTCCCCGCTCTGACTCTGGTGAGTTCTCTCACCCTCCCGCGCTTCTGACTGTACCCAGTGCATGTATAAACGAACAAGCAAACAAACAAATAAATAAAAAAAAAAATGCCTCTATTAAAAAAAAAAAAAGACAACCATCCTGCCTCTGTTTCCCTTTTTTTCAACTATGTTTTATCCTTGCCTCTGAATTTCCTCATTTTATATTAATAGAATAGAATAATAATTAATAGAATAATTTTATTTAGTATATTGATTTTTCAGTGATGCCTATTCTATTTCTGTTTGTTGCACCAGGGATTATTATATGAATTCTATCACATTATACTAAGAGTTAACATTAGACTACTTCACATGAAATGAGGGAACTTATCAAAATACGCTTTTGTTTAAACCCCACTCTAATTTCTGATTTTTGTGAAAAGATTTTGCATAGACATGCATTACCAATTTCACAATAAGATATCATTGCTTCATTGTGTTGTCTACCGAAGAAATTCTGAGATGGGGAAAATAAAAGTAAAGATAACCTCTTCCAGTTACCTGTGTACTCCCATGTTTGTTATTCTTAATTTCTTTCTGTACATCTGAGTATCATTTTCTCTTCAGCCTGATGGAATTTCTTTAGCATGTCTTATAGTGTACATCTGCCAACAATGGATTTCATCAGTTTTGCATTTTTGAAAAGGTCATTATTTCATGATAATTTTGAGGGGTGTTTTTGCTGGCTTTAAAATTCTGGGTAAAGAGATTTTATCTTTCAGTACTCTAAGTATGTTACCTGATTGTCTTATCACTTGTCTTGTTTCTCAAGAGAAATTAGTCATTGTATTTAAAGTTTTTCCCACATTCTTTGACATTTTCTCTGACAGTTTTTACATTTTTCTTTTTGTCTTTTGTTTCTGATAGTTGAACTTTTGTATAAAGGCATGATTCTTCATACTTGGGATTTACTTCTTGAATTTATAGTTTGTTTCTTTGGAAACTTTTCAACAAATGTTGTTTTAACAAATATTTCTATTGTCTCCTCAAACTCTGACTAATAGTTACTGAAAACTTTCACTCTAATTCTCATGTTTTTTATTAATTTTCTGAATGTTCTGATTTTATTTGTATCTTTGCTTCGGCTTGGATATGTTCTATTGATCTAGTTGTATCATCCACTCTTATACATATCCATTTCCTAATGCTATGTATTATGTTTTCTCATTACATAATATCCGTTTTGTTAATATTTTTACTAAAGTGGAATTTAGATATTGAGAAATGCACAGATCTTCATATATAGTTTAATGAGTTTTGGCAAAACCATACCTCATCAAGGTAGGGAATATTATTTTCTCAGAATGCTCTACTATGCCCTTTTCCATGCATTTAATGTTCATGTAGTTTAGGGTATGTAAATTTATATTTTAGGTGCAGTTCTCTTCTGAAAGTCTCCAAGTTTTCTTTTTTATTGTCTGTTTTTCTTGTGTCTTTTTTTTTTTATATAGAGGCATGCTTATTTATTTATTTATTTGTTTGTTTGTTTGTTTTTGTTTATACATGCACTGGGTACAGTCAGAAGCGCGGGAGGGTGAGAGAATTCACCAGAGCCAGAGCAGGGAGCAGAACAGGCAGAAGGACTGAAGTACACTGCTGAGGGGAGCAGCGGGCGGCAGGAGAGGTCTGCGCGCCATGTGGGACCCTCCTCCGGTGGCCGGGGAGCAGCCGGGGGATCGAACCAGTGCTGCAGACGCTGTGGGCAGCTTCGTCAGCTTCGCAACCCAGCGCTCAACTGCTGCGCCACCGGGGAGGCCCTCTTGTGTCTTTTTTTAAAAAGATTTATTCATGCATATAAGACCTGGGGTACAGGCCAGATGTGCGGGAGGTGAGAGAATTCACCAGAGACGGAGCGGGGAACAGAACACTGCTGAGGGAAGCAGCAGGTGAGATGGGAGAGGTCTGCCACGCCAGGTGGGCATCTCCGTTGCCCGCAGAGATCGAACCCTAATTTCAGAGGCTGCGGACAGCTTCACAGCAAGGCGCTCAACCACCTGTTCCCCCAGGGAGGCCTCCTGTGTCTTTTAAAAGGTTTTATTAAAGTACTTGCCTGCAAATTCCTGTATCTGAATCACCTATAGTCTGTTAAACTTGTATTTCTTTCTTTCTTTGTGCAGTCCTTTTTCCTGGCATGATGATTTTTGTAAAATTTTATTAGAGCATCCCTCTTTTATTTGGTTAAGCAGATAAAGACTGATTATCTTATTTAAAAGTAGAACTGATCTGGGACTGACTTACCACTTTGGTAATGCTAAATTCTTTCTTTTTTCTTTTATTGATATAACATTGATTTATAACACTGTATGAATCAGAGGCCTAGGTTTACGCCTCTTCAGGTGTAAGTTAACATACCACACCCATCACCAAGTCACTCTGTTTTTACCAAAGATAAATCCAAGAACATAGTCCCATGATTTTTGAAATTGAAATCCTGGTGTATTCACCAGGTCCCTTTCCTCTGGCATAACCCAAACTTAATTATTACTTTTTAGAACATTGTAAGTTGCCAAAAACTCAATTTTTCTTTCCCCCAGAATATTTCAGTTTATTTTTCAGCCTTCCTATTCCTTCCTACTATTGAATTCCACAGAGTCTTCAGGAGGAAAAATGCTCATGAGTTTGAGACTCACGTACCACCAATTTCTTCTGTATCCCCAATGCTAATGTTAATCTGTTAACTGCTCCCCAGGGGTGAACCACTGTTTGGTCAAAGCCTGGATCTCAGTCTTCTGCATTTTGATCAGAGTTTATAATTACTACCAGAAAGTAATTATAAAATATCATCTTCTCTCTCCCATGTCTCCACCATCCAGAATCTTGTTCTGTGTAGTCCTCATTACTTTCCTGCCTGTAAGTGAAGTCACTTTTATTATACCTTGGGGGACATTCGCCTGCTACAAAGTAAAACACCCTATGTTCTTTAGTTGAAACTTTAATATGCAGATACAAAATCCATTGTAACTATAATAAGTTATTATAATATTATAATTTAGTAGACAAAAGTGACATAGATGAATGTCAGTGACTGACAACAGAGTTCTGAACAGCAGCATAAATCCTTGAAAACTAGTTTTGTGTGACATGAGTTATGAGTATAAGGTGATATATCACTTAACTTTTCAATAGAGATATGCAGAACTATTTTAATATGCCAAATTCCAGAAAAGCATGTGTGAATTTGTACTATGTGTGAGGAGAATAAAATTGAGGAGATCCTCTAACTGAATGATTAAAAATAATACATCATTAATCTGAGAAGATTAATGACAGATTTTTTTTTACAATATCAAAATACAATTTTATAATATAAAAGATACAGAAGTCATGGGGAGGGTGTAAGTTAGGTAAAGTTCTGCTTAAGGTATATTTTGCTGAGTGGAGAAAAGGCTTCAAATGTATTGAATATTCACAATGACGGGAAATGAAGACAGTTATTTTCATGAAATTAGGAACAAGACAAAATATATCCCTGACCTTGTTGTTCCTGTTGCTGCTGCTGTGTTTTCTTGTGGAGATCTTTGTTTATCCTAATGGAGAAATACCCAAAATTAGTGAGAACTGACTTAAAATTAGAAATGATGATGTAAGAGCACCACAAAGAAAATATTTTAAAACACAGTTATATGTACAAATTAATAGCTTTGCAATATACCAGAAATAAACTAGACTATTAAATGGAGTAAAATGCTAAATGCTACAGGATAAAAAAACAATTACAAATAAATTTTATAATAAATGCAACACAGCCATATGATAAATATTACAGAAATTATTTTACATAAATTGAGAAAATTACCATTTTATTAAAAAATGCATGAAGTAAATATTGTGGGAAAAATCAGTTTACAATTCATTCATTGTTTAACTTGACAAATTTATTTAAAGTTCCTCTGTAATTTATCAAGCTGATTCAATAAATTGAAGAGTAGGTTAATCAATGAAATATCAATAGTTATAATTACAATAAGGTAAAGACACCACTACACACAATAAAATACAAAAGGCAGAGAATTTTAGTATAAGAATACAATGTGAAAATGAAACAGAAAGGCAAAAAACAGAGTACATAGAGTTGAAAATTTGATGCGTGGGAAGGATAGCATTTTGAATCCTTAAGGAAATGTTGGCATTCCTCATAGTGTGATTTATGTAACAACAATCGTAAACACGATTATTTTGTGTGGTTCAGAGAACAATTTAAATTTTAAAAACTATGTGTTATTTTAGCTTACATAAGAAATTTATATAAGAAGTGCCTCAACTAACCTATATATACCACAAAATTATGAATTATGTACAGACAAGTCTATATCAAAAGGGAAGTTAAAACTGCCTTAAATCAAATATTCAACAAATTATTGTTCAAGTGACATACAAATATGCTGAAGTGGTGAAAATATATCCAAATGAGAAAGTTTTAGACACTTTATTGAAAGAAGTTATGCTGAACAGCTGTATTTGCAGAAATTTTGAGTTAGGAACTTAATTCAGAGTTTATGTCATATAAGTTCCAGAAGCAATTAGTTACAAAACATATTAATAATATACCAAAAATTAGCAAAACATATAGGTGACTCCTATTAGAGTCTTGGGAAAAGGCAGTATTTTTAGACAACTGAAACTCATGAGGAATGCAGAAAAAAATTATATAGATCTGTATTTTACCCTTAAAACATTAAAATGTATTTTCTGAGAAGAAATATCATGAGCATAGTTAAAATAAAAATATAAAATTTATGATAAAATAATCGCCACATATCAGTAAAGAATGATTTATATTGATGTAAAGAGTCCCTAAAAATGATGAAATAACATGGGCAAAGGCTATGAAAAGGTTATTCACACACAAAATACAAATGAAAATAAACATACAATAACATACAAAAGATAATTCTGCCACACAAGAGATAGAAAATTCAAAATGATAAAATACCATTTTATGAACAATAATAGGAAATACTCCATTTTAAATAATGTGTGAGGAGTGGTATGGAAACAGATATATAATTTCATATATATTCGCATATGAAATTGTTTTTGCAAGCTGGAATGGGTGTACAAATACTGAGATTTAATTTTTTACTTTATACATTCTATGTTGTGGTATACTTTTGAATTTTTTTGGTATTAAAATTTTAAAATCTTACAAAAGACTTAAGAAAAAGGGTTAGCACATGAACCAATTCTCAGAAAAGTGTCACATAAATACAAGAAAAGGAACTAAGCCTTACTTAAAATCAATTAAGTGCAAACTGAAACAATTAAATATCAATTTAAAGGTTTCTCAAAGACCTAAAATCTCAAGAATATGCAATATTTTATAGCTTGGTGGAAAGAGAATAATTTTATAACAGTGAAAGGGTAAACTGAGTTCCAATTTCAAGAAGGCAATTTAGCAACATGTATAAAACTGAATTTTATTTTTCTGATTTCTGATTTTTAGAGTACATTGATTGTACTTATGCAAAACTAGTAGGACAATATGGAGATATCTATCATAGCATTTTTGTGTTGTGCTTTTTTTTCTGCTTTTGGATTAATTTTTATTAACCTAAAATTCACATAATAAAAATTTACCATAATCATCATTTTAAAGTATACAATTAAATGAGTTTTAGTTTACATGTTCAGCAATTATAATCATTGTTTTCTAATTCCAGAACATCTCCATCATCCCAAAAAGAAAACTGATATCATTTAGAAGTCAATCTCAATTTTCACTTCTTATCATTTCCTGACAGTTACTTTCTGTACCCCAAACTAATAAAAATAATATCTCCAATCTAATAAAAAGAATCTATGGAAAATCCATGGCTAACATCATAACTAATGATAAAGGATTGACAAATTCTTCTGATTTCAGAAACAAAAACTAGTCTTTATTATTAGATTGGAGATACTCTACTTCCTTTCTGTATGGTTTTGCCTTCCTTTTTCATTCTCAGAAATGGAATCATATGATATGTACCCTTTGTGTCTGCTTCCTTCATTTAGCATTATGTTCCAGTATATTTCCATACTCTAGCAGGTATCAGAGCTTCATTCTTTTTATGGCTGCATAATATACCACAGTATGGATGCAGCATATTTATTCTTTTTTTTTGTTGGTGAATGTTTGGGTTGTTCCACTTTTGGTTATTGTGAACAATGAACATGCTTCTGTGAACTTTTGAGGAACTGCTTACTTGATTTCCTCAGCAGCTTCACTGCTTTACATTCCCATCAGCAATGTCTAAGGGTATCTGTTTTGCCAAATTTTAGCCAGCATTTGTTACTTTTGTTTTGATTAGGATGGTTTATTTGTTGTTGTATCACTGTGGTTTTGATTTACATTTCTCTAATTTCTTTATTTGGAACATCTTTGCAATTGCTTATTGTGCAGGTACTTGATGTCTTTCTTGGAGAATATTCATTGTCCTTAGCTAACTTTACAAATTGAGTTGTTTATCTTTTTATTGTAGAGTTGTAAGAGTTCTTTATGTATTCTAGATATTGGATTCTTATCTGAATTGCAAATGCTTTCCATTTTGTTGATTACATATTTACTTAACAGTGTTCTTAAAAACTCAAATGTTTTTATTGTGATGAAGTCTAAATTATCATTTTTTTTCTTTTGTGGCTTGTGGTTTTGGTGTTATAGTCAATAAATGGTCTCCTAAGGTAAGATCATGAAGATGACCATTTATATTTCTAAGAGTTTTAAAATTTAGTGCTTTCAGTTATATCTTTGATTCATGTTGATTTAATTGTGGTATTACATGTGAAGTAGGTGTCAAGTTTCTTTCTCTTGCATGTAGATAACCAGTTGTCCCAACATTATATTTTGAATATGAATTTTTGGCCATGATTCTTTGTCTTAGTGTGATCTTGGAAATCTCAAAAATCAATTGACCATAGATATATGGAAATACTTTTGATGTTCAATTCAGTTCCATTGATTTGTATGACAGTATAATACTGTTTTGATTACTGTGGCTTTGTAGTAAGTTTTGAAGTCAAGACTAATTCTTTTTCCTGAACTCAGAAGAATTTGTCAATCCTTTATCGTTAAGTATGATGTTAGACATGGATTTTCCATAGATTCTTTTTATTAGATTGGAGATATTTTCTATTTCTGGTTTGTTTTGTGTTTTGTTTTTTTCTTCATGAAATGATGCTGGATTTTGACAACTGCTTTTCTGCTTCTACTGAGTATTTTTTTTTCCACTTCTTTATTCCATTACTATGGTTTATCCCATTGAATGCTTTTTATATTGTGACTCAACCATACAAATTAAATCCCAGTTAATTACAGTGTCTATTCCTTTTAATATGTTGTGGGAGTCATTTTGTTGTTGCTTGAAGGATTTTTGTTTCAATATTCATGAGGGGTATTTATTTGTGCTAGATGTTGTTTTTTTCTCCTGTGATTTCTTCTTTGATCTATTCATTACTCCACAATATTATGGGATGATTAGTATCCCATCTCCCCCAACATAAAAAATAGAAATTGTAACACTTCTATTACAGAATGTGACTTCATTGAAAAATAGGGTTGTTGCAGATGTAACTAGTTAAAATAAGATGAGGTAGGCTGGACTCCTATTCAAAAATGGCCAGCGTCCTTATGGAATGGTAGTCCGATGAAGACAAACACATTGAACTTGTCTTATGATTTTGAGGCACTGTTTGTATTAAGTAGATAAAATTTATAAATTGACAAAGATTGCCAGGTGATATCTGAAATTTCAGAGGCAAGGAAGAATACTACTACTAATATCACAGGAAGAATAGCTCTTTCTATATGCCAGCACCTTGATTTTATTTTATTTTTTTAATTTTTTACATCATTGTTCATTTTTAAACAGTATTTGCTTCCCCCCTCCTCAGGTGTAGTCCCAATAGAGTTTCCTTCACCACTGCACCATCACCTCAGTCCCCTGTGCTCCTCCCTCCCTCTCTCTGATCCCTCTCCTTCCTACTCTCCTGCAGGTTGGCTCTGATTTATAATTGTCTGTGTTTGTTTTATTGTGTTTTGTATTGTTATTAGCAACATGGATGGAGCTAGAAGGAATTATGCTCTGTGAAATAAGTCTAAAGGGTAAAGGAAAATACCAGATGATTTCACTTATAGAAGGAATATAGGGGAACCAGATAAGACATCAGTGTATTGTGCCCATTTTTTGACAAGGCTGTTTACTTTGTTTTTGTTGAGTTTCATCAGCTCTTTGTAGATTTTTGTGATCAGTGCCTTGTCAGTAGTATTGTGTGCAAAAACTTTTACCCGATCAGTAGGGTGCCCCTTGTATTGGTTGTTGTCCCTTTTGCTGTACAGAAGCTCTTGAATTTGATGTAGCCCCAGCTGTTCATCTTTTCCTTCACTATCTTTGCTTTTGGTGATGTGTCTTTGAATATTTGACTGAGGTGTATGTCATGGAGTGTTTTGCCTCTATTTTCTTCAACATGTTTTTTGGTTTCAGGTCTTATGTCTAGTTTTTCAACCCATTTTTAACTTGGTTTTTGTGCATGGTGTGAGGTAGTAGTCTGGCTTCATTCTTTTGCGTGTAGCAGCCCAGTTTTCCCAACACCATATTGAACAAACTTTCTTTGCAGAAATATTTAATTTTTGGGCCTCCCCGGTGGCTCAATGGGTTAAGCACCACACTATGAAGCAAAATGCAGTCTCTACAGCACGAGTTCGATCCCAGGACAGCCAGAGAGAAATTCACATGGTGAAGCAGACCTCTCCTGTCGCACCCACTGCTCCCCTCAGCAGTGTATTTCAGTCAGTGTTCTGTTCCCCATTATGTCTCTGGTGGATCCTCACACCCCCTTATGTATGGCCTGCACCCCAGCTCTTGTATGCATAAATAAATAAATCTTTAAAAACATATTTAATTTTTAAATAACTGTTTAGGTATTAAAAAGATTTACAAGATTTTTTTTCACCTTTTAAAAAGAATTTTTTAAAAAGTTTTTCATACCATAAAACAATTTTGCTTCAGGAAAAGAATAAATTTAGAAGTTCTTGGTAGTAATAGAATAACTCTCAGGTTTATAAGGAAAACAGAACATGAATTGCTTTCTGTTGTACTAGTGGGTATTTAAGGACCAATGAAAGGATTTTTTCTAACTAGGGAGTAACCTACTTTTTGAAGAAAGTGCAATGTTTGGAACAGTGTTCAGTTATACCTTAAGTGCTGCCAAGTCTAGGATTAGATTGCACATTATTCAGAAACTACCAGAAGATAGAAGATTATTAAGTTAGAGACCAAAGATTATTGCTCTCAGCACAGCAAGTGACATGAATAGGGGTGTGTGCCTGTGTTTTATATTAAATTTTTTCTTGAGGTATCCTTGGGGTACATTGTATATGTTTTAGGCTTATAGGTTCACACCTCCTCAAATGTATGTTCCCACTCCGCAACTACCTCCAGGCACCAGTACTACTTCACTTTAGTTCATGGGGCCCATCTTCCCTTTGCTCTCTACACCCTTACTCATTTTGGTATATATGCAAAGAAACATCATTTCATAAAAGCGATGGTTCTTTAAAGCAGCGTCTCAGATTCATTTAAAAGGAATTTGTGAGACTAGCAGTTGCATTTTCCAAGCTAAGCCTACATTGAGTAATTAAAAGTGTTATGCACCCGTGTTTGTGATATACATTCTAAATAACCTGAAAGTTAGAAGTAAAGGGTTAGTGAAATGCTTTCCTTAGTATATTTAACTGATAAGGTGCATCTGGCTTGGGTGAGGCTGTCTTCGGGTCCTGGTGATCCTTATTCACATCAGGTTCTAGCTCAGTCTCCTGAATAGGTATTCTTTTTTTTTTTAATAAATTTTATTTTTATATTCCCCATACAATTGCAATCCCCTTATTTTGACCCCAATCCCTCCCCTCCCCGCCCTCCACCCCCCATAGAGTGTCTCTTGTTCATAGTTGTTTGTTGATTTTGATATTTTCTTTCTTATATTCTTTTTCCTGGTCCCTTATTTAAGTTTTCTAGATTCCTGCTATGAGTGAGACCATCCGGTATTTTTCTTTTTCTTTTTGGCTTATTTTGCTGAGCATGATCCCTTCCAGCATTCTTGACTGTAGTTTGCGGTTTCCACAGTGGTCTAGGGGGTTAAGCCTCAGTGCTATCACTACCATGGCCTGAGTTTGATCCCTGCCCAGCCTTGGTCGTGGAGAGGAGGGAGGAGTGGAATGGAGTGAGTGGGAATGACACTGGCTATGGGCTCGTCATAGATGGCCTTTATGATGTTGAGGTATGTTCCTTGTATCCCGAGAATTTCAAGGGCATTTATCATAAATGAGTGTTGTTCTTTGCCAAAAGCTTTTTCAGCATCTATTGATATTATCATATGATTTTATATTCCTTTTTGTTGATGTTTTGGATAAGATGGATTGATTTTCAGATGTTCGACCATTCTTGTGTCCCCGGAATAAATCCTACTTGGTCGTAGTGAATAATCTTGTGGATATGTTTTTGGACTGTTAGGTAAAATTACGTTGAGTATTTTTGCATCAGTGTTCATTAGAGACATTGGCCTGGAGTTCTCTTTGTGTTGTCCTTGTTTGATTTTGGTATTAGTGTAATGTTGGCTTCATAGAACGTGTTTGGTATTGTCCCTTCCTTCTCAATTTTTTGAAAGAGTTTGTGAGGGATAGGCACTAGTTCTTTTCTGAATGTTTGGAAGAATTCATTTGTAAATCCATCTGGTCCTGGTCTTTTGTTTTTGGGGAGGTTTTGATTACCATTTCAAATTCACAGCTTGTAATTTGTCTGTTTAGGTCTTCTATTTCTTCTTTATCTGGCTTTGGGTGATTATAAAGTTGTAGGAATTTGTCTTCTAGATTGTTGAGCTTGTTTGTATATAAATGTTCATAGTACTTTCTGATTATTCTTTTGATTTCTGCTGTGTCTGTTGTGATTTCTCCTCTTTCGTTTGTGATCCTATTTATTTGTGCTTTCTCCCAGTTTTCCTTTGTGAGCCTGGCTAGGGGCTTTTCTATTTTATTTATTTTTTCAAAGAACCAACTTGAAACAGTAATCAAATAATGCCTTGAGACACATGAAAATAGAAATCCAACTTAATAAAATTTAAGGGATTCAGCAAAGACAAAGAGAAGGTTTGAGTGATAAATTTGTATCTTTACAATCAAGAGAAATATCATATAGATAACCTACTTTCACACCTTAGGAAAAATAAAAATGAGTAACAGTAAGCTCAAAGTTAGTAGAGGGAAAGTAAACAAAATGATAAGAGGACAAAAAAATGAAATAAACTGAAAAGACAATAGGAAAAAAATGAGGATTTTTAAAAAAAAAGATATGCCAAAGAGACAAAGCTTTAGCTAGACTTGCCAAAAAATTGGGATGACCAAATAAAAATAGAAATCAAAGTAGAGAAATTATAACAAATACCACAAAAATAAAAATGATCATAACAGACTATTGTGAGGTATGCAAGAAACATAACAACATAATAAAGGTTATATATGACAAGTCCACAGTTCAAACATATGCAACTATGAAAAGTTCAAAGCATTTCCTCTAAGAAAAAGAATAAGGCAAGGGTACCTACTCTCACCCTTTTTATTGAGCATTGTTTTGGAAATTCTGAATAAAAGACAGAGAAAAAGAAAATGATAATTATCCAAACTGGAAAGAAAATAAACATGTTACTTTTTTTTTTTATTTTTTGCATGCTTGTTCATTTTTTTTTTTTAAGATTTTATTTATACAAGAATTGGGGAACAGGCCAGATGTGTGGAAGGATGAGAGGATTTACCAGAGACAGAGCAGGGAACAAAACAGGCAGACTGAAATACACTGCTGAGGGGAGCAGCAGGTGAGACAGGAGAGGTCTGCTGTGCCAGGTGGGATTCTCGCAGGCCATCAGGGATCGAACCTGCGCTGCAGAGGCTGCAGACAGCTTCACAGTGCGGTGCTCAACCACCTGCGCCACCAGGGAGGCCCCTTAATCATTTTTAAACAATATTGGCTACCCCCACACCCCCAGGTATTGTCCCCATAGAATTTCTTTCACCAATGCACACATGCACCATCACCATAGTCCCCTGTGCTCCTCCCTCCCTCCCTCCTCCTCCCCTGCAGTATGTCTCTGTTGTGTTTTGTACTGTTGTTATTTTTTACACTGATGTCTTATTTGGTTCCCCATATTCCTATTATAAGTGAAACCATCCGATATTTTTCTTTTTCCTTCTGACTTATTTCACTTAGCATAATTTCTTCTAGCTCCTTCCACGTTGTTGTGAATGGCATGAGTTTATCTTTCTTGATTGCTGAATAATATTCCATTGTGTATATATGCCACATCTTCTTGATCCAGTCATCTATTTTTGGGCATTTGGGTTGTTTCCAGGTTTACCTGTACAGAAGAAAATACAGGTAAAACATTACAAGACATACATCTTAGTAACATCTTTAAAGACTCATCACCCAAAGCAAAGAATGTCAAGGAAAAAATAAACACCTGGGATTACATCAAACTCAGAAGCTTCTGCACAGCAAAAGAGACATTAACCAAAACAAAGAGATACCCTATTGATTGGAAAAAAATTTTTGCACTCCATACAACTCATAAGGGATTGATCACAAAGATATACAACTCACAGGACTCAACAAAAACAAAGTAAACAAACCAGTCAAGAAAGGGGCACAAGAACTTAAGACATTTCTCCAAAGAGGAAATGGCCAACAGGCATATAAAAAATGTTCAACATCCTTTATCATTAGGGAAATGCACCTTGATTTGAGACTTCTGGAGCTATGACACAATAAACTGCTGCTGGTTTGAGTTTGTGGCATTCTCTTATAAGCAGCTCTAGAAAACTCATAGTGTTTATTTTACAAATATATTAAGAAGAAATTGACAAATATAATGTTATATATGTAAACTGTGCAGTATGACAATTTGATAAACATGGAATAACTGCCAAGATCGAGATGATTAACATATCCCCCACCTCACATAATTAATGTGTGTATCTTGTGAGAACACTTAAGATTTACCCTCAGCAATTTTCAAGTACACAACACAATACTATTATTAACTGTAGTAAGCATTCTATATTTTAGAGCATCAGACCAATAACTAAAAGTTGATACTCTTGACCTATATTTCCCCTACACACAGCTGGTGACAATCATCATTCTATTCTGTTTCTGTGAAATTGCCTTTTTAAGAGATTCCACATATAAGTAATACCAAACAGTATATGTCTTTCTGAGCCTGGTTTAATGTAGTCAGCATAGTGACTTCCGTTTCACACATGTTGCTGTAAATTCCTATTTTATGGCTAAATAATACTACACTACATAGACATCACATTTTCTTTATTCATTCAGTCAATGGACATTGAGGTTGTTTCCATACCTTGGCTATTGTGAATAATGCTGCTGTGAACATCTGAGTGTTGATGTATCTTGAGGCATTGATCTTATTTATTTGGATTTATAACCAGGAGTGGGATTGCTATATTGCTATATCATAATTTCCATGTTTGTAAATTTTTTGAATCACCCTCTTATTTATAATTTAATCCCATTTGTTTATAGAACATGTTTGTAATTAATCTTTTTAAACAGTGAGATGAGTTTTGTGACCTAATATATGGTCTTTGAGAGTAGTGTTCCATGCATGTTAGAAAAAAGTGTGTATATTGTTATTGTTGGGCGGATTATTACATAATCATCTGTTAGTTCTAGTTGGTTTTTAGTGTTATTTAAGTCTTCTAATGCCTTTCAGATTTTGTGTCTATCTTTTTCTATCCACTGCTGAAAGTGGAGTGCCGGTGTCTCCAAGTGTTACTCTTGAACTTGCTCTTTCTCCCCTTAAATCTCTCAATTTCTGTTTGTGTATTTGGGGATCTCTTTTTAGCCACACTGTATTTATAACTGTTACATACTCTTGATGTAATTACAAACTTATCATTAGATAATATCCTCTTTTGCCTCCCCTAAGAATTTTTGTTCTAATACCTATTTTGTTTGATATTTATAATAGACAAACAAACCAGCTCTCTATTAGTTACTATTTGCATAGAATGTCTTTTAGCATATTTTTATTTATTTCCTATTTGTTCCATTGAAAGTAAGGTTATTCTCTTGTAAATAGTGTATGCATTCGCCAATTATTGCAACCAAAAAAATATGAAGGGATATTTTATAGTCAATTTTATGAATGTCTATTTGAATATTTTGATCAGCATTGATTAACTACATAGTAGGAAAATGGAAGGTATTTCCATTAAAAGCAAAAATTTCTAAAACACAAGAGATGAAAGTAAGGTAACATACAGATAGTAAATGTTTGGAAAAGAAAAAAAAGCAAGAATGTAGGGTGAGAGCAGCAAAGAAAAATGACAGATGTTGAGACCAAGTGTTCACATTAAAGCAGGCATACTCTGCTGTTGACTAATGCCAAGGGGAGTCCTTTGTGGGATTCTTCAAAAGTAAATTTTTGGAATATGAACAGACTTGCCACCTGGCCAATGACAATGAGAACTTGCTAGCTGTGGTGATTAAAATGATGGGCAACTGCATTCTATATCTGTATTTTGGCTGAAATAAAAAAAAAATGTATCATTGATTTGTGTGATTTTTCTATTCCATTTCATAAATGCTAGCAATCATAAGAAGATCAATTTTACAACTTGTGAAAAATGTGGTATACTATGGGTAGAACTGAGCAGATAGGAATTTCTAACACCCTATATACTTACTATACATAAAAAAATAACTAACCCTCGGTAGCTATAGAATCTGCAAGGAAGAGAAGAGAACTGAAGGTGCATGTCTATTGACTATCTGTTTGGGAAGCCAGATGTTTTGTTCTTTCTGCTATTAGATTGCATTCCTGATCTTATCACTGTCTTTTACCTTGTTGCTACAAGGATGACTCAGATTATTCTGTAAGAAAATGTGATCTCTAATTTTGTTTCTTGCATGTATTAACAACAGTTACTATTTTAGAAATTAAAGAATAGTGGACTAAAGACAGAACTATGATAGTTCTTATACGATACTAAAAATCCTTGGAGTTCATCTTAATGTAGTTTGTTAGAATAGATATATATTATTAGGAAATAAAATATATATTCAGAAAGCTTTATAACAGTAAATTTTGCTTTTAAATTTATGGAATACTTAAAATATACAAAAATCATAAACAAAATAAATATGGCAGATTAAATGTATACATTAATTTATGGTTTTTCTTTAAGCTCCAGAAAAAATTTACTAAAGAAAAATATCCACTGTGGGCACAGCAAAGAGAACAAGTCAATAAAACATGGGTATAAAGCAAGTGGGTGAATAATGACTTATTTAGCAAATAAGAGAATAAAATCTAAGTCTGCAGAAGAGTGGAAGGATGGGGATAGAAAAAAAAGGTTCATTTTATGAGGTAAAAATCCAGTATAGTTCACCTCTGGAAGTAGGGAATTAGAGAGGAAATGAGGTAATGGGATGCTGGCCCTTGAGAATAGCTGGTCAATTTCCTCATCTCATGTTCCAGACAAAGTTCCCAGGAGACTAACATTCCTTCACGACTGCAAGGGTTGGGAGACTGTTAAGGGATTGACTGTAAGGACATTTCAAAAAGGGATTGTTTGAGAGATAGCTGTCTTCTCCTTAGTACAAGTGTGGGAGAAGCAGGATTCTATCCATTTTTGAAAAAACAAACACTTGTATACCACATGTAGTGTCTGTTTGGGGAAGCACATTGCTAACAGCAACAAAAACCTGATTTAAGGGTGGTCGAGATAGAATGGAAACTATGAAAAATGAATATGACAAATACATTTTTTTAAGATTTATTTGTTTAATATTTATTTATGCATACAAGAACCGGGATGTAGACCAGAGGTTCGGGGGCAAGAGGATTCACCAGAGACAGAGTGGGGAGCTGAATAGGTGGATCTATTGAAATACACTGCCAAGGGGAGCAGCGGGCGAGACAGGAGAGGTCTGCTGTGTCATGTGGGTAAGCTCCCCAGTGGGGGATCGAACTCATGCTGCAGTGGCTGCCAATAGCTTGATAGTGCTGAGACTTAAGCCCTTACGCCACCGGGGAGGCCCTGGCAAACACATAATCTTACTGAGGAGGCAGGAAAAATACTGAGAGTTAACTTTTGAAATGTGAGTTTTAAGAGTAAATTTGAAAGAATATACATAACATACTCTTACTGGTACATATTTTTCTCAAGCAGTTCTAAAATTACAAATATACTATAATTGAACAAATAAATAAAATGAGGGTAATAAGAACCAGGTCTCCCACCATTGGAAGGAAAAGGAAAAACTGGACACAATCAGGATTACAGTTGAGCAGACCAATAGGAACTCATTTTCAATTTAATGTCTATACAAATATATAAAGAAACATATGTAAATGTGTATGACTATGTATTCATGGACTACTAGACATTAGCTATTTTTTAGATCTCTCAACTGAGAAAGCTAGAATCAGTGATTTCTTGCACAGGTGGCTAAGGCCAGCACCACGGAAGGGAAGTACACAATGAGCATCCTATATTGTCAGAGAGCAAGGAAGTAGCCAGCCTATGAGAACGCCGATGGCAAAATCTGGAACAACTGATCAACAAAACAAAGGCAATATTTTATCATATTTCAAATAATAAAATCTGAGTGCATAATAATATAAATGATGGAATAAATAAATTGGAATAGATGACAGATGAAATTCAAATAATATGCATAGATAATGCTCACTCCATGTTATATAATATCACAACACACAAACTGAGGGATAGTTTGCAAAACACCTGATCAGAACTCTTCAAAAGTGTCAAGATCATGTAAAACCTTGGAAAAACTGAGAAGTGGTGAGAGGGAAGAGAACTCTAAGGAAACAGGATGACTAAATGCGATGTCATTATAATGGATTCCATTTTGAACAGTAAAAAACAGCATAGAACTGGTGTCATCTAAATAAAGGCTGTGATTTACTTAATAGTATCATATTAATTCTACTAGTATAGTATTGTTTTTTTTTCAATTTTGGGAAATATGCTGGTGGTTATCTATGATGTTAATTTTGGAGGAATTCGAGTGAAAGTTATACAAGAAGTCTCTGTACTATCCTTGCAACATTTTTTGGTAGCTCAAATTTTTCCAAAATAACAAAATAAAAATATTTAAAGCAGGGTGGGAGAAACCTGTGTTGGGAGCTGTTGTATTTGGAAGTCAGGGAATTACTTATGGTGAATGTTATAAATGCAAAAGAAATTTATTTGAGGTAAAGGAGTAAAGCGTGGCAATCTGGGGTAAGATAAATGTCAGAAAAACAACAGAGATCCAAGTACCTAGAGTGAAGGGAGAAGGAGAAGAACAATATTAAATTCCACATACCAATGAATGAGTGGGAGCTGATCATATAAAGTCTTTTGAAATGATAATTTCTTAGAAGTTTTATGTTGAGAGGTGACAAGCCAATAGAAGGTTTTGAACAGAGAGGTACTATTACAGGCTTTATAGTTTTAAGTTTATTCTACTGACTATGCTGGTGAGAACAGTACAGAAAAGCAAGAATAGAGAAGGAAAACAAGATATAAACTATTATAGTAATGCAGAGGAAAGATGGTTTTGTTGGGCAGTTGTGGCAATGATGTAGTTTGCATATATCTTGTAGATAGTGCGAACAGAAGTGGTTTCTGGACGGAAGGAGGGTAACAAAAGAAAATGGAGAGAAAGGATGATGCCGATATATTTGGTTTAAGCCACAAAAAGTGAAGAGTTGGCATTCATCAAGACAGGAGTCTGAGAATGGAAGAGGATATTGAGGGACTATTTGTAGCCTGAAAATTATATTTCAGTGCAGAGTACCACTCCCAAAATCTACATTTTCAATGTTTTGTTTTTTATATGTCAATGTATTTGAAAAGGTTGTTATTGAGGTACTAAACAAGGGGTTAAATGAATAGAGGGAAGAGGTTCTGATAATTAGTCTTTGGGTATACTGAAGTTTAGATGATAGGGATGTGAAGAATAATCAGGAGAGGTGACTAGTGCAGAGGGGGTTGAAGGCTTGACTCCATGTGAAGAATGATTCAAGGAGGGAAAGAGCAGCTTTGTTTGTTTTTTTTCTGATAAATTGTATGCAGTGATGATTCCTGGATTGCCTCTGTCACCTACTGCTGACTTTAGACACATGCTGTTTTTGTGGATTCATGTGGGCTAAAATCCAGGTTGAATTGCATTTAAGGAAATATAGAAGAATGAGAAGTAGCAATCTCCAGAAATGTCTACATTTTCTATTTACATATTTATATAAACTATAATGCCACATTAGTATGATTATTTCAACAATAGTAGAAAATGTATCCAAGTATTTTAACAACGTTCTAAAAATAATACTCCCAGAATTAGTATTAAAATGCTTTATATTAGGTTAAGATGCTTTATATTTAATGAAAACACGAAATACTAATTCCAAATGCACTAAGTGAAATAGGAGGATTTAACCAAACCTAACATTTAAGTTTAGGGTTGATGCTTAACCTTGAAACCCTATTTCTAAAGCATTTTCTGTGAAGTAGATGATAACAAACATGAGCCTCTCTTAGTACAATTCACAATTTATATGTAACTTGAATAGCTTGGTCACTGTATCATTGGAAGAAGAATTGTATAAAGTAACAAGTAGATAATAACAAGAGATTCGACTGGATACCACATATCACTAAAGCATTATATTTGCTCAAGACATACTATAATCTTGACATATTTTACAAAAAAAAAAAAAAAACTGGAGCAAAGATTGTAAATGCCTAAGGCATTTCACTAGTTAACTCTAATATGCACAATGTTTGTGAGTATTTTAACTCATGTTCTTTTTTTTAAGATTTATTTATTTAGTCATTATTTATTTATTTATTTATCTATCTATCTATTTATTTATTTATTTATACAAGCACTGCGTACAGTCAGAAGCGCGGGAGGGTGAGAGAATTCACCAGAGCCAGAGCGGGGAGCAGAGCAGGCAGAAGGACCTAAGTACACTGCTGAGGGGAGCAGCGGGCGGCAGGAGAGGTCTGCGCGCCATGCGGGACCCTCCTTCAGTGGCCCAGGAGCAGCCGGGGATGGAACCCGCGCAGCAGAGGCTGCGGGCAGCTTCGCAACCCAGGGCTCAACCGCTGCGCCACCGGGAAAGCTCTTAACGCACATTCTTAATCCTAATGATTCATTTACTTAACGAGCTGATTTACAAAATGAAAGAAAACTTATTTTCACCTTGACTGTTCCAAGAAAACTAACTTCAGACCCCATAGATTCGCTTATGACTTAATCTTTATACTAAATATGCTAAGAGAACTATTCTCAAAAAAGCTGAATACTGGACACCTCCACTGAGCTGAGTGAATCAGGATAGTTATTACTCATATTGGAAAGGAGTAAGCAGATCAGGAGAACAAATGCTTTGATAGCATATTCAAAGACATGGAAATACTATTTTAATAAATACATAGAGATCCTAATGCTGTAGATGTGTTGATAGAGATGCATTTGTAACTCCAGATGCTGCATAAAACAATTACCATAGACTTGTTAACACTAAACTGCATCTTCAATTTATTTTGGAAAGAAAAATTTAAATTTGTAGGTTATTAAAAACCATCATTATGAAAAAAGAAACACAGCTTTGGGATAAAGATCACATATACACGCTCCCACACACATGCACACACTTTTCTCCAGAAAACTCAAGTAGTGGCAGAATAACAAAATCCTATTTCATGAAACATATTATTTTGACATCAGTGCTTCGGTAATTCCTGATGTTTCTCTTGACAATAACTCAGATTGTTGCAATAAAGACTGTATGTTTGATTATTTGGATACCTGTCATGCATAACTAGAGGGTGGCTATAAAAAACAGGATTAATCAAAGTAGGATTATAATTTTCTGCAACACCTGTTTCAACCAGCTGCCTCTGATTGTAGATTCTATTCCTCCAGTCCTCCCAAATTACACAATAAAGCAATTTAGAAATCAGTGGAGAGTCCGGTGTCACTGTGCCAGAATGGAAGTCAAACATTAGAGCAGAGGAACCTTTGAGCTACCTGATTTAATTTGTTTAGATTATTCCAGAAAGAGAAGAGAAAGCAGATGACATAAAGTATTGGAATGTCCCTAAGATTTTATCATTTAAAGTATTTATACCATTTGCTTTTTTTTTTCTTGATTGTTTAATTCAATTTCATTTGAGAAGTAACTCTGACCACTTGAGAAGTACACTGAATATATAAGTGAAGTGTGTGGGGCACAATTTCAGTCCTGAAGAAGTTTACCGTAATGTTTGAAATAGCCGTTTAACAGATATATCAAGTATTCAAGTTCACATGTACTAGACATTTTAGAAGAGAACTATGAAGAGGATAGGTAAGATTTCTTATGTGTGTTTTACGACCCACACTGAACTGGATGTAATACCTAGAAGCATTTTTGGTTGCTGACATATGATTGAAGAAACTGAAGGTTCACTATAGCAAATAACGTAAAGTATATCAAAATATACTGAAGATTTCTGCCATATGTATCTGATCTCCTGTATATATTATTCAAGCATCTGTATATATCTGTATGTAAAAAGAGAGGTACATGTACATTATATCTATTGGCAGAATACCCATGCATTTTAATTAAAAAAATCCACATCCCTTTCATATGCTTTTAACTTTCATAATGTTAACATGTTACCCTTCAGTTTATCTTTTTTATTGGTTTCTTCGTGTTTCATGAATTAATTTAATTTGGAGGTAAACAATATTCTCAAGTGCCTAAACCTACTCTTCTGATATGAATGACATTCATATTCTTACACTTTGAAATATAGACTAATATGATTAAAGATCTTTTAATATGATTAAAATGCTAATTAACTAGTTAACAAAAATGATTGTCAAAGAGATACATACAGTCATTCACTGAGCAAAGAAGATTTTACTTTAGCTCATTAGACTAGTATTCAGTATGACTTCGATTATAAAATTATTCCTCCATTTTGTTGATTAGTCTCACACGATAAAAATGAAAAAGTGTCCTTTGTATAAATGCATTTAGAATTCTTGATCTTTATAGTCACAAGTGCTGTGGACAATGAATTCATTTAACTGTGAATTGAAAACATAGGGTTGCAGTTTAAAATGTAATTTAGAACAAGATTCAGAAAACTGAGTTTTTAGTTCTACTTTATTTTTAGAAATTAGATTGATGATGGGATTTTAGTTCTATAAATGTTCTAATTCACTGTTAAGATGAACAATTTGGACTCCATTTTATACTTCTCATTTATGGGAACTTGTCAATTAATATTAATTATTAGTATAAGTTAACAGGCTATAACTAACTTTCTTCAAATGGGAATCAGTAATGTAGTATGTTTGGACCTGTACGGGCAGCATATACTTAGCCTAGTTGTTAATTACAAATTGCCTTAGGGAAAATCCTTGGGTATAATGAAAGAGAACTGAACCCCAAGTTGGAAAACCACTATTCTTGGCTTCCTCTTTTACTTTCATATTCTTTCAGCATACACTCTGCCAATATTTAGTGAGTTCCTTTCAGTGCAGTACACTTAGTCAACACAGAGTGTGTGTGTGTGTGTGTGCGCGCGCAGAGCTGTGGTTTCCTTAGGTGTGAAAAATGAAGGACCGAACTTAAGGTTCCCTGTATTGTACATGGTGAACTAAAAAAAATCGCCATCTTTCAAATCTTATTGAGAGGTTGAAACATAATAATGTGCTTGCGTCTCCCAAAAATTCATATGTTCTGATGAGGGATCCATGCAGAGACTATATTAAATGAATTTCTAGAGTTTTATATGAAGGAGAGGAAATACAGAATATTGCATGTGAGTGTGCACACACAGAGAACACACTCTCCATGTCTAAAATGATAGGTTTTTAACTATCATCAGATGACATACTATCATTTCATAGATTTCTTTTTAAGTTTGTTTTCTTTTATTCAAGCATTGGCTTTGTCTCCTACATCCATAATAATGTTTAGAATATCAAATAAAAAGACAAAAGTTCAACTGATTGACAATGATTCATAGAGATCAATCAGGATCTGTGTGATTGACAAATCAATTAGCTCATTCCTATAGTCTCCAGAAAGATTTACCTCAAAATTTCTGTACATTCAAGATTTTTACCTAATATACCATCTCTTTCTTTCCAGCAAATCACATCTTTTCAGTTTCAATGAAGATCATAATCTATAAGTAAATGTTTTCTCAAATTCTTAGGTATGCCATACTTTGCTGATGTAGTATTATTATGTACTAATATTCATGTAATTGTAATAGTGTTTCACAATTTCCAGGTTTTAAATGTATTCAAATTAATATAGTGTAGAATTCTTTTTTATGTAAAAGTTCTCCAACAATTCAAAAGAGCAATCTTCCTCACTTATTGAAAACTTTAGATTCTCGTCATACTAACTCTCTTCAATACTTTTGTTGCTCTTTGTTGTGTGTTTTATATTTTATTCATTTTTTTTAAATCTCAGACAATAATCATTGAAAATTTGAGGGAATTCTCTAACACAAAAGTACTGGAGGTTAAAAAAGGAAATTTGGGGAAACAATACAGAAACTAAAGGCAATTTCAAAAATAAAATCACTAAACTTAGACAATCAAGAGATGAACAATGTAACCACAAAAAAAAAGAACAGAACAAGAATTGTTTTTCCTTATTTGTTCTTCCCTTAGCTTTCTTAGTTTGACATTTTGCATTTTTCATACTCTTATTTCCACCTTCTACCATTCCTTTACCCTTTTGACCTCTCCTTATCCCTCTTAATCTCAGATGACCAACTTCATTTATTATTGTCTATTCCTTTTTATAAATATTTGCTTTGTTAATTGTATGCTCTATAAACATAAAATATTTGGATTGTGACTTGCTTTATTGCATGTAATTCCTTCCAGCTCCTTCCGCATTGCTTTAAATGGCAATATTGCCTTTCTTTCCCTATGACTGAATAATACTCCATTGTGTAGATATAATATTTCATCTTAAGCTGTTCCTCTGTCAATGAATATTTAAGTTGTTTCAATGTCCTAACTATTGTAAAGAGTGCTGCAAAAACATTTGAGTTGATGGTTTCGTGTTCAGGTGACATTGCTAGGTCATATGGTATTTCCATTTGTAGTTTTTTAAGGCAAATCCAGATCCCATTCCAAAATGACTGTACTAGTTTAAATTCCACCAACAGTGTAATAGTTTTCCTATTTCTCCATATCATCTCCAGCACTTGTTGGGAGTCTTTGTAATATATGCCATTCTAACAGGGGTGAGATGATATTACACTGTGGTTTTGGCCTGCACCTTCCTTATTAAAAGCAATAATGAACACTTTTTGATGTGTCCATCTGTCCACTGGATATCCTCTTTGGTGAGTTATCTGTTCAGATCTGAAGGCCATTTATTAGTTGTCCTGTGTGTTCCTTTATTGTTAAATTAATTTTTTTAGATATTCTATGTATCAACTCCTTGTCAGTTGTGTAATGTGTGAATAATGTTTCCCATTCTGTAAGATGTGTTTTTAATCTCCTTATATCTTTACACTGTGTAAGTTATTAAATTTGAGGTAACTCACTATTTTTGCCTTTATTTCCCTTCTATAGGAGTTGAGCCTCCGCAAACATCTTTATTATTGATTTCATGAAATGTATCGATACTTTCTTCTCTATTTTGTTGTTGTAGTTCTTATATCTAAATCTTTAGTCCATTTGGAATATGTTTTTGTGTGTGGAGCTAGAGAGTGATCCAATTTCATTCTTTTATGTGTGGCTGTCCAGTTGTCTTAGCACCATTTGTTAAAGAGACTCTTTTGTCTGTTTCACAAAGTATGTTCAAGACAATTGTATGGTCAATGACCTTTTATCATGAATGTAGTATTGCTCTACATTTGGACTTATTTCTTCTGGGCTTTTGCTTCTGTTCCACTGGAGTCATGTGTGTATTTGAAGCCATTACTTTATTGATTTACTTACTGTTGCTTTATAATGCAGTTTTAAAGTCAGTAGCTTGATGCATCTGTTTCTTTCCTTTTTTCCCCGTCAGAATTGATTTTACTATTTGAGGTCTTTAATAGTTTATATAGGGGCCTCCCTGGTGGTGCAAGGGGTTAGGCACCGCGTTATGGAGCAATCCGCAGACTCCGCAGCCTGAATTCGATCCCCTGCCGGCCAGGGAGCTACCTACATGGCGCAGCAGACCTCTCCTGTCTTGCCCGCTGCTCCCCTCAGCAGTGTATTTCAGTCCGTCTGCCTGTTCTGCTCCCCACTCTGTCTCTGGTGAATCCTCTCACACCGCCCCCCACATCTCTGGCCTGTACCCCAGCTCTTGTGTGCATAAATAAATCAATCCTTTAAAAAATAGTTTTATACAAATTTTAATATTTTTCAATTTATTTGAAGAATATTATTGGTATTGAATGGAGATTTGATTGTTTAGATATCACTTTTAGTAGCATAGTCATTTTGAATATATTAGTGCTCTCTGTCCATGAGCATGGAATGTCTTTCTATCTCCTTATGTCATGATCTACATCCTTTAGTATCAGGTTGTAGTTTTCATTGTATACTGCTTTCCTTATTTGTTAGGTTAATTCCTAGGTGTTAGATTCTCTTGGAAGAGATTGTGAATGGACTAATTTACTAAAGTTCTTTTTCTTCTTTGATTATATACAACAATGCAACTGATTTTTTGTATGTTGATTTTTTATTATTTTATTATTTTTTTTTTTTTGTGGGACCCTCGCTGGTGGCTGGGAAACAAACTGGCGCTGCAGAGCCTGCGGGCAACCTCACAGCCCAGCCCTCAACCGCTGCACCACCAGGGGAGGCCCTGTATGTTGATTTTTTAACATGTCACTTTGCTCTATCCACTTCTTTTCCAAATGCTTTTGTTGGTTTTCCATAGGTAGTAACATATCACCTGCCAGTCATAATATTTTTACTTCTACTTTTCCAAACTATGTTCCTTTTATTTCCTGTTACTCTCTGGTTGCTGTAACTAAAATCTCTGATACTAAATTAAGCAGAAGTGGTGACCTTGGGCCTCCTTGTGTTGTTCCTGACCTTAAGGGTAACAATAATTTTTTTTCACCATTAAGTATTGGCTGTAGGTTTGTGATGCTTGACCTTTATTATACTCAGATATGTTCCTTCTATTCTCACTTTGTTTAGAGTTTTAACATGGGTGCTGATTAAATGCTTTCTCTGCCCCTTTTGAAATTATCATATGATTATATTTTCTTTTGTTGATGTGATACATTAAATTGATTTCTATATTAAATTGATTTATATATATTAAACCATTCTTATATCTCCAGGATAAGTCATGATGTACATCCTTGTTATATATTTTTTTTAATTTGATTTGCTAGTATTATATTGAAGAATTTTACACAATGTTCAGGGATATCATTCTGTAGTTTTCTTTCCAGTTTATTCTTTATCTGGTTTTGCCATTATGGTAATATTGGTGTCATAAAATGTGTTAGGGAGCATTTCCTCTTCTTGTTTTTTTTTTTTTTTTAATAATTTGAGCAAGATGGAGAAGTTCTTTTTTAAAGTTTTGATAGAATTTGCTTGTAATGCTGTTTGGCCCTGGGCTTTTTGTTGATGGAGAGATATTTGATTACTGTTTCAATTTCCATGATTGCGATCAGTTTATTCAGCTCTTTATTTCTGGTTTAGTCTTTTAATCTATATTGATCTAGAAGTGTGTCCAGTTCTTCAAGGTTAATGAATTTATTGTTGTATATTTGTTCAGAGTAATCTCTTACGATCTTTTGTATTTCTGTGCCACTTGTGGTAATTTCTCCTTTCTTCTCTAATTTTGTTTATTAATGTTTTCTCTCCTTTTCTTTGTTAGCCTAGATAGAAGCTTATTGATTTTGTTTATCTTCTTAAATAATTAACTCTTAGTTTCATTGATTTTTTGGTATACTCTTTTTTGATTTCTGTTTCATTTATTTGTGGTTCCATTTTTATTATTTCCTTCCTTGTATTAAATAGGTCTTCTTTGTTATTCTTTTTAAAGTTGCTAAAGCAACAGTATTAAGTTGTATATAAAAGTCCAGCAGTCCAACAGAAGGTTGGACTTTGTTTTGAAATCCGCTCAGCCACTACATAATTTTTTATTTGGTGAATTCAAACTATTTACAGTTAAAGCAATTATTGAGACATAATGCTTATTACCATTTTGTTAATCTTTTTTTTTCTTAGTTTGTCTTTTTATTGTTGGCATCTTTTATTGTTTAAGTTCCATTTCCATTGTCTTACATATTACTTCTGTTGATTTTTGTTTGAAGATTCTGCTGAGATTAGCTATTTATGTAACCCATTGAACCGTTTCATCTCAAACTTGTTCTGCTGAGCCATATTGTTACTCCCCACCTCCTCCATGTAACAAGTTTTGATTTTTATTGAAGTTCATTCCTTTCCTTCTGTATTGATTTGTCATCTTGCAAGACAAGGTACTTTAGGCTGGAATTATTTTTCTTTGATTAGGAACAGTTGCCATTTCCTTCTTCGCTATAAGGTGTTCATTGAAAAGTCCAGACAATCTGATAGGTTACTCTTCTTTATTTGATGGTTTTAATATTCTGTCTTTGTCATGAATTTCCAACAGTTTAATTAAAATGTGTTTTGGATTGTTAGTCTACTATTATTTTCTTTCTAACTCTTTGTGCTCTTGGATCAGGATGTTTGATGCATTTCCCAGATTAAGATGGTGCTCAGCAATTTTTTCTTACATTTTCTATGCCTTTCTCTTTCTGGAACCCCGTGGTTGGCTTTTATTTTTCTCAGCTTTCCGAAAGAAATGGAATTTTGACTTTATATATTGATTTGCTTATATTTACATTTAATAACATTTACATTTAATAATATATAAGAATTTATGTATTATAATAGCTCAGTTAATCATCAAAACCACTCTATCAGAAAGGCATTATTTTTATCCCCATTTTACAGATGAGATCACTAAAGCTGAGGTTGGAGGTAAGTTAACTTGCCCACAGTTACTTGGCTAGAAAATCAGAGCCAAATTTCAAATCTGTCAGTTGCCAGAACTAGAGCCTATACGCTGTTAGTTCAAATTTGAATGCGCATAAGAATCAACTAATGACTGTGTTCAAAATGTGAACTCTTTGGCTCCATGCAATTCCTGGAATTATTATTGAATAGGTCTAAAGTTGTTTTTTTTTTTTTCCCCAGCTTTATTAAGAAGCAATTGAGAAATGTCAAATAGTTGGAACCACACAGGCTTGTCAGACTGGCTTCTTTTACTTAGCAATATGCTAACGATAGGGCCCAATAAAAGAATCAGTGGTTGCCAAGGGTTCAGGGTGAAGGAGGGATAAAGAAGTGGAGTATAATGGATTTTAGAGTGGCAAAAATATTCTTTATAATACTATAACAGTAGATGCATGTCTATATATTTGTCAGTGCATACACATGTACAACACAGCAGGTGAACCCTAATGTAACTTGTGACATTAGTTAATAATAATGTGTCCATATTGGTTTATTAAGTGTAACACATGTACTATCCTAATGTGATGTTTTACTGAATTTATTTTCTTTGATGGCTCTGTCTGGGGAGTACTGGTCTCACAGACCTAGTTGTGAAGTATTTCCTAGGGTGTGGACCCATAGCCTTCTTAATTGCTTCTCCTGACATGGAACCTACACACTAAAAATGAATTTGGACATGAGTAATCAGGGTCTGCTATATTCAGCTTTCTTTACCTAGACTAGAGCTTCTGCCCTACAATGTCACAGTTGCCTAAAGTAGTTTCTACAATACAGAGTTGGGACCTGCCCCTCCCAGGGAGAAACTAAAGCCCTAGACTTAAAATAGAAGAGAATAGAGTCCTTACTTTCTGGCTGCAGTTGCCTGGAGTAGGATTCAGAATAGTTTCTTCCAAATGGGGCTGGTGGATGGTGAAGGGCAGAACAAGTGATGCCACAGATGCCACAGAATCACCATTATTACTATGATTTTAATTTTTTTCTATTGTGCGCGTTTTGATCAGCTTCCAGAGACTTGTTTTAATAAATTTCTCTAGATAATTTAAATATTTTTATAAATTTTCTAGGTAAATGGTTTTCAAAAAAATATTGACATATTTTCATTATTTTTTTCTCTTCTGCTTATGTATTCTCTGTCACTATGCTTACAAGCTCATAATTCTGTTCATTACTTGAGTTTGTCTACTGTTGAGATTTTCTATTGTACTTTTAAATTCAGTTATAGTATTTTTATATCCATTAGTTCTAGTTTTAACAGTCATATTTTCTCAAGCTTTATTGTTTTCCTGTTTTTGATCCTTCATTATTTTTCTTAATTCTCCAGGCTATAACTGCTACCTTAAACTCCTCATCAGGGATATTCCACAAATCTGTTGAATTAAGACTTCTCTCAAAGTTTTTTTTCCTTGAAACTTTGCGATATGTTCTGTCTAAATTTTTATATTTTTATGGGTTGTAATAAGATTTATCTTTATAGATTGATTTTATATCCCCTGTACAAAAAATTGAGTATAACCCTAGGTTTATTTTGTGCCCAGGATCCTTAAATGTATATTATTTCACATACCAGTGCCTCTGCACCTGTTTATGTGAATGAGGCACTAGTGGCAGTAGGGGCAATAGGAAGGAAGGAACCAGGGTGGTAAGGCACCAAAAGACAGCCTCCAGCAAGCCTGAGGGTTCAAATTGCCTACAGTGCTGCCAGTACTCAATTTGGGTGGTTAATATCCACAGAAACCCCCTCTCTTAGGCCAGCTCTCTCCAAAAACATCCTCTTAATTTTTGCTTTAGCCTCAACTATGGTTGAGCAATACATGTAGCACTAGGAATTATAGTTGAGGTAGGGCACAGGCTGGGAATTGTTCTCTTTTTCAGTGTTGGAGCCTTACCCTGAGACACTTGTTCCCTGCCCTGTGTAGAGCTAAGGCACATTGATTCACTTATCACAGCCTCAAGGTTATAAATAAAAGCTTCTTCTATAAGGGGACACAGGACCTAATCTGGTTCTTTCTGCTGATACAGGCACCAATTATTTTAGTTTGGGTTCTCACATTTAAGCCAGTGATTATACTGTGTTTGGTCATACAATGGCAAAATTTTCTAGTGAGATGCTTTTCTTGGAAGGTATTGTTATTAAGTTCGGCATGACTGTATAGAGCATGTTTTATTTTTTTAATTCATCTACTGATGGAGACTTGGGTTCTTTCTACCTTTTGGCTTCTGTGAATAATGCTGAATGACAATTGTGAACCTGGAGTTTGAGATATCTGCTCAAGTCCCTGCTTTCAGGTTTTTTAAAATAAATACTCAAAAGTTGAATTGCTGGATCATATAGCAATTCTATATTTAATTTTTTTCCCAAGGGACTTTATCACTTTACATTCCCAACAGCAATACCATATTTCTAATTCCATTTTCTTTACATCTTTCCCATCACATATTATTTTACCTTACTTTTAATAATAGTCATCCTAGTGGATGTAAAGTGTATGTAAAACAAATGTAAAGTTGACCCATGTTCTATAATGTTCCTGGTCATTATTAATTATTATAGCATTATGTTATCTTAATCTAAACATTCTCATCTCTGGCTCAAATCCTGCATTTTGAAATCGCACCTACTATTTTAACTTCTAAAATCCTGTGAGTCCCCAAGACCTACTATATATTGATTCTATTCTCTTGCCCATGTTCTTAACTCCCCAAATAGCCTCACTCTTCACTATCTTCAGTTTCATAGATTATTGTTTA
Source organism: Talpa europaea (assembly GCF_964194135.1). Classification (NCBI taxonomy): domain Eukaryota; kingdom Metazoa; phylum Chordata; class Mammalia; order Eulipotyphla; family Talpidae; genus Talpa; species Talpa europaea. The sequence continues at coordinate 66,121,919 of NC_140075.1, read as the reverse complement.
TAACATCTATAGTATATAATTTTACAACCTTGATATTTGGTTTTAGTTTTTACTAGGCTTTGCCAGTACAATCAAACTCCATGCCTACTTTGTTACTGCATCTGGAAAGTTAAATATTACAAGGTTTAAACATAAAATCATATTTACTGGTATGACTTGAAGCTTGAGTTTCAAATGGATACAAGTGATTTCCCTGATTACAAGTGATGTTTTACATTTTTTTCCATATGCCTGTTTGCCATTTGCATTTACTTTTTGGAGAAGTGTCTTTTTTGCTCTTCTGCCCATTTTATTTATTTATTTATTTTTTTACATCATTGTTCATTTTTAAACAATATTTGCTTCGCCCCTCCTCAGGTGTAGTCGCCATAGAGTTTCCTTCACCAATGCACCATCACCTCAGTCCCCTGTGCTCCTCCCTCCCTCCCTCTGATCCCTCTCCCTCCTCCTCCCATGCAGGATGTCTCAGATTTATAATTGTCTGTTTGTGTTTTATTGTGTTTTGTATTGTTACTAGCAACGCGGATGGAGCTAGAAGGAATTATGCTCCGTGAAATAAGTCTAAAGGATAAAGAAAAATACCAGATGGTTTCACTTATAGAAGGAATATAGGGGAACCAGATAAGACATCAGTACATTGTGCCCATTTTTTGACAAGGCTGTTTACTTTGTTTTTCCTGAGTTTCATCAGCTCTTTGCAGATCTTTGTGATCAGTCCCTTGTCAGTAGTATTGTGTGCAAAAACTTTCACCCGATCAGTAGGGTGTCTCTTTCTATTGGTTATTGTCCCTTTTGCTGTACAGAAGCTCTTGAATTTGATGTAGTCCAAGCTGTTCATTTTTTTCCTTCACTATCTTTGCTTTTGGTGATGCGTCTTTGAAGATGTGACTGAGGTATATGTCAGGGAGTGTTTTGCCTATATTTTCTTCTATATATCTTATGGTTTCAGGTCTTATGTCTAGTTTTTCAATCCATTTTGAGTTGGTTTTTGTGCATGGTGTGAGGTAGTAGTCTAAGTTCATTCTTTTGCATGTTAGCAGCCCAGTTTTGCCAGCATCATTTATTGAACAAACTTTCTTTGCAGAAATATTTAATTTTTTAGTAATTTATCTATTTTTATATTCCCCATACATTGCACTCTCCTTGTTTTGACCCCAATCTCTCCTTTCCCCGCCCCCTGCATAGTGTGTCTCTGGTTTATAGTTGTCTGTTGATTTTGATTTTTTCTTTCTTATAGTTATTCTTTTTTCTGGTCCCTTACTTAGGTTTTCTAGATTCCTGCTATGAGTGAGACCATCTGCTATTTTTCTTTTTCTTTCTGGTTTAAGAAATATTTAAATGTTTAAGTCAACAGTTTAGGTATTAAAAAGATTTACAAGATTTTTTTTCACCTTTTAAAAAGAATTTTTCAAAAAGTTTTTCATACCATAAAACAATTTTGCTTCAGGAAAAGAATAAATTTAGAAGTTCTTGGTAGTAATAGAATAACTCTCAGGTTTATAAGGAAGACTGAACATGCATAGTTTTCTGTTGTACTAGGGGGTATTTAAGGACCAATGAAAGGATTTTTTCTTTATTTTTTTAATACTTTAATTTATTTGCTTATAAAAGTACTCGGTACAGTCAGAAGTGCGAGAGGGTGAGAGAATTCAACAGAACCAGAGCGGGGAGCAGAACAGACAGACTGATGAAATTCACTGCTGAGGGGAGGAGCAGGTGCTGCAGAAGAGGTCTGCGTGCCATGTGGGACCCTTGCCAGTGGCCGGTGATCCACTGGCACTGCAGAGGCTGCGGGCAGCAACACAGCCCAGCGCTCAACCACTGCGCCACCAGGGGAGGCCCTGAAAGGATTTTTTTCTAACTAGGGAGTAACCTACTTTTTGAGGAAAGAGCAATGTTTGGAACAGCGTTCAGTTATACCTTAAGTGCTGCCAAGTTTAGGATTAGATTACACATTATTCAGAAGCTACCAGGAGATAGAAGATTCTTAGGTTAGAGACCAAAGATTATTGCTCTCAGCACAGCAAGTGACATGAATAGGGGTGTGTACCTGTGTTTTATATTAAATTTTTTCTTGAGCTATCCTTGGGGTACATTGTATATGTTTTTAGGCTTGTAGGTCACACCTCCTCAAGTGTATGTTACCACCCACGTCTAGCTCCAGGCACCAGTACTACTTCAACTTAGTTCATGGAGCCCATACTTCCCTTTGCTCTCTACACCCTTACTCATTTTGGTATACATACAAAGAAACATCATTTCATAAAAGTGATGGTACTTTAAAGCAGCGTCTCAGATACGTTTAAAAGGAATTTGTCAGACTAAGCAGTTGCATTTTCCAAGCTAAGCCTACATTGAGTAATTAAAAGTGTTATGCACCCGTGTTTGTGATACATATTCTAAATAACCTGAAAGTAAAGGGTTAGTGAAATGCTTTCCTTAGTATATTTAACTGATAAGGTGCATCTGGCCTGGGTGAGGTTATCTTTGGGTCCTGGTGATCCTTATTCACATCAGGTTCTAGCTCAGGCTCCTGCATAGGTATTCTTGACTCTGCAGTTTGTGGCTTCCCTGGTGGCCTAGATGGTTAAGCGTCTGTGCTATCACCACCATGGCCTGACCAGGGAGCTAACTCACAAGGGGGAGAGAGAAGAGAGGAGATTCATGGTCTCAGGTCTTATGTCCATGTCTTTGATCCATTTTGAGTTGATTTTTGTGCACGGTGAAAGGTAGTGATCTAGTTTCATTTTTTTGCATGTGGTGGTCCAGTTTTCCCAGCACCATTTATTGAATAAACTGTCTGTGTTCCATTGCATATTCTTTGCTCCTTTGTCAAAGATCAGTTGTCCATATAAGTGTGGCTTTATTTCTAGGCTCTCTGTTCAGGTCCATTGGTCTGTGTGTCTGTTTTTGTACCAATACCAAACTGTTCTAATTATTATGGCTTTGTAGTATAGCTTGAAGTTTGGAAGTGTGATACTTCCTTTCTCCTTTGTTTTCATCAGTAGGGCTTTGGCTATTTGCAGTTTTTTTGTGGTTCCATATGAATTTCATCAGTATTTGTTCTATTTCTTTGAAGAATGTCATTGAGATTTTTATTGGAATAGTGTTGAATCTATATATTGCTTTTGGCAGGATGGCCATTTTAATAATGTTAACTCTTCCAATCCATGAGCAGGGGATGTAGTCATTTCTTTGTGTCTACAGCTGTTTTGCAATTCTAATTTTGTTTAATCTAAAAACATTTCACAAAGTTGGTCCTCTCATTCTGAAAATACATTTTTACTTGCATTCTAGCTCACTTGTCAAAATTAAGGACTCATTTTTTGGGAGTCTTTTTATTATTCTCTGTCAATCTTCCCATTCCTCATGATCACTAAATATTGGTGTGATGCATATATCATTTTTTTTTAATATATCTTCGTGGGCTTTTTTTTTATAGAGTTTTTTTTTTTTAAGATTTTATTTATTTATTTATACAAGCACTGGGTACAGTCAGAGGCGCAGGAGGGTGAGAGAATTCACCACAGCCAGAGCAGAGAGTAGAACAGGCAGAGTGACGAAGTACACTGCTGAGGGGGGCAGCGGGCAGCAGGAGAGGTCTGCATGCCATGTGGGACCCTCCCTGGTGGTTGGGGATTGAACCAGCCCTGAGGAGGCTGGTTCGCAGCCCAACACTCAACCACTACGCCACCGGGGAGGCCCCATATATCATTTTTTGAATCTCTTTCTAAATCTATCAGAAATGATGCATCTGAATAAATAATCACTCTCACAATTTTTGAAAAGTTCCTTTTTTGTACTAAAAAAATCTGTGTTCTTTCATTTGAATGTTTTGAAAGAATTGACTTGAGAATAAGTTATGTATGCTGTAGGTGAAGCCGTTAAAACAAAGTTAATTAAGTGGGAGATCCTTTTAGAAAAAAAATGTGGTAAATGTCAGGGAAACTGTGAAAATAAGACTGATTTTCCAAGCACCTTTTGGAAAAGCCATTCTATTTCATTTAAACCACTTTATATTATAAAATCATAGTACATGAAATAGTATTCTGGAATAAAATATCTAAATTTTTAATTCACTCTATGTTGACATGGCAAAGAATGCCAAAGATTTAAAATATATTTATAGTACTATAAATTTACAGTTACATTCATTGAAATTTGACCAGTATTGTGATTTAAATTGTCTCTTAGTGGTAACAAGTAGAAGCACCTTATTAACCTTCTGGAACTCATTAATGACAACATAATTAAGCTGTGTTTTGATAATTAATTAAATATGTGTTCTCTTGGTGGTTTAACCAACAAATCTTTTAAAAGGTGAAATTTGTATCTCCATTATAAAAATCTATTATTTTCTTCATATCACTCTTCCTGTAGAAATACAAATTTATTTTTTAAAGGATATGGATTTCCTGTTGAATGTTGTTTCTCTTTTTTAGTTGTATGATTTTGGTATACAACTTAAGCCTCTCCAAAACACAGATAACTTATCTATACAATGAAGGTGAGATTTGATGCCTTAGAGTAGTGTGAGGATTACAGTATAAATGTAAAGCTTATAATAATGACTGATTTTAATTTTGTCGGCATTATATGAAAAGGACAGAATGATAATTATATCCAGATTCCACAGATTTTGGACTACAGAAGTTCAATCGTGGAAATGCTGATGTTTATCTCCTAAGTGATCATTCTTCCATAATTTCAATTAGAATAAATTTAAATAACCAGTATTTAAACCCCAGTAGCATAAATTTAATTTGGAAGACTAAGTGAATAGATTTAAATTTACGTTACTACTTAGGAGTGTGGGAAGAATAAGTGTTATTTACTGTATGGCTATATAATGTTTTAAAATTTACTTTTCTAGATAAAATTACCTTGATGATGAAATTGACTTCTCAATATAAATAATTAGAAACATGAGTTTTGGACTAAGAGAAACCAAGAGAGTATAGAAAGTATCTTAACATACCTGTCTGTCTAAATCCTAGATTCTGTAATTGCAAAATGTAATTAATACTTTCTATCATGTAGGTTTTGAGGGTTAAAAAGATATTTTATGTGAAGTATTTAAAATGGTTTGTTAAACTTAAAGCATTTGTATAAACCCATTATGATTGAATCAGCCTTGATTTTTGCCTTCACTTTTTTTCTGTACTTCATATAAGATGAACAAAAACATAAATATCCAAACTTTTAGGTGGTCCAAATGTAAGTGAAGCTGTCAGGGTACTTTCAGGCTACAGCAAGTTAGACAATTATGATAGTTTTATTAGTGTATTAATGTCCCTCAAATCCTGATTTGAGGGATGGTAATGTTGATCAAATATGTGATTTGATAACTGAATAGGTTTTCATTTATTATTTCCAAAGGTCATGTTTTTGGAATTAGCAATAGAATTTCGTGAAGACATAAAGAAATAAGTAGTAATAATAGCTGCCCTTTGTGAAGCTGAATATTTTGAGAAATATCCAGGTTCCTCACACTGAGAATGCAGAGATAGTAACCAAGATTTTGTTCAATGCAAATCCTAGTGTTCATGTCTCATTGACCATACTGAAGTTCACAAGTAATCCAGGAAAATAACCTATTTCCCCAAAATATATAATTTCACTTTAAATTCTCTAGAAATTTTATGTCTTTATTCTAACTACATTCATTATTATTGCAAGTATATAGCTGCATAATAACCAGTAGCTTAAATATATTGTGTCACTTTCTATCTTCATTCACATCCCTGAAAATCATAAATGGCAATATATTAGCCTAGAGTTTATGATGATTCTTAGGGACATGGCAAATGTATTTTGACATGCATTTATGTATAAATTTATACATACGCATACATATTTGTATTTGCTTTCCTTCCACTGTATTATTACGTCTACTGACGATGACAGAATATGTTTCATTTACAGAGAATTTTATGAGATTCCCCATTTTTATAATAATTAAAATAATCAAATTGTAAAAGATTGATTCAAAGCAACTATAAAGTTTCCTTTGCTTATATATTAGACAAGCAACACCTTTATTATAATTCCTATTTATTTTGTGTGTTGTTCAGTGTAACTTTTGGGAATCAGGCTTTCTCTATTTTCTATCCTCAATTTGCAAATTAATACAAGGTTAATAAAGATGTTCACAAAATCCCAGTTCTAATTATTTAGTTATCAGTACCATTGATTTCCTTGGAGGCTACCATGCTAACTATTGCCTTTTCTTATTTTTTCATTAAATATCATTCTAAGCTTTAAATTGTATTTTTAACAATATTTAGCATTTCATTTGTTCTTTCAAAGGACTTGGAAGTTATATGTAGAATGAAATGACTCATTATGTTAATATAGCCTGGGTATTTTAGTTAGAAGTTTAATATATGAATCCAAGAATAATCCATAACTTATGAAGATGTTTAACATTTTAATATAAGGAAACATTGTATACTGGACAATTTCATATTATAGGCTTCATGTTCAGGGAAAATTAATTACAAAATTAAGTTCGTAAACCCCATTATAAGTTGTTACATCTCCAAAATAATGTAAATGCTTGTTATCTAGGAATATATATTTTCTTGAGTATTATATTGACTACATTGGGAACTGATAATCTATTCATTTCAAGGAGTTCTATTTAAAAGCAGTTGTTTCCTATAGTACCATAATAATTTAGTCTGAAATAAAATTGCTGAAATTTAAAAAGTAGTTCCATTAATAATCAATATATTTCACATTATATAAGCATTCAACAATATAAATTAGGAGCTCTGATATCTCAGCTATGTACAAAAATCATGCCCAAATTTTATCAATTTCTGTAAACAACAATATAAATTAGGAGCTCTGATATCTTGACTATGTACAAAAATCATGCCCAAATTTTATCAATTTCTGTAAAATTGGTGGCTGAAAATATAGATGAGGAAATTTGGGTTTTGTTAAATGTTTAATGAAGTATGTCAATTTGTAATAATAAATGATATGATTAGTGTCAAGAGTTGAAATGCCCATTGCTACTACTTAGAAATATAATTGGTATTTATATTTTGTCAATGTAAAGTGAATTGTAGTGACAGATGTATAAGTTTAATTTTGATTTTTTGAGATTCCTTTGGAATTTCCTTTGTTGAAGATTGTCTTATTATAAAGAGATATTTAGCATTTTCAATCTGTATGCTTTTCACTGTCTGCTTGAAATAGCTAGGATTCACAATCTTGAGTAGAAATAGTTATAAGCATGCATCCTTGTCCTATTTGTAAATCTTAAGGGAAATCATCCAATCTTTCAGTATTAATTAAGTATGATGCTAACTGTGGGCTTTTCATAGATGTGCTTATCAGGTTTAGGTTGTGCCTTTAAAAAATTCAGGAATTGAAGTCTTCACTCTTTTTACATAAGAATGCATGTTAATTTTTTCAAATGCACTTCTGGAGTCCTGTGAGTTCCTCATACATTTATTTATGTATTTATTTATGTAACTTTTAGTCAGTTGATAGATGGTAAATTACACTGATTTTTTTAATGTTGACCCAACTTTATATTCCTGGGATTTGTCCCATTTTGTTATGACATGCATATCATTTTTCTATGTTTGCATGAATTTTTAAGGTACAGGCACACCAGATATATTACAGATTTGGTTTCACACAACCACAGTAAAGTGAGTATCACAATACAACAAGTAATGCAATTTTGGTTTTCCAGTACATTTAAAATTGATGTAGAGAACAATTACATACCTTTTTAAAAGTTGCTTTATTGCTAAAAAATAAACACACTGTTGGAAAAATGGCAAGGGAATACCTGCTTGACACAGAGTTTCTATCAACCTTCAGTCTGTAAACACAGTATCTGAAAGTGTGGTCAAGCAAAGCACAACAAAATCAGGTATGCCTGTATTTTATGATGTCTGCATCTGTATTTATAGGGATTTTTGTGTGTGCTTCCTTTAAATTCTTGGTTGGTTTTAGAATTAAATGATGTCTTATTTATACAATGCATTCAAACTGGTTATTTCTTCTGGTTTCATGGGACAATTGGTTTGCTTTCTCTCACAAGTTAGTTTTAGAAGTCACCCATCAAGACACCTGGGTTTGGAATTTCCTTTGTTGTGGATGCTTTTAACTGAATTTCATTGAAATCAGGTATGTGAAACTAATCAAAGTCTCTTGAGTGAATTGTGGTGTTGTCTTTCAAAAATTAGTTCATTTCATCAGTGTTCTTGAAATAGCTGGCTTGAGAGCTCTTAACATTGTTATTACCTTTTTAATAGTTGTAGAATCTGTAGTGGTATCATTCCTGATATTGGTCATTTGTATTGATGGTCTTTTGGCTTTAGTTTCATTGATTGTCTCTACTATTTTGGTTTTCCTTTGAATTCTACTCATCTTTGTTTCCTATCTTCTGTTTCTTTGGGTTTGCTTCTACTTTTCTAGCTTCTTATGTTGAAAGTTTGGATCATCGATCTGAAATTGTTTTGACTTTTTTCTTTAACAGTTTTTGAAATAACATTTCCTTTATTTTTCCTTATGAAATGATTCATCTGCAAACCATCCACTTTTAAAATATCATGAATGGAATGAAAATTCAAATGGAATTTATAAATTTCCTTCGTGATTTTAACTTTTGGGTTTTTTAGTAGTATGCTCTTTAATTACCACTGTTTAGGGGGTTTTCAATGATGTATTCCTGTTTTCATGGTTTTTGTTTTGTTTCATGTGAGAACTTATTTTCTATGCTTTTATTACATTTGAGGCTATAGAGATTTGTTTCAAAATTCAGAATATGGTTTATCTTAGTGAATGTTCCATGTATATTTAGAAATAACGTATATTCTTCTATAACTATTAGAGGAACCATCCACCCTGTCTTTTTTATAGACTGTACTTCTGTTATAGAGCAGCCCCGATATTGAACGGGTTCCTGGCTGTGGGTCCTCACCCGCGCGCTTAAAAGGGACTTAAGAATACTCCACTACAGGCACACACAAAAGGTTAATAAAAGGTTTATTTACAAGGGAAAGGGAAATAAGGAAAATGTACAACTCAGGGAGAAAATAGGGAAATAAAGTCTTTAATGTGCCCTACCCGATCCTACGACCTGGAAACCCAAAGTCACTCTCAGAGCTGGCTGGACACTGCCAGCTGGCGGAGGGCAAAAATGGGGAACCCCCAAAGCCCACGTGTCTGCCTTTTATATCAACCTGGCTGCTTAACCCCACCTGCAGGTCCCAGCCACCTTCCCTTTGGTGGTGATGGGATTTGGAGTTCCCAGTGTCTTTGGTTTGGCCTGGGGTGGGGGTGGAGTCCACAAAGCCTGTATGGAATTAGCTTTAGGACATCCTTTTCCCCCTAACACTCCCATCTCCAGGCCAAAGTGATTTCAAGTGCTAAGAATTACAGTTCTCACCATGCCATAAACCTGACTTCTTGAATGGAGGGCTCCTGGGGAGCAGTTAAGTGGCCCTGTTTGGCTTATAAGTAAATACGTGCATGTTCTTGCTTATCTGCCTTATACTTATTCCATGATTACACTGGACGAAGATTCTTGGACACCTGGACCCCTAACAGCTTGGGGCCCAGGGGTACCCCTTGGTAGCACGCTAATATATATTTAGTGGATTTTAATCTGCTTTTTAAAATCAATTATTGAGAAAGGTGCATGAAATCGACAACTATAACTGTGAAATTGCATATTTTATCCTTTCATTTTATAAATGTGAACTTTTGTCTATCTTATGTGCATATACATTAATAATTTTGTCCATTTGATGTTCTCACCCCATTATCACAATATTGTTGATACCTGGTAATTTTCTTTTCTTTGAACTCTACTTAGATATAAGTGTAGTCACTTCAGCTGTCTTTGATAAGAGTTTGTATACCTTTTGCCACTAAACAGGGTATCTCTTATTTCTTTCATTTGCACCTGTGGAAAGCCATTAAAAAAAGTTCATAAATTTTGTTTAGAGGCTCTTCTATCTTTAAATTTTAATTCAGTTGTTTTTGCTTGCCAGCTTTTATGGCTTTTGCTTCTTCTCATGCTCTTGACCAAAGTGAAAAAGTTATTGGACCCACATCCATTTGTCTTCTTCACCAGCTTATTTCTCTAATGGCCTCAAATAAGGTAATAAGCTAAAAATGTTGTCATTTTATCGATTATTTGGGATCGTTATGCTGTTAGGGAGATAATTTTTTTTTTGGATTTTTACATTCTTAGCCAAAACAAAGATACAAATATAATTTTATTTTTTTAAAGATTGCTTTATTTATGCATACAAGAGCTAGGGCATAGGCCAGAGATGCGGAGGTAAGAGGGGTGAGAGGATCCACCAGAGACAGAGTGGGGAACAGAACAGGCAGAATGACTGAAATACACTGCTGAGGGGAGCAGCGGGCAAGACAGGAGAAGTCTGGCTTTGCCATGTGGGTAGCTCCCTGGCCGGCTGGGAATCAAACTCATGCTGCAGAGGCTGCGGATTGCTTCACAGTGCAGTGCTTAACCCCTTGTGCCACCAGGGAGGCCCCTCAAATATAATTTTAATCAAGTATTTTCTTTGTAATTTCCATTTCTCCTATACTGAAAGTTAAATATGTATATACATGTGGTAAAACTAAAAAAATAATAATAATTGCATGGTCATAAGAATTCTTTTAGCACCTTCAATCTGTTAATATCAATAATAGCTTATCTGAAGTGCCTGCTATATTAATTACATCCTGTACATTGCATTAACTATGTGCTACTTTTTCTCATTGCAGTTCCCATTTTTATTTTCATTTGATATATGCAAAACTGAATCTTAGAATTATCAAACCATCAACCTATATTGTTATCAAATACAAGAGCTGGAATTTGAAGCTGGGGAGTTTCTCTGTAGACTCCTAAGTATAATATAAAAACATTGTGCTACGTACAGAGGAAGAATTTGGAAAAGGTGGTCTTTGATTTGATTTTAAGCAGTATTGGTTTAGAAATTATATAACCAGTTGCCTAGATCATTCTACCAATGACACTCTGAGCATTTTACCTCCCTGACTCAATATTGAGATGCCCCAAGCAGTGGCATAATGCAGTATATACTCAAAGATGGAGGAGGATAAGGCGTTGTAAGGGAACTTACTCTTTATTTTGGCTTATCTTTTAGTTTTTGATTCATTAATAAACTACTCAATGTAGTTAACTACCAAATATGGTCTAAATTTTTATTTAAAGCAGTGACTTTCAATTTATTCTTTGGTATTTCATCTACTACTTATAACAAGGCAAACATTTATATTTAGGGCCAATTTGTACTACAAACCAGTAGTAGTGCTATTATGTATTTATAATATCTTCATTATCCATCATGTGAATCATTGACAGATACTTAGGTTGTTTCCATATCTAAGCTATTATTAATATTGTACTGTTGAAATAAACATGATAGTTTTTTTTAAATGAAACTCCATTGTGTTTTCCATTAGTGACCGAGCCAATTTATATAACCACCAATGGTGTACAGTATCTTCACTATCACTTGTTATGTCTTGTCATCTTAAAGATAGCCTTTCTAATAGGTGTGAGATGGTAGCTCATGGTTTTCACTTGAATTTTCCTGGTGATTGTTGATGTTGGAGATCTTATAACTACTGTCCAGTTGTATGGCTTCTTCGGAAATGTGTCTATTTAGTTTCTCTGCCCATTGTTTATTTTAAAGTACTCCTTTCTAAATGGTCTTCATCCTTTAACTTTGTTATTTCTCAAGCTACTGTACCACTGTATTCAGAAATTCTGTTGAAACATAAACTTCAGATCAACCCTCCTCTTCTAAAACGTGTTCTAACTTTTTTTTTTTTTTAGCAGAAGTCATGTTTTGGTAACCAAGAATGCCTTACATGTCCTGGCCACCCGTTAATTCTCTGGTTTCATCTTGTTCTATTCCTTATTGACTCTACTCCAAACATACTAATTCCTTTACTGTTGCTTAAACTGGGCACAAACTTTCCTGGGGTAACTTACACTTGAATATCTCACTCTCTGGAATTCTGTTCTTGTAAATATATAAGTGACTCCTGAACTTTCTTTAGATATCACCAATTCTGGCTCTGAACAGTAGATTCTTGTCTTATAAATGAAGGCATAATAATCTCATTTAGAGACATATTTTTGTTAGAGTATTTGATTTGACAGCACTTCATATTTTCCTCTTTAAAAATACAAATACGGTACAGTCGAACATGTTTAAGTTGAGGTGACATTGGTTTAGGACATCCTGTATAGTTTAGAGGAATAGGCTTACATGCTCCTTGGATCTATGTCTCACACACACCATTGGGCCCCCCTCCCCCTCTTTCTTCCCTGCCACAACCTCAATTCTGGAGTCTTTCCTCTTTTGTATTGTTGCTTATATTGCACATATGAGTGAAATCACTTACTATGTCTTTCTCTCCTTTTGTCTGAGTACAAGCTGGTAACATTCCCCAGCTGTGATGCAAACCCACTGTGTGGGCAGAGCAATCATCTTGGACCCACCTGCCACTGCCACTGCCCGCCGGGGTGGGGGGGGGAAGAATCTGAAGGAAATGTGTGCACTCTCACTCACTCACTCACTCTCAAACAAAATGGAGCAGCAGGCAGAGGAGGCCTGCTACGCCCTAAGTGGTTTAGCTCCCTGGCCGGGATCGAACTACAGGCCGTGATGGTGATAGCACTGACGCGTAACCCCCTAGGCCACCGGGGAATCTGTAAACTACAGAGTCAGGAATACCTATTCAGGAGCTAGAACCTGATGCGAGTAAGGATCACCAGGGCACAAAGACAGCCTCTCCAGGACCAGATGCACCTAATCAGCTAAATATACCAGGGAAAGCATTTCACTAATGCTTTCCTTCTAACTTTCAGGTGATTTTAGAATGTAAATCACAAACAGGGATACATAACACTTCTATTCAATGTAGGCTTAGCTTGGAAAATGCAACTGCTAGTCTGACAAATTCCTCTTAAATGAATCTGAGACGCTGCTTCAAAGTACCATCGCTTTTCTGAAAAGGATGTTTCTTTGCATGTATACCAAAATGAGTAAGGTTGTAGAGAGCAAAGGGAAGTATGGGCCCCATGAACTATGGTGAAGTTACTGGTGCCTGGAGGTAGGTGTGAACCTATAAGCCTAAACATATACAATGTACCCCAAGGATACCTCAAGAAAACATTTAATATAAAACACAGGTACACATCCCTACTCATGTCATTTGCTGTGCTGAGAGCAATAATCTTTGGTCTCTAACCTAAGAATCTTCTATCTCCTGGTAGCTTCTGAATAATGTGTAATCTAATCCTAGACTTGGCAGCACTTAAGGTATAACTGAACGCTTTTCCAAACATTGCACTTTCTTCAAAAAGTAGGTTACGCCCTGTTAGAAAAAAATCCTTTCATTTGTCCTTAAATACCACCTAGTACAACAGAAAACTTCTTTCGTTCTTCTTTCCTTCCTGTGTGTACCATGTTTGTTAATGTTATAATTTATCCATCCTCTCTGAACTGCAGTCCATATTGATAAATACCGAGGAAAAATTCTTGGCCAAAAATGAAGTATCTAATAAATTTGCTCATGTATATTTTTGTTTGTATCACTTTGAATTTGCTCTATCATAAAACTGTTTACCCCTCAAATGTCTGATTCATTTTGCTGAGTTATTTTTAAAGATAAATGTCACAAACTGTAGTTTGCTATAACTTTAAAATTTTGGCGAACCATACTTAAGTGTGACCTTCAATAATATGGTAATTTATTTAAATGTACTTTACTAATTAAGAATATTTAAAATAGGAGTGCACTTAAATTACTCTTACCAATTATCTATATAAGAAATTATTGAAATGATCAATTACCATACTCAACAATCATTACTGAAAATAAGATAATAAGCATCTTCGAAATACCACCTGCCTGAATTTTTCAATGTGTTTCCTTGGGGGATTTAAATTTCTTCCCTAAGCATTTCCTTTAGAAAATGTATGTACAATAATATCTACATACTATAACCAAACCCAAATATTCTACTTATGTCATAAATGTTTTCATAGGTAAAAATGATCAATATGTCAGGGAGGAAAAGTGTTTTCTAGTACAAAATTTTTACTCCTTAAGCTTGGATAATAGGAATTGAAAGAATAACAGGGGGTCCTAATCTTATATTCCCTCCCCCTTCAGGCAAATCTAATATAAATAAATGCGGACTGTTGGAATTTTTTTTCTAGAAACTCTTTGGGGACCCTGATTTTATGACTTATTCAGAAAGAAAATCTCAAGTCACTAATGACATATCTATTGGAGTCTGTTCACTTTCAATACATCATGTTCAATATACACAGTAACTATCATTATTATCATAATAAGCCATCTTTGAATTATTCCAAAGCAGTAATTATATTGCCCACTTGTCTCCTCTGTTCTAAGCTAACCAATTTATCATTCTTATGCACTTTACTGATTTGCCTAAAGTATATTTTTATATGTTTAATGAATAAAGTGACTCAAACTCAATCATATGTAATTTTGCACAATGAAACTGAGAGGTATCATTTTACATATCTGAAACAATACGATTGCAATAATATAAGTCATTTGGTGCTTACAAAATTGTTGGAAAGAAGTGAAGAGAATCACTGAGTATCCCAACCTGTAGCTGCAATCCTGAATTCCAGATGTTTCCATAAGAATATGGCTTCCATTTCACTTCTTCCTTTAAAGGTCAGAGGACTGGGTTATTTTCTTTGTGTTGTTGAGTCTCATCAGCTCTTTGCAGATTTTTGTGATCAGTCCTTTATCATTAGTGTTGGGTGCAAAAATGTTCTCCCAGTTGGTGGGGTTTCTCTTTGTTTGTGTTATTGTCTCTTTTGCTGTGCAGAAGCTCTTTAATTTGATGTAGTCCCAGCTGTTTATCTTTGCCTTCACTATCACTGCTTTGGGTGATGTGTCTGTAAAGATGTCTTTGATATGCAAATCACAACAAAGAAAATAACCCAGTCAAAAAATGGGCAGAAGAGCTAAAAAGAAACTTCTCTGAAGAGGAAATGCAAATGGCCAACAGACATATGAAAAAATGTTCAACATCACTTGTAATCAAAACTACCATGAGATACCATCTCACACCAGTGAGAATGGCACATATTAAAAAAACTAGCAACAACAAATGTTGGCGAGGGTGTGGAGAAAAAGGAACTCTCCTGCACTGTTGGTAGGAATGCAAACTGGTCCAACCACTATGGAGAGCTGTGTGGAAATTTCTGGACCTACTAAACATAGAGCTTCCATATGATCCAGCAATTCCACTCCTAGGTATTTACCCAAAGGACACAGAAACATCAATTCCAAAGAGCACCTGCACCCCTATGTTTATAGCAGCACTATTTACAATAGCTAAGCTTTGGAAACAGCCCAAATGCCCAAAAATAGATGACTGGATCAAGAAGATGTGGTACATATACACCATGGAATATTACTCAGCATTCAAAAAAGATAAACACATGCAATTTGCAGCAACATGGATGGCGCTGGAAGGGATCATGCTCAGCGAAATAAGCCAAAAAGAAAAAGAAAAATACCGGATGGTCTCACTCATAGCAGGAATCTAGAAAACTTAAATAAGGTATCAGGAAAATGAATAACTATAAGAAAGTGAAAATCAAAATCAACAAAAAACTATGAACCAGAGACACTTTTTGGGGGGTGGGGACCGGGAGGGGAGGGATTGGGGTCAGAATGGGGCATGTGCAGTTGTATGGGGGAATATAAAAATAAAAAAAAAAATAAAGGTCAGGCTTTAAAGGATAAAATTTAATATGTAAGAGTTAAGTTTTCTAATAAGAAAAATATATATATAACAGTTGGAAAGAGCTGCAGAGACAAGGTAAGCAATGGCAAAATAGAGACAAAATGAAGAACATAGGGTCAATAGGAAATGTAGTTAATAATAGGCTTTCCTTTATGGCATAAACATTTTTACCTGTGTTACTGTATGTAGCTGTTACTATTGAATATAGAACATTAATGGACTGACAACTTCATGGAATGAATGAAGAGTCTCCTGAATTATCCTGACATAATTCCCCCTTTGCCAATAGCATTAGTTACTCAACTTATCATAACAAATTGTACAATGAAGATTACAGTGCAAATTAGTGAATACTAATGGCTTATTCATTGATTTGAGGGGAAAATTAAGTTAAAACAGTATTTAAGTCACATGCCAAAATTAATTCCAGAAAAATAAAATAGTAAAGAATTAGATTATAATTTAAATATTTGCTTATATTTTACTCTAATGAGATGTTTGGAAAAGCCTATTTTCTGTTAAAGCAACAAAATATAGTTAATTCCAATGTTTACCTACAAGTGAAAGCTTTTCTACAATTCCCACATGGTGACTATAAATTTGGCTTCCATGATACTTGAGTCTTGATGGGATATGTAGCTAGGATTGTTAATATTGGGGAATACAGAGACTGCATGAGCTTTAATTTGTAGCAATTTTCATCTCTAAATATAAAAGCTAAGCAATGATGGAATAAAACTATCCATAACAATGAGGGATTTCAGTTATTTGAAGAGCAGGAATAATGCCCTTCACTGTTAAATTGGAAGTGATATTGAGGAATTAGGTGAAGAATATCAGGAAACAAGTGTGAAGTATGGTGAGGTGTATGGGTGTTACTTAAGTAGGAAATGTTAAAAGGATGCTATGTTTATCATTAATTATTTGTAAAAATAATCACACAGCTTAGAGAAACCACAGTTAGCAATATTGTACACACTAAAGCCGTTTGCTTTAAAAGAGCTTATCTAGCCCATTTCTCCTCTTACCTACAATATTCTGATGGTTATTATGGATATTATCTCCAATATTAACTTTATGTAATATAGCAAATCAATGAAAATGCTAGAAGTTGTCAGATAGAAAACGTACTGGCAAATTAGTGCAAAGACCAAGCCACTTAAGCTATTAATATAAAGACTATGGGGCTTTATTTTCACATGAAATGTTTAGTAGAATCAGAACATCAGGGCGGCAAGCACAGAGGGCATTCTTCCTCAGCAATGAGGATTATCCTCTGTATTTGGCCACTGCTACAGTTTAGATGTTTGCTGTGATGCCATCTGTTAAGGTTGATTGTGCAGTGACCTTAGGCAGTCTGAAACCTGTTCAATTGAGCCCATATATAGAGTTCTGGGTGGGAACCAGGAGGACAGATGGTAGGGTTGGAGATGAGGAACTTGTTTGTTACAGCTGATGAAAATCATTCTTCTTGCCAAAGCCATTAAATGTGATATCCTTGGCGCAGCATTTCTCAACAAATAGGGTGTCCCACTTGGTGGGTTAGCTGCAGGTGACTTGAAGCATTTACTAGTCTATTTCTTAGATATCTTACAATTAAGTCACTATCCAACAACAGGAGCCTGTGCTCAGTTAAGTTCAACATTTCACGTAAGTAATTTTAAAACTATACGTGTGCAATGGGGAGTACAAGCTAGATTATATTTCTGCAGCTAATTGTTTATATTTGAATAGAAGCAAATAAAGAAAAACTTATACAATGAAACAAAATCAACTCGCTCCATGTCTATACACACGTATCATGGACATTTCTAATTGTTTATGTTGTCTGATCATATACATGTTTTCTTAATTATTGCTTACAGCTTGGGAAGCATAACATTTTGTCCACTTATATAGACTTTTCCTCTCCACATTTGACAGCCCTAAAATGCTATTTACTTGTAGAAGTCTATTTACGCTATGTAAATTAAGGTAAGTTTAAAGCATTTTCTTGCCTTTAAAAAAGGCAAAATTCAATATGAAAAAATTGAACAACATAGATTGTATCAACTATTTCTTAAGCAGTTTCACCTAAAGAATACATATTTTAAACATAGCTAGGCATGGCATACATCAAGTGCCTATTGATATACATGCTTTTATTATTCCTGTAAATACCTTTATATACTTAAACAGTTTTTTCTTTTAGTCAATGTGTCTTGGTAAAATTCTTCTCAGCACATTGACTTCTTTAGTCTTTTAACACCTGCAATAGGATGGATATTAGGTAATTTATTCAGCTGCACCCATGACAATGGTCATGGTGGTTATGAGGGAGGGAGGAGGTGAGGAGGCAGAAGAGGTTGCAAAGAGAGGGAGAAGAGGAGATGGGACTGGGAACATAAAGATATAATAGATGAGAGGTTAGAAGAAAAGGGAGTTGAGATGAGAGTGGTGGAGAGAGGCATTCAAGGAGAGGAGGTGGAAGTAGAGTAGAACAGCGAGCTAGAGAGATCAGAGAGGGAAGGGAATAGAGAGGAGAAGAAGGATGAGAGGTCTAAAGGGGGAGTTGAGAGGAGTGCAGAGGAGGTCAGGGGAGGATGGAGAGTAGAGAGAACAATGAGAAAAGAGAATGATGGAAAAAAGGAGCAGCTGATAATAAAGGGAAAAAGGAGACTTGAGAGAGGTAGGAAGGACATGAGATAGAGGAGGAGGAGAGAGAGAGAGGGCAGGTTACAGAGAAGATACAGGGAAGGACGTGAGGAAGATGACAAGCGACGGGAGAGTTACAGGTGAGAAGAAAGACTTGAGGGGGCTGGAGACATGAAGAGGTAACCGAGAATAGAAGAATTAGTAGAGCACAGAGGGGAGGAGAGAGGTAGAGAAGAGAAGCGAGGTGAGAAGGACAGTGAGGTGAAGAGAGAAGTTAGCAGAGGAAAAGTGAAGGAAGGTGGAGATGAGAGAGGGTGCGAGAAGAGCAGATAGGAGGGGAGGGTTAGATGGTAGGAAAAGAGTAGGAGAGTTGGGAGAAATTCAAGAACTGAGAAGAAGGTAGGATAAGGGAGAGTAGAGCAGAGAGCTAATGAGTGGGACAGGGAGGAGAGTGCAGAGAAGAAGAAAGGAGGAGAGTTGGTAATGGGGGGAAGAGAGGGTGAGGGCCTGGAGAGATAGGGAGAAGAGTGAAAAGGGAGGAAGTGGAAGGGGATAAAAGCATGAGAGCACAGAAATGAAGAGAGTTATGACCGAGGGGAGGAGAGAGGCAAGAAGAAGGAATAGAAGAGAAAGGTTGATGAGGTGACAGGTGTACAGGAAGGAGAGAAGAGAAGACAGGTGTGAAGGAGAGAGAAATTGAGATGGATAAGAGTTAAGCAAAGAGGAATGGGAGTGGGGAATAGAGGAATGTTTAACTGAGAGATGGGAGCCGAGAACAGAGGGGAAGAAAAGACACAGAGGAGCAGGCATGATAGAGAAGTGATTGAGGTGGAGTTGTTGGGAAGACGAGAAATGAGGAGACTTGAGAGAGGAAGTGTGGGTGGTGAAGGGAGGGGAAGTCACTGAAGACATGTGGAGGTAATAGAGAAGATGAGAGTTAGTAGAAAGTATGAGAGAGGGCTAGGAGCGATGTCACAGGAAAGAAAACAGATGTGAGAAGGAAAGCAGAGAAATATCATGGAGAGGTTAGCAGACCAGTATATTAGAGAGGACAGAAGAGATGGTTAGAAGGAGGAGAGAGGAATAAAGGAGATGGAGACAAGAGTTAGGTTGAGAGGATAGGAGAAGAGACATGGAAGGGGGTGTGGAGGAGAGTTTACCAGAGAGAAGGAATGTGGTGACTTGAGAGAAGAGAATTGGGAGAGATTCAAGAAGGAGAAGACACGGTAGGATGTGGGTGGGGAGAGAAGGGGAAATTAGTAGAGGGAACAAGAGTAAGTGGAAAGTAGTGGTGTAGAGGAAAGAAATGGAAGAGAGTTAGGACAGAGCAGAAAAGACAAGTGTTGAGGAAATGATTAGAAGGAGTGAAGTGAGGTAAAGAGGAAGAGAAAGGACGAGGAGGAGAGAGGAGAGAGAGCAAGTATAGGCGAACAGAGGAGGAGAGAACAGTGGAAGAGATAGGCACAAAGGAGAGAGAAATAGAGGAGTGAGAGAGAAAAGCTAGACAAAAGGGAGAGGGTAGGAGAATAGGAATGGAAAAGGGGTGTAGAGGTGACTTTAGCAAAGAGGTGGTGAGACGAGCTGAGGGAAGGAGAGTGTGGGGAGAAGATTTGAGACAGGACGAGAGGATTAGATGGCAGGAAAGAGTAGGAGGGAGATATGAAGCTAGCAGAGATTTACAGGTGAGAAGAGCAGAGGAGACTGGAGAGAGCAGGTGGGGGGGAGAAGAGGAGAGGTGTGGAGGAGAGCCAGTACAGACGGGAGGCGAGACCGTCATGGGACTTAGATTAGAAGGAGACAAGAGTTCGGTGAGAGGGATGGACAGGATGGACAGTATAGGCGAACAGAGGAGGAGAGAACAGTGGAAGAGATAGGCAGTGGGGTGTAGAGGAGAGTTTAGCAGAGAGAAGGGAGAGATAGACGAGAGAGATTTACAGGTGAAAGAAAGGAGACTTGAGAGGAAATGGGCTGGAGACATGCAGCAACATGGATGGCGCTGGAAGGGATCATGCTCAGTGAAATAAGCCAGAAAGAAAAAGAAAAATACCAGATGGTCTCACTCATAGCAGGAATCTAGAAAACCTAAATAAGGGACCAGGAAAATGAATAACTATAAGAAAGTGAAAATCAAAATCCACAAACAACTATGAACCAGAGACACTCTATGGGGGGTGGGGGGCAGGGAGTGGAGGGATTGGGGTCAAAATAAGGGGGTTGCAATTGTATGGGGAATATAAAAATAAAATTTATTTAAAAAATAAATAAAATATATATTCATAATAAAAGTCTAACAAAAAAAATTAAAAAAGAGATAATAGAGAAAAGGAGAATTAGTAGAGAGCACAAGAGAAGCGTAGAGGAGAGGTTAGAATGAAGGGAAAACAGAGCAAATGTGAGAAGGAAGGAGGAGCCAGGGAAGGGGACAAAAGGAGGAGAGCTAGAAGTGAAGAGAGAAGTATCAAGGAGAGGTTTGGAGATCAAAGATGGAAGAGAGATTTTGAAGGAGAGAGGCCATTTACAAAGGAACAGAAGACAAAGGATTATAAGGTGATGGTGGAGAAGAGAGAAATGTAGAGAGGCGTTCGATGAGAGGTAGAGGATCGGCGAAGAGAAATGGAAAAGCAAAGTATAGGGGAAGTTAGCAGAGAGAAGGGAGGTAGAAGAGCAAGAGATGCAAGGAGATACGCGAGTTAGGAGAAGGGAAGGGGAAAAGACGTGACAAGAAGAGAGGAGAGTTGAGGTTAGAGAGAACAGTGATGTACGGACGGTGAGAAGCCAGAAGGAGACTTGACAGAGGAAATGGAGGACAGGGGACTGGAGACACGAAGAGGCAATAGATGAGAAGTAGTTGAGAGGTGTCGAGGGGAGAGAAAAGAGAGCAGAGGTAAGGAGGAAGGAAGAGACAGGTGAGGGGACAAAAGAAGGAGAGGCTAGAAGAGAATGGAAGAGTGGTGTAGGGGAGAGTTTAGCAGAGAGATGAAGTGAGGTGGAGACTTGAGAGAACAAGCAGGGGAAGATTAGATGGTAGGAAAGAGTAGTATGGGGAGGAGAGTAGATTAATCTCTTACAAAGAAGTAAATATCACTGTCCAATAATTTGATTAAACAAATGGAGACGTTGGGCCTCCCCAGTGGCACAGCAGTTGCGCGCTGGGTTGCGAAGCTGCCTGCAGCCTCTGCGGTGCCGGTTCTATCTCCAGCTGCTCCCCGGCCACCAGAGGAGGGTCCCACATGGCGCGCAGACCTCTCCTGCCGCCCGCTGCTCCCCTCAGCAGTGTACTTCGCTCCTTCTGCCTGCTCTGCTCCCCGCTCTGGCTCTGGTGAATTCTCTCACCCTCCCGCGCTTCTGACTGTACCCAGTGCTTGTATAAATAAGTAAATAAAAATAAAATCTTTAAAAAAAAAATGGAGACGTTTAGAAAGCATTTACTTTTTACATTTTAAAAAGAGGTTTATTAGGAAAGGAAGAAAAAGAGAGGCCCCTCCCATTTTGCAAAGGGAAAAGGTGTGTGAAAAGAAATACCTGTGGGCAGGACACATATATAAACTTTTATTGATAGAAATATTTTAAGTTGATAGTTAAGCCACATGGTAACCACAAACCAATGATAGATTTATAAAATATACAAAGACAGTTATGTAACTACTACTAAAGAAAGCCATCGAGCCACAAAGGGAGAGAGCAAGAGAAGAAGAGGCAGAGGGGAACTACAAAACAGCCAGACAATAATTAAGAAATAGCAATTTGGGCCTCGCTGGTGGTACAAGGGGTTAAGTCTCAGCACTAGGAAGCTATCGGCAGCCACTGCAGTACAAGTTCCCTCTCCAGCCAGTTGAGCTAACCCACATGGCACAGCAGACCTTTCCTGTCCACTGCTCCCCTCAGCAGTGTATTTCAGTCAGTCCTCCTGTTCTGCTCCCCACTCTGTCTCTGGTGAAACCTCTCCCATACCTCTCGCCTACATCCCAACTCTTGTATGCATAAATAAAATAAACAAGAAAATAGTCTAGTTACATATAAAGATTAAAAAAAATCTTACAAATTGCTAAATTTTACAAACAGAAAACAGTAGGTGAATAGACCGAAAACAAGATCCATCATTAGGCTGCCTACAAGAGGCTCACTAGAGATATTAAGGAGACAGAAACTGAAAGGAGGGATAGAAAATTATAGTCCATGAAATGGAAACACAAGGTAAGAGAGACAGTCTATCAGACAAAGAAGGGAATTACAGAATGATAAAGGAGTCAGCCCAACAAGCATATATAACATCTGTAAATATTTACATACCCCATTACATGTAAAGGGAGAAATATAATAGAGCACTTCAATATTCCACTTTCATCAGTGGCTAGCCATAAAATTAGTAAGGAATTATTGGTCTTAAGTCTGTATGCCTGTGTGTTACTTATATTAAGATGAAATATTCTGTATTAATCTCTTAAGTTTCATATATAAGCCACCTGGTAACCACAAAGTAACAGAATACACATTCTTATGTGCATATGAAGCATCAGGATAGATTATATGTCAATTCATAAAAAGTATTAAAACATTTAAGATTGAAATCATATTAAACATATCTTCTAAGCACAAAGGTATGAACCAGAAATGAATTAAAAGATGGAAAATTCACAAATATGTGGGCATTCAAAAATGTTACTGACCAATCAATGAAAAAAGGAAATCAAAAGTAATGGAAATACATCACACAAAATGGGAAGCAACTGGAGAAATTAAGAGGGAAGTTCAAGACAAATCTCAAACAACCTAACCTTACAAATCAGAAAACTGGGGAAAAACAAAGCCAGTAGAAGGAAGGGCATAACGAAGATCAGAGTTGAAATAGACACTAAGACGATTCTAGAAAAATATCCGTGAAACCAAGAGTTCAAAGTCATTTAGCTACACTTACCGAGAAAAAAGGACTCTAGTAAATAAGATATAAGAGGCAGCTTATTACTGCTAGTATAGATACCAGGATTCATAAGTGATTTCTACACACAACTATATGCCAACAAATTAGACTACCTAGAAGAAATGTATAAATTCCTAGAAGCATACCATTAAGCACACAACAAAGACTGAACCATGATATAAAAAAAAAAAATTGGAATAGACACATTACTAGTATGGAGATTTGAATCAGTAATCAAAAGTCCAGAATGAATTCTACAAAACTCTTAAAATTGAATATTAATCCTCAAACTCATCAAAAAGCAGAGAAATGAACACAACACCTAAGACAGACATGGATGCCACAATAAAATATGTGGTCAGATATAATGCAAATGAACAAAGAAAAATATCCTTAACAAAATACTGCCAAAGTCAACCATACATTAAGTGGATTATATAACATAATCAAGTATGTAGGCAGGTATGGTTCAGTTTTACAAATCAAGTGAACCACTACATTAACAAAATGGAAGATAAAAAATCATATGATCATCTCAATAAATGCAGAAGAAATATTTGATAAAATTCAACATTCATTTATGACAAAAATCCCAACAAAATGATAATAAACATAGCTGAACATACTAAAGGTCACTTATGATAAGCCATAGCTGATGTTATACTCACTAGGGAAAGTTTAAAGCTCTTCCTCTAGAATCAAGAAGATGGCAATGTCTCCATTCTGACACTTTTACTAAACACAGTATAGTCATGTGTTGCTTGATGACATTTCAGTAAATGACTACCTTATATATCACTGGCCCCAATAGGCCTTACTATTATAACCTAGGTGTGTAGTAGACTATGCATCTAGGTTTGTGTAATTACATTCCATGGCATTTATACAACAAAATCACATAAGAACACATTTATCATAATATATCCCTGTCCTTAAGCTCTAATTAGAGCAATTAAGAGAGAAAAGAATAAAAGGTATCTCAACTGGAAAGATTTGAGACTGTCACTATTCGAAAATGACATAGTATCACATAATGAAAAGCTAAAGATTTCACAAAAATCCTCATAACTTAAATTCAGTAAAGTTGCAGGATTCAAAATCACTCTGCAAAAATCTGTTGAATTTAACATGCTAATAATGAACTAGCAAAGATAAATTAAGACAATCCCCTTTTCAATTACACAAATAATAAAATACTCAGGAAAACCTTTAACCAGCAGGAAAAAGATATGTATACTGAAATGATAGAAAATGAAGAAGGCACAATTAGGTGGAAAATACTTTTATGCTCATGTATTGAAGGAATTCTTACTTTTAAGATGTCTGTATTAAAAACAGTCTATAGATTCAGTGTAATTCCTAGCAAAATTCCAATTTTATTTGTCATAGAAACAAAATAAAAATCCCACATTTTGTATGGAACCACACTAGCCTCCAAAAAACCAAAGCAATTTTGAGAAAGAAAAACACAGAGGTATCATGTTCCTTGATTTCAAACTGTATTATAAAGTTAGAGTAATCAAGAGTATATTGACATGAATGATATAGATTAATGGAACAGATTAGAGAACCAGAAATAAATCCACACATATATTTCATGTAATTTATGATAAAGGAGCCAAATATATACAGTGGTAAATACATTGTTTGGGAAAACTGAACAATATGCAAAAGGATGAAACTAGGCGACCGTCCTAGGCCAATAGACAAAATTAACAAGAAACCATCCAACATTTTCTTTCACTTACAGGAGGAATATAGGGGAACCAAATAAGACATCAGTGTAAAAAAATGATAACAGTACAAAACACAACAAAACCAAACCAGACAATTATAAATCAGAGACATCCTGCAGGGGAGGGGGAGGGAGAGGGATCAGAGGGGGGGAGGGAGGGGGAAGCACTGGGGACTGAGGTGATGGTGCACGGGTGCATTGGTGAAGGAAACTCTATGGTGACTACACCTGGGTGGGGGGGAGAAGCAAATATTGTTTAAAAATGAACAATGACGTAACAAAATAAATTCTCGTTAATTTTGTTTGCTTTTTTTTCCTATTTAAGACTTGAACATAAGACCAGAAACTATAAAACTCCTAAAGAAAACATGGGAGGAAATTTCTTGGCATTGGTGTTGGCATTAATGTTACAATTCCAAAGCAACAGAAATACACACAAGTGGATACTTGTAAATCAAATCTCTGATTAGGAGTTACTATCCAATATATATATAAATGAGTGTCAGACTTATATAAACATTATTCCAAAGAACACATAAAGATGATTGATAGGTATATCAATCATCAGGGAAATGTAAACCATCACCACAATGAGATATCATCTCATGTTATGAGGATAAAGAGAAAAGGGAACTCTTATACACTGGTAGTAGAAATGTAAATGTACAGCTAATAGGGAAAACAGTGTTGGGGTTCCTCAAAAAATTAAATGTAATTCCACTGTAAGACCCACTAACTCTACTTCTTATAACTCAAAAAGATATATACCTCCATCTTCATAGCAGCATTATATACAGTAACCAAGGTATGAAAACAAGTGCTCATTGTTAGACAAATAATTTGTGGCATACACAAACACACACACATGCATACACACAATATAAAATATATATGTGAGATATATACATACACACATATTGGAATACTGTCCATCAGTAAAAAGAAAACATCTTGCCATTTGCCAGAACATGGGCATAATTTGAGGGTGCCATGCTAAGTAAAATGTGTAAGACAGAAGAAAAAAATCACTGCTCATTTATATGAGGACCTTAAAAACAAAACAACCAAAATATAAGCTCATAGATATACAGTATAAGGTAGGTGTGGCAAGTGTGCAAAGAGGATGAAGGTGGTCAAAAAGTACAAACAGGGGGGCGGAGCAACATGGCGGCGAGAAGACGCTGCGAGTAAGATCTCCCATTAAAAAAAGTTAATAGGGAGGAAAAGCGGCAGGTCCCAGTGAGAACTGGGACATGGAAGATAAACGGGTGATGCCAGCAAACTGCCCTAAGAAGAAAGTTGCCATAAAAGAGGACCAGAAGGGAGGAAAGCTCAGAACCCTGCTCCCCTCCCCCGCCCACAGAGGCGGCACTCTCCCACCAGCAGAGAGGAGGGAAACAACAAACCAAAACGGCCAACAAGAACAAACGACACAGCAAGCGGGACTGTGAGTGGAAAGGAACTATTGCAGCCACCACACCCCGTGAACGGGAGCTGTGGAGAACCCTGCAGGATTCGCCGCGGCTGTGAGAGAACAGCTCCGGGCGCCATTAGAGAAGAACAAAGACCCTGGGAGACGTGCACACAGCCCGGGCTGCCGGTAAGCGTGCGCGGAAAAGCGACGTGCTTGGCGCGATTGAAAAGCAAACGCAGACCTGGATCGCGGCTGCCCAGGTCCCCGTGCCTGCGACCTAGGCTTGCGGGGAGATGCGCGGAGGCCCTCATGGGGGTGAAAGTCCCTCACTGAGTAAGCAGGAACCAGGTGCCCAGGCACTGGAGCGGTGCAAAAGGCGCCATTCCCGTGCCACTGAACTGTGCTACAGCCCGCGTCCTGGAACTGAGGGCTTTGAACTGAGACCCTGGGCACGAAATTCTGGGCGTGGGTTCTCCACGACAGTGGGGCACAAGGCAGACACAGCACCCCAAAGCCATTGAGGTTTACCCTCCCATTCTCGCTCTCTGTTCCCTGTCACACGGGGGTGGGGGGGTTGAAAAACAGCCCCTCAAGGACAATAGGAGAGATCTCTGGCGCCACCTAGCGACCAGAAAAAAAGTCACTAACACCCCATAGAACAGGGAAATTTCTTAAGACTTCTTGAAAAGGGCAGAAGGCTTCTGGACGACCCAGTGGCCAGCTGGGAAGTTAACCCATGCCAGGCCCCTTCCAACCAGCAGTCTGAGCCCACAGAGGGAGCAGGCACCCACGTCCAGGGCAGACTGGGCACGCAGAAGAGTGTGCCTGAGACCAGATGCGCAGGGACTGCGTCCCGCTTCGCCAGTTTAGAACAGGGACATTTCTTCAGTAAAGACTGCCTAAAACCAGCAGAAAGCCCCCCCAGAAGCCAGAAATGGTTCCTGGAGGAGCCAGAGGGGAGCGGAGAAGTTCACCCAAGATGATGGCCAGTCCGAGCAACACAGTGTCCCAATGCATGCGACAAATTAGAAAACAGACAGTAGGGAGTAGAAGAACCACACGCAACCTAACAATGCCTCAGGAAAGAAGCACACCACAAAAAGAAAACCACCCTCCAGATTGCAACGACAGTAACTTGGAAGAACTTCTGAGCCTTCCAGAAAGAGAATTTAAAATTGCCCTGATTAAAAAAATGGCAGAAGTCATAAAGGAAAACAATGATCAGAAGAAGGAAATTGAGTCCCTAAAGAGGGAAAACAATGGTCAGAAGAATGAAATTGAGTCCCTAAAGAGGGAAAACAATGGTCAGAAGAATGCAATTGAGTCCCTAAAGAGGGAAGTAAAAGAAATGCAAGAGATCAAAGAATTAATGGAGGAACTAAAGAACTCTGGGAAAAGCAATGAAAGCAGAATAGATGAAATGGAAGAATGAATAAATACTCTTGAAGACACAGAAATAAAAAGAACCAAAACAGAAAAGGAAAGAGAAGTACGAAGGAAAAAGAATGAAGAAAGACTTCGGGAACTATCT
Source organism: Talpa europaea (assembly GCF_964194135.1). Taxonomy (NCBI): domain Eukaryota; kingdom Metazoa; phylum Chordata; class Mammalia; order Eulipotyphla; family Talpidae; genus Talpa; species Talpa europaea. Next base: position 66,093,861 of record NC_140075.1, on the reverse strand, counting down.
GACTCCATGAAGAAAGGAAATATAAGAGTTATAGGAATTCCAGAAGGAGAGGAGAGAGATGTAGGAACAGAGAAAATATTCCAGGAGATAATTGAAGATAACTTCCCAAATGCGAAGAAGGAGCTGAAAATTGATATACAAGAAGCAAGAAGAACACCAAACTTCCACGACGAAAGGAAAAACACAGCAAGACACATAATAGTAAAGCTCCCAAGAATCCAGGACAAGGAAAAAATAATGAAGCTGACAAGAGGGAAGAAACAGATAACATTCAAAGGAAAACCAATCAGGCTGACATCAGACTTCTCTGAAGAAATACTACGGGCAAGGAGAGAGTGGAGGGACATAGTCAACAGACTCCAAGAAAACAGATGCCAACCAAGAATACTCTATCCCGCAAAGCTCTCCTTCCTCTTTGAAGAAAGAATATGGACCTTCCCAGACAAACAGAAAATCCGGAATTTCATTACGACTAAACCCCCACTCCAAAAAATACTACAAGGAATCCTAAAGCCAGAACCTCAGAGGGACGAATAACAATGAAAGAAGGCCAAAAAAAAAAAAAAAGTTATTAAAAGAATAAATAAATAAAATCAAAGGAAAGACAAACACAATGGCAAATACAGATGCTAACATATCAATATTAACTCTAAATGTAAATGGACTAAAATCTTCAATAAAAAGACACAGAGTTGCAGCCTGGATTAAGAAACAAAACCCAACCTTTTGCTGTCTCCAGGAAACACATTTAGCTACAAAAGATAAAAATAGGCTCAAAGTTAAAGGATGGAAAACAATCCTACAAGCAAATGGGCCAAAAAAGAAAGCAGGAACAGCTATACTTATATCAGATAAAACAGATTTCAAACTCAAAAAGATAAAAAGAGACCCCAATGGTCACTACATTATGATCAAGGGGACAATACTTCAAGAAGAAATAACACTCATTAACATATACTCACCAAAGGAAGGAGCACCAAAATATATCAGACAACTGTTGTCCTCTCTGAAAACAGACATCAGAGAAAACACATGCGTAGTGGGAGACTTCAACACACCACTATCAACAATGGATAGATCAACAAGACAAAAAATAAGTAAAGAAACTAAAGCGCTAAATAAGGACCTAGAGCATTTGGGCTTAACAGACATCTATAGAACACTAAACCCAAAAAAAACGGAGTACACATCTTGCTCAAGCGCACATGGATCATTCTCCAGGATCGATCACATACTGGGGCACAAGACAAACATCAACAGATACACCAAGATTGAAATCATACCAACCATTTTTTCTGACCATGAAGGCATCAAACTAGAAATAAACCATAAAAAGAAGGCAAGGATCTATTGTACCTCATGGAGATTAAAAACCAAACTATTGGAAGACCACTGGACTAATGAGGAGATCAAAGAAGAAATTAAAAAATTCTTTGAATTGAATGACAAGGAGGACACTAATATTCTAAATGTATGGGATGCAGCAAAAGCAGTAATAAGAGGAAAATATATAGCAATAGAAGCTCACATCAAAAAACAAGAAAGAACTCAAAGAAACAACCTAATCTCGAAGCTCAGAGATCTAGAAAAAGAACAACAAAAAAAAACCCAAAACCAGTAGAAGAAAAGAAATAATAAAAACCAAAGCAGAAATAAATGAAATTGAAACTAAAAAAAACAATCCAAAAGATCAATGAAACCAAGAGCTGGTTCTTTGAAAAAATCAATAAAATAGACAAACCCCTAGCCAGGCTCACAAAGGAAAAAAGGGAGAAAGCACAAATAAACAGGATCATAAATGAAAGAGGAGAAATCACAACGGACACAGCAGAAATCAAAAGAATAATCAGTAACTACTATGAACAGTAATATGGAAACAAGTTCAACAATCTAGAGGAGATGGACAAATTCCTACAACTCTACAATCACCCAAAGCTAGATAAAGAAGAAATAGAACACCTAAACAGACCAATTACAAGCAGCAAAATTGAAATGGTAATCAAAAACCTGCCCAAAATCAAAAGCCCAGGACCTGATGGATTTACAAATGAATTCTACCAAAGATTCAGAGACGAATTAGTGCCTATCCTTCACAAACTCTTCCAAAAAATTGAGAAGGAAGGGACAATACCAAACACGTTCTATGAAGCCAACATTACACTAATACCAAAACCGAATAAGGACAACACAAAAAAGGAAAACTACAGGCCAATCTCCCTAATGAACACTGATGCAAAAATCCTCAATAAAATTTTAGCTATCAGAATCCAACAATGTATCCATAAGATAATTCACCACGACCAAGTAGGATTCATTCCAGGGACACAAGGATGGTTTAACATCTGAAAATCAATCAACGTTATCCAACACATCAACAAAAAGAAATATAAAAACCATATGATAATATCAATAGATGCTGAGAAAGCTTTCGACAAAGTGCAACACCCATTCATGATAAAAGCCCTTGAAATTCTTGGGATACAAGGAATGTACCTCAACATCATAAAGGCCATCTATGACAAGCCAACAGCCAGTATCATCCTCAATGGTGAAAAGCTGAAAGCAATTCCATTAAGATCTGGAACAAGACAAGGATGTCCACTCTCACCACTTCTTTTCAATATAATACTGGAAGTCCTAGCCAGAGCAATAAGACAAGAGAAAGACATACAAGGAATCCAAATAGGAAAAGTAGAAGTCAAACTATCACTATTTGCAGATGATATGATAATATACTTAGAGAACCCAAAAAACTCCACAGAAAAACTAATCCAACTTATCAATCAGTTCAGTAACGTGGCAGGATACAAAATCAACACGCAAAAGTCAGTAGCCTTCCTATACACAAACAATAAATCTGAAGAAGAAATAAAAAAAAACATCCCTTTTATTATCGAAACAAAAAAATCAAATATTTGGGAATAAATCTAACAAAAGAGGTAAAGGACCTATACAAAGAAAATTATAAAACACTGTTAAAAGAAATAGAAGAAGACACAAAGAAATGGAAAGACATCCCCTGCTCATGGATTGGAAGAATAAACATTATTAAAATGGCCATCCTACCAAAAGCAATATACCAATTCAATGCTATTCCAATCAAAATTTCAATGTCATTCTTCAAAGAAATAGAACAATTTTTGATGAAATTCATATGGAATCACCAAAAACCCCGAATAGCCAAAGCTCTCCTGAAAAAAAAAAGAAGGAAATGGAGGCATCACACTCCCAGACTTCAAACTATACTACAAAGCCATAATCATCAAAGTGCATGGTATTGGAACAAGAACAGACATACAGACCAATGGAATTGAATAGAAAATCCAGAAATAAACCCACAGATTTATGGTCAACTAATCTTTGACAAAGGAGCAAAGACTATGCATTGGAGCAAAGAAATCTTGCTCAATAAATGGTGCTGGGAAAACTGGGTCGCTACATGCAAAAGAATGAAGCTTGACCACTACCTCACACCATACACAAAAATCAACTCAAAATGGATTAAAGAACTAGACATAAGACCTGAAACCATAAAATACATAGAAGGAAATATAGGTGAAACACTATGTGATTTGCATATCAAAGACATCTTTACAGACACATCACCCAAAGCAGTGATAGTGAAGGCAAAGATAAACAGCTGGGACTACATCAAATTAAAGAGCTGCTGCACAGCAAAAGAGACAATAACAAAAACAAAGAGAAACCCCACCAACTGGGAGAACATTTTTGCACCCAACACTAATGAGAAAGGACTGATCACAAAAATCTGCAAAGAGCTGATGAGACTCAACAACTACAAAGAAAATAACCCAGTCAAAAAATGGGCAGAAGAGCTAAAAAGAAACTTTTCTGAAGAGGAAATGCAAATGGCCAACAGACATATGAAAAAATGTTCAACATCACTTGTAATCAGGGAAATGCAAATCAAAACTACCATGAGATGCCATCTCACACCAGTGAGAATGGCACATATTAAAAAAACTAGCAACAACAAATGTTGGCGAGGGTGTGGAGAAAAAGGAACTCTTCTGCACTGTTGGTGGGAGGGCAAACTGATCCAACCACTATGGAGAGCTGTGTGGAGATTTCTGGACCTACTAAACATAGAGCTTCCATATGATCCAGCAATTCCACTCCTAGTTATTTACCCAAAGGACACAGAAACATCAATTCCAAAGAACACCTGCACCCCTATGTTTATAGCAGCACTATTTACAATAGCTAAGCTTTGGAAACAGCCCAAATGCCCAAAAATAGATGACTGGATAAAGAAGATGTGGTACATATATACCATGGAATATTACTCAGCATTCAAAAAAGATAAACACATGCAATTTGCAGCAACATGGATGGCGCTGGAAGGGATCATGCTCAGCGAAATAAGCCAAAAAGAAAAAGAAAAATACCGGATGGTCTCACTCATAGCAGGAATCTAGAAAACTTAAATAAGGGATCAGGAAAAAGAATAACTATAATTAAGTGAAAATCAAAACCAACAAAAACTATGAACCAGAGACACTTTTTGGGGTGTGGGGGCCGGGAGGGGAGGGATTGGGGTCAGAATGGGGCATGTGCAGTTGTATGGGGGAATATAAAAATAAAATTTATTATTTAAAAAAAAAGTACAGACAATTGTCCTGGGGATATAATGCACTATAGTGATTATAGTACATAATACTTCATTGCATATTTAAAAATTGCTAATCTTACAAGGTCTCATCATGAGTAACAAAGTTTGTAACCATGTATGATGATCTTAACCATACTTGTGGTCATTTCACAATATATACAGATTTTGAATTATTATGCTGAAAATAGTATGTATTAATTATACCTCAAACAAGGTAAAAAAAAAAGAGTAAATGCAACAAATTGAAAAAGTTACAAGACAGTAGGTATTTATCTTGATAAACACTTAGAAATTATCAGCTTGGATAAGCAGGTTCACCACATACTCAATTAGAAACCCAGCTTAAAAGTAAAGGGATTGATAAAGATATATCATGCTAATCAAAATAGGATAATAGGCCTTTATTACCTTATTCAGAACTTTACACATACCTTCCTGTAATGTCCGGGAAAAAGTTCTGATGATTCTAGTATCATCTTAGAAGTTACTTTCTTTTTATTTTTTTAACATCCCATGACCAGGATTTTTTTGAACTTCGTTGTCTTATCTGCTTAGAAATTCTGACATTTAATTTTTGCTTTTTTTCCCTGAAGGTTAAAATTTCTGCCTCCTTGAAGTCTTAGTTAACTACCTTCCATATGTAAACCGACTAGAAGTTTTAATAACCACAGTTTCAACAAGAGAGTCTACGGTGTGATATGGCTGTCAAAAGTCAGCTAAAGCATTATTAAGTTTTACTAATAGAAATGTAGTGTCAGAATGAAGAAGGAAATAGTTCACTGTTTTGTTCATTAATCATCCTTCATGTGGGGTATCATTTTCACTTCTGAGAATCACATTTAAGAGCACACTGACAAGTGCATAAACAGATTCTGAGATGGGTGACTGATTTGGAAGCCTTTTCAAATGAGGGCATTTTGTGTAATTAAGATCTAAAATATTTCAGGTGAGAAGTATGAAATAAAACAAGGGCTAAATAAAACAAGGGGCTGGTATTCTGGAAAAGCAGTTATACTTAGGTGAATGTAATAAGCGAGGAGACTTCATCTCAGACTTGGGGATTTTCTAACAAGTACAACTACCCGACGTTGGGATTGACTATGTTCTGAACTATCGGAAGCAACCTATCACCGGAAACATATAAACAGAAAATGGATGTCAGTATGCCTGGGATATTACTAGACTAGACTTCTGCAACTTTGTGTAAGTTGTATTCTACCTCAGAGGTCTCTGAACTCAAATGTTCTTTGGTTTCATTTAGAGAACTTTTAAAGCTTTGCTGTTTTGAAATCCTATCAAATGCATTCTTCATAACTTGGAAGAATTTTAAAATACTTTTTCTTTATAGAAAGATCTATGCAATTAAAAAAAAAGCAAATTTCCCTTTCTCAAAATTAAAGCCGAAAACTTTTGAAATGAAAAATAACGATTGAAGTTGATGTGTGTATGTGATATCATAGTATCTTGAAAACAGTCTATGAAAGAAGGAAATATAGGCGAAACACTACGTGATATGCACATCAAAGACATCTTTACAGACACATCACCCAAAGCAGTGATAGTGAAGGCAAAGATAAACAGCTGGGACTACATCAAATTAAAGAGCTTCTGCATAGCAAAAGAGACATTAACAAAAACAAGGAGAAACCCCACCGACTGGGAGAACATTTTTGCACAGAACACTAATGATAAAGGACTGATCACAAAAATCTGCAAAGAGCTGATGAGACTCAACAACAACAAAGAAAATAACCCAGTCAAAAAATGGGCAGAAGAGCTAAAAAGAAACTTCTCTGAAGAGGAAATGCAAATGGCCAAAGGCATATGAAAAAATGTTCAGCATCACTTGTAATCAGGGGAAATGCAAATTAAAACTACCATGAGATACCATCTGACACCAGTGAGAATGGCACATATTAAAAAAAAACTAGCAACAACAAATGTTGGCGAGGGTGTGGAGAAAAAGGAACTCTTCTGCACTGTTGGTGGGAGTGCAAACTGGGTCCAACCACTATGGAGAGCTGTGTGGAGATTCAATTCCACTCCTAGGTATTTACCCAAAGGACACAGAAACATCAATTCCAAAGAGCACCTGCACCCCTATGTTTATAGCAGCACTGTTTACAATAGCTAAGCTTGGGAAACAACCCAAATGCCCAAAAATAGATGACTGGATCAAGAAGATGTGGTACATATATACCATGGAATATTACTTAGCATTCAAAAAAGATAAACACATGCAATTTGCAGCAACATGGATGGCGCTGGAAGGGATC